>NW_022196893.1:17586160-17631169 GCF_008632895.1 Mastomys coucha | reverse complement strand
AAGTGTCTTGACATCCCAGATGTATAATAAACTGTATATGATCAACATTCACACAATTTTCATCAGTATAACAGAACCTGAAAATACATAAACATTTTAAGTTGTTTGATGTTGCTGTGCATGCTGGGGATCAAACCCAGGGCTCTAGGCATACTGCCACACTCCTCACGAGTGACATCCCCCTAGAACTATGTATTCCAAGACTCAAAAGATAGTAACCACCACCTTAGGTCACCATGTCCCACCAGGTTATCCTTCAGAATACAGGACAATAAAGACCTCTCAGGAAAAGCAGTAAGCAGAGGATCTGTGAACTAACCCGGCATGACAGAGGAGACTTAAAGAAACTCTACCCACCATGACAGAAGAGACTTAAAGAAACTCTACCCACCGAAGGGGAAGTGAGGGGACAGAGGAGACTTAAAGAAACTCTACCCAGAATGACAGAGAAGACTTAAGGAAACTCTACCCACCATGACAGAGGAGACTCTAAGAAACTCTATCCACCATGACAGAGGAGACTTAAAGAAACTCTACCCACCTAAGGGGAAGCGAGGGGACAGCAGGTGTGAGAAGACGGGAAGGCAAATCTCACAGGAGTCAAGTCAAACTTGTCATCAAACCAATCAAGTCCCCACCTCTAGGATGCATGAGAGCTCTGTTTGAAATATTACAGTTCAATATATCCTACTTTCAAAAGGCAGCTAGTTATTTACTTGTGTATCCATTTATAATTTTTTCTCCTTATTCTCTCTCTCTCTCTCTCTCTCTCTCTCTCTCTCTCTCTCTCTCTCTCTCTCTCTCTCTCTCTGTATGTGTGTGTGTGTGTGTGCTCGCGCGTGTGCATGAGCACATGAGTGTGCGTGTTCTTGTGTGTGTGTTTCCATATCCCAGTTGGATAGCCTATTTTGTACAGGAAGTTATAAATGGGCCAAATGAGGATTTATTTATACTAAAACTATGTTTAACCCTTACTGCTGTGACCAAGGACTTTGACAGCAGGGAAATCAGATGAAAGTATAGCCTCCTTCCTGTTTTCTGCGAGCCTGAGGCATGCCCAGTTCCTAGTCCTAGACTGTCAAGCCTCTCTGCTAGACTCGTCTCACCTCTTTTCCCTGGCCTGAGTCTGCTACTGGGCCATGTCATTTCAGCCTTCTTCCTCTCTTCTCACTTGTTACTTTAGGCTTTGAGATTGTCCCTGGTGCACATGTTCAGAACTTCATTCACTAAGCTTTGCGACAGTACATCTGGAAATGTATCCAACTGAAAACATATTCACATACAACTATGGTTGAGTATTGACAGCCAGGCATGGTGGTGCGTACCTGTAACCCAAGCACTGGAGTAAAAGGATTAGGAGTCAAGGTCATCGTAGCTTTGTAGCGAGTTCAGGCTACATGAGATCCTGTCTCAAAAAAAGAAGAATGCAATCTTCTCAGGTGACTTTGTGTTTTCAAACATTTGTTCTGATGCAATGCTCTTGACAGTATTGTGTTGAATTCTTTGTCTGCTTCTGTTGCTGATATTAATTCTTGAATGTTATTGCTTCTGTGACATGGCCATATTCCTGGTCTCATTTACCAGCTCACCACTCTTTCATCTCCATATCATGGGTCTTTGTTGTGTCTTTTTTATTCATCAGTCTTCCCAACCATGACACTGTATTCTGTGTTTTCTATGTGTTTTAGCTTAAGACACAATAGATTCCTCAGCAAAACTGGCCACAACCATGGCCCTACCTGTGTCCTTGTCCTTGGTCAGTCACTTCCCACACTGACTCTGGAGTTTTGCCGGGTGACTTACAGTGGCTGGTAGGTCAGCAGCAACTGTGACTCAGATTGGATGTCCTCCGTCCCTGGCTTTGCTCTTTCTTACTGACTTGGAAGCCCAGAACAGTATAAAAATAAATCTAAATCACCTATGGGGAAGCCAGTGCCCCTACCCACCATCATGTCAGCAAGTAATACAATTCTTGATCAGCTCTGGATCTGTCCATCGGCCACAGAGGAGCAGCAACCTGGTGGGACCAGTCATACCAACCCAGGTCAGAGAAATGACCCAGCCACTCACAGATCCCAATGCCACAGCTTTTAAGACCATTAAGCTTCAGGTTTGTTATGCAACCACAGCTAACGGATATAATTGTCCTAATTCTAAAGTCATCTTCAGATCATAATTTCCAGTCATGTGTTTTCCCCTGAGGACTGTTCTGGCTGCATGCCACGGTCTGAGTTTATTCAACAGTCTGTGACTGGCGTGGCAGATTCTTTCTTCCTTTGATTTTTTTTCACCTCCTCACTGACAATAGTTAAGAGAGCACTCACATTCCATTTTCCTAAAGCCACTTGTTATCTTTTAGCTTTGTAACATGAGTTTGCAATAGTAGCCTGAACAATGCCTCCCTTTGCTAATAGATGGCTTGTTTACCTTATGCCTTAGAAAGTCAACTAAGTATATAAAGGAGTTCACCTGAGGCTGGGAAAGGAGCCAGAGTCTCCACAGGTCCTTACTGTGAAGTCTCTTGAACCAAACCAGCCTTCCCTAAAATACCCGGGTGGAGTGGGGTGGGGGTGGGGTGATTGTCTTGCACCATGCTCCCAGAATGCAAACACTGTCTGGTTCATAGTAGGTACTAAATTAGTATTCATTCGTTGTGTGGCTAAATGAGCCTAATTCATAGTACTAATTAGTATTATTAGTGACTAATGCCTTACTGGGGTCACTTATGATTGGCTGTGATGATTTATCATGCTAATGAGCTGGGAAGTGAATGGGTCTCTTCCCACTCTGGCTACAGCTCGCAGCCACCCTAGAGCCTTTCTGACAACTTCTACTTTATAGTGATCTCTGAAGCTTGCTGCCATCCCTGCCAAAACTTTACCTTGGCCATCATTCTCCATCTGGAGTCAAGATCATGTCTCTGCCAATCCTTTGTCCCTCCACGGCTGTGATGGGGAGGGGACCACTTCTATTTCTTCTTTCCTCCTTAATGAACAAATAGAAACAACGCTTATGAGACTAATGTGCATAGTAGAAAAACAGCATTTGCTCTGGGTAGGGATGGCTTGACTAAGCCAGTGAAGGGAAGATGAGGCTGCTGTATGGAACTTGAAGAATGGGCAGCTCTAAGGAGGGTCCCCACAACATCTTTCTGTCACAGATTTGGTGGTTTTCTTCCTGAGTCATTTTGGATGCTGTGAGCCTTTTAGCCAAAGGCTTAATGACATCCTAGTGTCAGTAGGTCAAACAGAAGGGCAGACCTCATTGTCAAAGCATGAAAGAGTCCTGAGGTCCAACATACATATTTAGAGTTTAGGGAAGAATAGGCTCCTGTAAGTTAAGACTGGCTTCAGCATCAATCCCATGTCTAGCCCTGGTCCAACTCCACTCACTCCTGTCAGGGTCAAGATGTCACTTACTCAGCTGACTTCTCCCATGAACTCACAGGTGCCTCATTCATTTAGAATCCCACCATCTCCAGGAATCAACTACACACAAATGTGTACAAGATGCTTCTCAGATCAAAGACTCTTCTACATTAATCTAAGTACAAGCATGCTTGACTTTCTTCTCCAGACAGCCGACAACTCAGCCCACTGCTCCCATCGCCTGCTGCCTTGACATCCACACCATGATGGACTGAACCCCAGAACTATGAACCAAAGTAAATCCTTTATCCCATACGTTATCACAGCAACAGAAAGGGAACGAAGGCACCTTTCTTTTCTCTCTCTCTCTCTAGAAATCTGATGATTGAGGTGGCAGGTCGGGACTCACATCTGTGACATCATCTATGACATCTATGGCATTGCCAGTGCCATCATCTATGACATCTATGGCATTGCCAGTGACATCATCTATGGCATTGCCAGGTTTCCTTGGATGAGACACGTAGGTGGAACTTCAGCGCAGAGACAAATAATTTCCTTCTTAGGATAATCCTTTCAAAGCACCATAAACTCAGTGGCTAAAATAGCAGTGATCCAGAGCTGCCCACAACAGTAGAGGCTGAGGTAGAAGAGGAACTCATCCTATCCTGGAGGCAAGCACCCTGAGAGTCCCAGGAAGAGGCTGTAAATCCTGGTTCTCTCTGGTTCCCGTTGGTTTGCTCCTCTACTTTAGTATCCCCCCACGCCTCACAGATGCAGCATCAATCTCCATTCCATCTCTACACACCATCCCTTCTGTGTATCTGAGCCCAAGTCCCACCTTTTAAAGAATTATCAGTTATGTGTATGTGTTCACATCTCTGTGTGGGTACATGTATATGAGTGCAAGTGACTGTGGAAGTCCCAATGAGGGAGTCAGATCCCAGGTGTGGATGCTGGGAACCAAACTTGTGTTCTCTGTAAGAGCAGCAAGTGCTTTTAGCCTCTGAGCCACCTCCCCAGCCCTAAGTCTCTTCTCTTCAGGATTACATGAATCCCACTGGATGATTCATCTGAACTCTATTTCCAAACAAGTTCACTTGGAAATTCTTGTGTTTATGTATTCATGAAGAATTTAGAGGGGATACAATCAACCCCCAACAGTTCCCAGTCCCCATAATTTTCAGGTTAGGTATCTTTGCGTACTGTCCTGCATCCTGGCTCACGTAGTGAACTACACAGAACTGTCTGGGTCTTCCCTCTCTGTGCAGCTCCCAGACCCTTCTCCATAGTCCCAGCCATCCTGAATATCCTCATATTCATATGTACAGTAGGGGAACTACCCTGCTCTGTTTTTCAAAGATGGCTGCCTGGGGACCACACCTCAAACTCCCTCAACAAGTTTTGCTCATCCACAGCCCTAACTGAGCCCTTCACAAGCACCTGGAAATCCCTAGGTCCTTGGCCTGTTGCTATGAAAATTTACCCCGATGCTTACAGAATGGTTCCTTTAGTTGCTGTAACTCAAATTTTCTGTAACTGATGGGCCTGGCTCTGCTCTGTTCTGTTGCTGTTACAGAACACAGCAGATTAAATAATGAACATACAAAGGAAATTGATTCCTTGATATTCTGAAGGCTGAGATATCCAAGATCAAGGCTCCAGCTTCTACCTCATAGAGTAGGTGGCAGAAGAGTGGGAAAATGCAGTTGAGTTAGGACTCTGGCCTTGTGCTACAAGGAGAACCTTCCTGAAAGCCTGAATCCTACCCCTGGGGAGAACCCTCCCAGCCTCCTCACCTAGCATAGGCCCACCTTAACCATCACTTGTGACAGCTGCCCTCTACCCTCTCCCCTGCCCCTGCTGGTGTGGGTCTTTTGAATTTAAGCAGAACCTGCTTGCCTACTGTACAATCTGCTCCTTTGAAGAGGAATCACCTCCCATGGCCTCCATGTTTACCCAAAGGCAGCTCCAAGCTCATTGGCAGACACAAATGACCACAGCATTGCCCTCCAGCTTCCATCGGCCACATACAGGTCTCTACCTGAATCTGCCATGTACTAACCCTTACCTGCACCGGCCATGTGCTGACCCCTACCAACACCAGCCATGTGCTGACCCTTACCTCCATCAGCCATGTGCTGACCCCTACCCCCATCAGCCATGTGCTGACCCCTACCCCTATCAGCCATGTGCTGACCTCTACCCCCATTAGCCATGTGATGACCCATACACTCATTTGACATGTCCTGGCTCCAATCCCCTGGCCCTGCCTGCCATCTGCTTCCCACCTGCTGTTCTCTGTGCCCCCTCCGACTCCTTGTCATGTCTAATCTTCCCATCCCTGCATATGTTCATTTCTCTCCTACAATAGCACAAACCATGAACAGCCATCCAGAGACATGGCTTAATGGCCAAGCTTCTTTCCCATGGAGTTATCATCACTTGCAGATGAAGAAAGACTGTATCTGTTACATCTTGTTGCTATGACAAAATGCCTGATAATAAGTGGTTTACAGGAAGGGGGAGTTGAACTCAAGGGAATGCATCCTATCATGCCTGGGAAGACCTGTGGCAAGGTCCAGAGGCTGACCAGTCATGTCACATCTGCAGCCATCTCACATAGAACAGGAAGTGGCACTGGGCTCTAACACCTCAAGATCCATCCCACTTACCCACTTCCTCCACAGTCTCCCCAAACAGTTAGCAGCCTCAACCAAATGTTGAAACATAGGAGCCTATGAGGGCTACCTCACAGTCAAACCACAGAAAGGACACACAAGTGCATCCTTGGACAGCTCAAGCCAAGTCAGGTTCTCTAAGGAAATCATCAGCATCTCAAGATAGACAAATCTGGCCTCGCTCCCATCTAACGACCCACCCACCATCTTGAATATAGCTCTGAACTCATCCACACGCAAAGACTCAAACCATCCTGTGGTCCCCAGGGATGTGTGCCCAGAAGCCAAAGATAACCATCCTAGCCTCTGCTGAAACCAGCTCAGGCTAAAGAGCTAACACCAAACTTGGGAATGTGATGTGAAGCTGGGTGCCGGCTGCATGGTCTGCCCCTTCCAAGGACCCTCTACATCTGTCTCCCTTGCGTGCTTGTTCAGATACATTCCTTCCAAAGCTAGACTCAACTCGCTTTTTCTTCCCCCCTGGCAGAAGCCGTCCATGCTTCAGTGCTTTTACAGCCTTTATTAAGAGAAGCGAGAACTCAGCCTATTTGATTTATAATTGAAAATCATAAACTATAGCATTCACCTGCTGTTGCCATGCACCAGCGAGATGACACAAGGCTGCTCCATCACTCAGCCTGTAATTGGCATGAGCCAGCATCAGCATGCACGGGCCAGTCCCGGAGGCCCCCTGAGTAACTTGCTACAGACTTGTGGGCAGCAGAGCCAGGGTTCAGCGCAAACACTGTCACATGTTGACCCACTCTGCAACTCCCACATGGAAAAGAGAAACAAGGATGCACAAAGATACTTCATTATCAGGGCCTGGAGGGGGCACAGGCTGGGGCCCTGCAAAGAAATGGTTTCTCCCACAAAGATTTTTATGCTTGTACTGCAGTACAGAGGGGCTCCTGACCTTCCTCAGTGTCCAATTTCAGTGAAGTATTAAGTCAATGCATCAGAACCCACCACTACCAGGATCCATACCTCAGGGGTTCTCATCCTCTACTGCCCCTAAGGAGTATCTCTCTCTATGGATAATCTTCAGCATGAATTCTGTAACATCAGCTTAGCCTGAGTCTGTCTCTCCTGTTGTCTCCTCACAGTGACTTCCCACCCTTCCCATACACACACCCAATCCCTGGCTGTGCTCTCCATGTGGTCCATTATGGATATGTGGTTATCTCTGCCTCTCCCTTCCTACCCTCCCTGCCCCATCTCGATGGTTCTAGATAAAGCCTACTTTACCATGCTGTAGCAAGCCTCTGCTAGGAGTATAGATAGCCCCACCATGGACATACACAGACTGGTTAAATCCCAGCCCAGAGCAGAGCAGGACAGTGCCCATGCATCATGCCTTCTAGCTCTGTGCACTCCCAAGAGCCCATGAACCCAAGAAGAACACTGTCTCATACTCAAAGATCTCTCATTAGGTATAAGGTTCCTGCCACACCTGCAGAGCTGTGAACAACTCAGCCACATCTACCTTTTTGCCTGGGTCCCAAGGAAATGTAAGGAACAGACGCCCTCACCCCAGGAGGCCCTGCTAGTGTGTTGAGGTGGCTGAGAGGGTAAGACATAGTAGGTAGGGAAGTTGCAAGTGGTCCAGATGGAGAGGTGATATCAGGGTCAGAGGCTTTAACCTTGCCATGTAGATACTCTTAGGAGTGGGCACAGTCAGTTACTAAGGCACTGTGTGTGTGGTGGCTGATCAGGGACCTTCAAGAGCCAGGATGTTGGATAAAAGGGTCTGGTATACTGAATGGGACCCTTCAGAAGTTGGTCACAGGGAGGTAAGTGAACCTTAGGGAACCCTTCTGGGTGACCACCGATAAGGTGCTGCCTGGGCACCCACACTCAGTGTGTCTGGGTGCTCCCATTCATTTCTCCCACAATATGATCTAATAGAGTCTCCTGGTTACCCAACAGGAATAAAAGCAAGAGGTACCAGGCACAGTGACAGGCCTGGTACATTCCTACCTCTATATATTCTAAAAGGTATCTTTTAAAAAGTATCATGTGGTAGACAGATTGGCAGATCTACAAGACTGCAAACAACAGAGACTCCCCAAGTCCTCCCAAAAGCTGCTCCCTTGTAGCTATCATCTCCCTAACCCATGCCCCTAGCAATCGCTGATCCCCTCTTGGGCATCATGGTTCAGTCTTTCTAGAGATGTAAGAAGCAGAGACTCCTAGGGAAACTAATCCACATTCAGGTGTCAATATTTATTCGTGATCCTGGCAAGTCATTGTCATTACATGGAAGAGCCATAGCCTGTCCTCCATCAACTGAGGTTCCTTGGACTGTCCCTACCCTTAGAGATTATTGTCAAATAGCTGCAGCTGCCCCTCTGTGCCCACTGTGAACCCCAGGAGCAGGCTTCAGAGACACGTGCTGAGCTTAACGTGTCTGTCTTAAACCGCCCCTGCCTTGCATGTGTGGTAGGACTGCATCTCGTTTTCCCCCATCCTTATCCATGTCTGGTTTGTTTTAGCGTCTGCAGCAGGTGCACAGAGGCATCGCTCAGCCATTTTGATTTGTGTTGTCTAATGGCTTATGAGGTTAAGAGTCTTTTTTCCTCTTTTTATGCATTACACACACACTTCATCTAACATGGTGCCTGTTCAGTGCTTAGACACCTTTTACCCATTGAGTTGTCTATTCCTGGTGCTTGGTTTGTGGCTGGGAGTCCAGTTATACTGTGGGTAGACATCTACCAGATGTGACGCCCACTGTTTATCCTCTCCACGGGGCCAGAGTGACTAGTTTTACAAGGTTCCCCCTATTTCTTCTCTTGGTCATCCTCTTGGAATTCTTTGCCTGTCAGGTCACCTTATTCCTTCCAAAATTTCCCCTCTACAATAGTTCACGGCTTAACTCTGGCGATTGGGTCTGTGACCCTCCCTGACTCTGCTTCTGTACGAAGCATAAAGTTTAAATCCAGATTCTTATTATAGATGAGTGCCCAGCTATTCCCACCCCACTTGTTGAAAAAGAGAGCTCCCCGTTTAAAGCAGCTGTGCTGAGTGAAGTCAACATAATGGGAAAGGAGGGTTCTGAAGCTCCAAAGCTGACTTTCCTCTCCACCGTGCCTGCCACTGTCTCTATGACTATGGCTTTGACGTCAATTTCAAGGCCGGGTCCAAAGGGTTTGTTTCTTCTCTCGGAAAGTCATTTCATTTATTCTGCTGTCTTTATTTTTCCATATGTATTTTTAATTTTTCCTCACTTTTGCTAGTTCTTTGAAATTTTTGCACAGTGTGTTTTGATGACATTCACCCCTCTCCCCAACTTCTCCCAGGTGCACACCCCTTCCCAACCCGATCAGTTTTGTTCCTTCTCTTCCCTTTAACCCAGAGTACAATTTGGGATAGCCATATATACTCTTGGAAGTGTTGTCTTCCACTGAGCATGGAGTCACACACTTAAAGCAAGCTGACTTTCAGCAGAGATCAGCTCCTCATTTAGAGGTGGGTCTCTGTGTTCATCTCCTCTCTCTGCTTGGGATTTTGTCTAGCCTGGGCTTACCCAGATTTTGAACATGCCATCACAACCAACTTAAGTTCTCATGGACTCCTGCCCTGCTATGTTTAGAAAACACAGTTTTCTTGTGACTGTGCACTGCCTATGGCTCTTACAGCCGTTCTGGTTCCTCTTTCATGCGAACCTCAAGCCTTAAGGTGAAGTGTGATAGAGAGGTGTGATAGAGATTTAGGGCTGGGCATTTTCACAATCTCTTATTCTCTGCACCTTGACCAACCGTAGGCCTCTGTGTTGATTGACAGCTTGGAATTTTTTGTTGTTGGAATTGCATTAAACCAAAGGACTATCAGGGAGGAATCGACATTTAAGCTATACGGAGCCTTCCCAGCGGTGAACATGGTGTATCTCTCCATTTCTCTGTCTTTTTTCGTTTCTGCTTCTATATATTTGTCTCAGATACTATTCTGTTCATATATATTGTATTTAAAGACACCTATTTTGCTTTGAGTGGAAGGTGATGGATTTTTATAATAATTTGGGTCTCTGCTTGTTCATTCTCAGTGAGTAGAAATAGAATGGATATTTGCTGTTGCCTTTATATTCTGTGTCTACTAAGCCCCGAGCCGACTTATTTGAGCAATGCCTCTTCAGGGTCCTTGGGTTTTCTGTGCATACACAATCACATTATATACATAACTGTGATCATTGTATTTCTTTCTTTCGAGTGACTAATATAGTTAAGTATTGTTATAGCCTATGTATGGTATATTTTATACATTTATATATGCTATATTTTTGTTCTCTTTTCTAGGAATATCAGCCCTTTCATTACCAGGCACTGCCCCTCATTTTCTTTTGTTTTTTACCAGCTTGGGCACCCTTCCTGTTTCAGTGCTAGCCTAGGACTCCCTTTCTGAGGCTGTAATGAGGGGTAGAAATGTCCATATGCCTTTTCTTCCTGGTTGTAGAAGAATTCATTATGACCTTTACTTTGGTGTGTGGTGTCAGCTGAAAGTTTCTAGAATATTCTCTTTACCAGGTGAATGTTGCTACCTTGGTGATACTTTGGGTCATGAGTTAGACTGAACTTCATCAAATTTTTTTCCTACAATATTCACTTGATTCTTTTTGCTTCCTCTTCCCTTTTACTATACTGGGTTGCTTTGACTTTGGATGCTCAACAAATATTTTCTCCTTAGACTCAGTTTGGGGACTTGTTCTTGCACCTCTGGTCATGAATCTCACCAACTTCCGTGGTTTGCTCTTGTATTGTTTTTCTTAGTTTCACTCTCAAGCTAAGTTTAGTTTTGTAATGTGAATTATGTCAAAGGACACCACCATAATTCTCTAAGAAAAAAATACACCCAGACTATGCAGCCCTAGCTTAGTGCAGTGCCCAGTTCTTACCAGGGGAGCTTCTTTGTGCAGTAGATGATGGATTATGTAGAACTTCACAAATAGTCAATGTACAGAGGATGTCAGTGGGGTTCTCAGCCACAAATAGGACAGCTATCACACACACACACACACACACACAGAGAGAGAGAGAGAGAGAGAGAGAGAGAGAGAGAGAGAGAGAGAGAGAGAGAGAGAGAGAACACTCAGGAACCATTGCCGTGGTCTTTTGGGTCATAAGGACCAGAGAAAACATCTGGGCATGACAGGATTTATGCACTCATGGACTGGCAGCAGCGGTGGTTGCCTGCACAAGACCTGTGCAGTATCAAGCCAGTCGACATTGTAGCAAGGAAGCTGCAGCTACAACACCAACCTGCTAGGGCACTCTTGTGCCTGCTGATGCAATAGTGGCATGACTGCTCCTCAAGAGGGAATTCATGCCCAAAGGCCCTTTAAGGGGCTGTTGATCCATTAAATGGACATGCTGGCAAGCTGCCTTGAATGCTTATGCTTGCATCCATATGCCAGTGCTTCGTTAGCCTTGGTTGCAGACGATGGTTAATACAGATGCTTATAACTGGTTGGGGGAAAGGAGACTGTTGAGTGCTCAGCCCCAAGCATGACATCAGTGTCAATCTCCTTTCCAAGGCTCAGAGAAAATCATCACAAAATGGGGAGGTAAAAAGAATGTAGGACACAGAGATTGGGAGAGCCATACTCTGAAATGCTGTCTTTTGGACGTGATACTGCAGTTGCACACATGAATGTATAAGAACTATGGTTGCCTCCACAAGATCCACAGGATGAAGCCAGTCAACATTCCAACATGGATGAAGGAGGAGCTCCTGAGGCTCCACCCTATCTGAGAAGCTATTGGTACTTGGTGGCTGCTAAGAAAAAGGAGTCACTTTTTCTTCAGTGGTGTGGCCTCTGGTAAAAAGCCTATGCTCCATGACACCCATGCTAATGTAAACATCCCTAACTAAACTGAATGGATTACAAATATCAAGAGACAGGAAAATAGGAAAGGCATGAAGGAGAGGTCCAGAGTGAGTAGGAGAGTGACAAAGAAGGGGAATGGGGCAAATATAATCAAAATATATTACATATATGGATGACATTATCAAAGAATATGTGATTCTTTAAAAGACTTGGAGATAAAGGATAGATAGATAGATAGATAGATAGATAGATAGATAGATAGATAGATAGATAGAATAACTGACAGGTGACAGTCTGGGGTCACTGCTTAATCTCTCTCTCTCTCCCTCTCCCTCTCTCTCTCTCTCTCTCTCTCTCTCTCTCTCTCTCTCTCTCTCTCTCTCTCTCTCTGAGTCTCCCAATTCAGGACATTTCCCATGCTAGGGAAAACTGGCAGATTTCCTTCTAATCTCTGCTTTTTAATTGGATAACATTTCTACCATTTTGGTTCTGTCCCCTACCCCCATTAATTCCCACATTCTGATGGGATCCTTCAAATGCTTTTACTAATTTTATCCCCCTAGCTTTTCAGTGTAATTTGTTTTCAGGGTCTGTTCTTAGCATGCTTGTGAACACTTAACTTTTTGAGACTGAATTAATATTCACCACTCCAAGTGGAGGGCAGAAACCTGGACACTACCACTCCCACCACCCCATTTACATTAAAACCCACTCATGTTGGGCCACGGCCCAACTCACTTTAGACTCTAAAGTTTAGAGAATGATAAACTGGCTGCCATCCCTACCCACAGGCACCTCTTATTCACCCTTATTCAGGAGCCTCAGGCTTCATCCAGTGTAGCTTCCCTTCTCAAAAACCTCCATTCGGTTGTTGGGAGAGCTGCCTGCAGCTAGCGCTCCCAGCTTCCTCAGGTCTGTCTCTTTCTACTTTTTCGCCTAGAAGAGACTTTCTGTTGAACATGGATTTTGGGTCATCCATCTTTTTCCTTCAGAGTTTTAAAAATGTTACATCCATTCTCCTGGCTCGCTGATATCCTGTGAGAAATCTGCAGTCACTCAGCTCTCTTCCAGCTGAGCGCTCTGTCTCACACACTTCCTGCTTCCTGTGCCTTCTTTCAGCTTTTGATTTTGAAGTGGTAGAGACAAGGGCCAGGGTCTCAAGTATGCCAGGCAAGCACTCTTCCACTGAATTCCAGCTCTCCTCCCACATGGGCCTCGCACTCTCAACCCTCTTGCCCCAGCCTTCCAAGTAAGGAATTTCAGCCACCAGGTCCAGAGCCTTCTGGTTTTGTATTTAGTTTTCCTTGGTTTGGTTACTTTTCTGGTCAGGTAGTTCTTTGGGCTGATTTTGGTCGTTAGATCTGTACCCTTTCGTGGCTCTCCATTATGGGGAGTTCTTAGCCAATATTTCTCTCACACAGACTCTGTGCACCCTGCACTACCCCTCTCCTCCAGGACTCTGATGACAGGGATAGCAGACTTTTTGCCATTGTTTCAAGGTTGTTCCTGTTCCTCACTGGTTTTCAGTAGACTACATCATCTCTGTTGGCTATATACCAAATCTCTCTTCACCCCCAGTCTCCTAGCGAGCACACACAGATGTTCAACTTGTTATGCTCTCCAGATCAAAGGCTTCCGGTGGGCTCTTTGTAGTCTCTTTTTCTTTGCTGTTATACCCAGAGTGCTTGTCTTTACAAGGCAGAGCAGGTCAGGGCCATCCAGCTGTGCTCGGGTGTCTTTCCAGAGGTTCTGAAACACGTCCCCAGGCCTCAGAACAACTGACAGGGTAATGGAAGTATCATTCCAGCCTTGAAACCAAACACACAAGCAGAAACACTAGCCAAAGCAAGAACAAACACCAACGTGAGAAGACTTGGGACCATTTTCAAGAGGCCTGTTTTAAAGAATTAAAGACAGCTGCATATATATATATATATCTTTTGCTATTCAGTCAGCCTGAGAGATTAGCAAAGAAATTTCAGAAGTTAAAAGGGATTGCTCGAGAGGTTTATAATAGCTATGACTCTATTTAAAAAAAAAAAAGGTAAAACAAAAAATAAGAGAGATCCCAGAAAGGGAAGCCAGAGAGACCAGGAAAAGAAGAGGGGAAAGGATGCCCAAACTACGTAAGTGATAAAAAGAGGACCCTTTGCTAGGCTCTAGGACCCTGGAAGATGCCAGTGGCCAATCAGTACAAAAGACTTGATTCTGTCTCTGACAGTTAGCTGGCTTGTTTGGGTGCAGTCACCATCACAGCCACACTGGTAAAAGAATGTGACAGACAGACTTTGGGTCAGGAACTGTTCTTAACCATCCCATCTGTTATAGTGGTCCTTCCAAGGGCAACCCCCAGACAGGTGGATGTGCAATATTAGTGTACAGTATATCACTGGGCACTTCTCTGGACCAGGCCCACCATATCTGATTCTATACAACTTCAGGCATCAGCCCAGCTAGCCTGCTGACCAAAGATAATGCAGCAGAGCCTCTCTCTAAGACAGCAGCCAAGTCATGTTCATCAGACTCCAGCAACCACAAGGGGATGCATCAAGGGATGATTCTGTGATGTTGCAGTAGATGCAAACAGGGTTCTGCAGCACCAGTTCCTGTGAGGGGACATGTCCTGGTCCCTCTGGCTCCAACCAGCAGGAGCTCACAGCCCAGCTCATCCAGGCAGGTGCTAGCAATGCAAAAGTGCTCCGTGAAAGATGGCTGTAGCAGCTTCACCTCCCACTTCAGACAGGGCCTGTTGCTGCCCTTGAGACTGTAGTTATTGCATCCTCCCATCAACCCCTGGGCTGCCTTCCATCTTCATCTCCATCTGAACTCCCTAATCCTCACTTTGCCTGGAAATGACTGATGCCGTCCAGTCTGACTTACCAGATGTCCTGCTGTGAGAAGAGGAAGAGGCACCATACACTGATCATTGATCAGAGCAGTTTTGTTCAAGATGAATTCAGGCATGGTGGGGTGCAGTTATCACCTTGGACAGGATGGTGTGGGCCCAGTCCCTTAGCCAAAGGACTTCAGCACAAAGCGCTAAACTTCGACCCTGAGCCCAGGTATTTCTTACAAGGGGAAGGGCAAAGTCATCATTCTGTACGTGGACAGTCAGTATGTATTTAGCATTGCCCATGTCCATGGGGGTCCTCTGTAGAGGGACAAGTGGCTCCTGTCTTAGAGCTTCCATTGCTGTGATGAGGCACCATGACCAAGGCAACTCTTATAAAGGACAACATTTAATAGGGGCTGGCTTACAGGTTCAGAGGTTCAGTCCATTATCATCAAAGCAAAAGTATAGCAGCTTCCAGGGCAGGCATAGAGCAGGAGGAGCTGAGAGTTCTACATCTTCACCCGAAGGAAGCCAGAAGACTGTCTTTGAGGTGGCCAGGAGGAAGGTCTATAGTCATGTGCTTCCTCCAACAAGGTCACGCCTCCTGATAGTGTCAATCCCTGGGCCAAGCATAATCAAACCACCACAGCTCCTCACCTCAGGCAAAAACGAAACAAAAAACAAAGAAGAAATCCAGGTCCTACTAGAGGTCATATGACTGCCAAAAGAGTTAACCATTGACCATTGCCAAGAGTATTCAAAGGGGGATCTCCAAAGGCCCAAGGGAATAGGGCAGCAGGCTTGGCCACCCAGAAGGTGACCCTAGAACCCATGGGGCCTCTCCAGATCTTGGTTACATTGACTGAATCTGAATTTCTCCAGAGCTCACCTGTACCCAAAGATACCAAATGAGCAAAAAAATGGAAAATGCCAAACAGGAAACAAATGGCTGCTGGTTCTTGCTGGACAAAAGACCCATATTCTCTACCATTTTCAGAAAATAGATGGTTGCCAAATGTCACCGGCCATCCATCTGGGGCAATTAAGACTGTTCTCAGTCTCAAATATTAAACTAAACTTTGGTTGCCCCTTTCACTAGGGTCTGACGAAGGCCTCACCTTCATAGCCAAAGTTTTCCTAAATCTGGCAAGGGACCTAAATGTTTATTGAAAACTACATTGTGCCTAGAGGCCACAAAGCTCAGGACAGATAAACTAAATAGATGCATGAGGCCAGCAAAACTTAGGCCAACCTCCTACCTTCTGCACTCCTAAGGTCTAGAAGTTCATAAGACAAATTGACAACCATTCTCTCCTCAAATCCTTGTGGGCCCTGCATCAGATCCAGGGGACCAATCATTGAGTGGTTCAGGAGGCTGTGCCCTTGTCTGTATCTGAGCCTGTCCATGAGTTCCAGTCTGGTGACTTTATACGAGTAAAGAAAATCTTCACCCAGAACCTGGATCCAACAAGAAAAAGCCCATATCCTGTAGTCCTTGCCACCCCTATAGCAATGAAGGCTACCGATGTCACCTATATATCTATCACAGCCAGCTAAAGGAGGCTACAGAAAATGACAGATGGGTCCTCCAATACCCTAAAGATAAGATTGATAGGGACTCTATAATTATGGCTACTCTAATTTGTCCTTTTTTGTCTCTCCATGGGAAAGGCCCTGAACCTGCATAAGCAGGGGCCTTGGATAGAAATTCAAAGAGTCAGGAACTTGGGAGTTCATAGTCAATCTACTGAGGACCTCCAGGTAGATTTCTGTAAAATACTGCTTCTAGAGGCTACTGGGGGATAGTATGCTCAATCCTGGGGAGAAGCATGCCCCCAGGGCTGTGGGTCCGTCTGTGAAGAAAAGGGGCTCTGATTTATCCAGTACTGTGCCTGTCTGGCTGATGTCATCCCATCCTACCCTGTGTCAAGCTTCCAGAAACCAGAATACTACTGTACTCAGTGGGCTTCCAAAACCAAGTCCTCCTGGGGACACACTAACCCCCTCATAAACCTAAAATTGTTTACACTGAAGGAAAACCCACTCCTTTTTTATCTTTGTGCATGTTACACACCAGGTGCTGATCTATAATGGAGAGGAGGGCAAGGCCCACCAAAATCTAAATGCTAGAATTCTCCGTGCCCTGAAAGCTGTCCCCATTCTTATGCCCCTATTGGTGGAATCAGGCATCATGGGCTCTCTGCTGCAGTTGAAACTTCAGCCCTAGTTATGTATCTAAGAAACACATGTTCAACTAGACATGGACCTGAGCCATCTAGAAAATTCTGCTTCCCATCTGGAAGCCCAGTTGGGTTCCTTAGCTGAGATTGCTCTTCAAAATTGAAGAGCCTTGAACCAATTCTTTAGGAGACAAAGGAGGTCTTTGTACAGCACTGGGAGAAACTTGCTGCTTCCGTGCCAGTCAGCTGGATTCGTCAGAGAAAGTTCAGCCACAGCCACAGTAGCCTTCAGAAAGGAGAAAGGAAGCAGGCAAGCCTGACAGCTGCTATCCATCTTGGTTCTTCTGGTTTCCTCTGGTTAACCACTCCTCAGAGCCCCAAATGGCCTTTTTGCTCCTAGCTCTCAATGTAGGATCCCACTTGCTCAACTGCCTACTTAGCTATGTAAAATAGAGAATACATTCTGTTAAATCACTAATGCTAAGGAGCCTTGAGACCCTTACCCAGTAATCAGACAGGAAAACCAGATTATTCCCACTGTACCTCCTCTCTGTGACCATTTAGGCCTTCATGCTTCATGCTACCTCCAGTGACACCTGTGGGACACCCAAGGAAAATACCAGCAGAAGCCACCACCATCCTGACCTCCTTCCATTCCAGGCCACCACATCCAGCTTGCCTTAGGCCTGAGTCGCTGCCTTCCCCTACATCCACTATCCCCCAAGGCAGTGCCCTCCTGTTGAGGGTTAATATCTGCATCTCTGGGATGAGGCAGTGTACGCCTTTATCCGTTTGGCTCCAAATGTATCCTATAATGACAGACTTCACTTTCTAAGAATCTTAGAGAAAAACGGTCATTGTCATGTTGCAAGTAAGGAAGCTGGGGCTCAGAGAAGCCATATTAAGTGACTCAGGATCCTGGAGCAAGTTGGAAGATTTCTGGGACACAGCCTGAAGATGCATCCAAGGGTACCAACTGATAGAACAGGTGCTCCAGTGGCCCTCAGTAACTGATGCCCCTGGCAGTACTCATTCTATTACTAATGTTTCTTTATCCTATCAGACAGAAGAACTTACCACTCCGGGAACAGAGATAGAACTTTCTTGAAGAGCTATGACTGGGGTCTCTAGTTGAAGACACACTCCTTCAGCCAGGTCATGAGGGTTGTAAATCATCAGGCCAGGTGTCTACCTGTAGCTTAGTCTGGTAACCATTGTCCCACCTTCTATCCACACCACCCCGCTCAAGCTCCTTGGCACCTCCCCTCCTGACAGTGCTAACCTCTTTAATCTAAACTGTTCTTTTTAAAAGCATGGTAATGTGGTGAATTTACCATCTTGTCTCAAGAGGGCCAAGACCTGTCTCTTCCTGGCAGCCTTTCAGAACTCTGGCCCTAGAGCGCCCCAGGCTCTGCCAGACACTAGTCTCCCACCTTACTATTCTTGGATCCCGGCTGTCTAGACTGGGCTGGAGCCCGAGAGCAGCTCCTCAGCTGATCCCAGCTGGACTCTTGTCTCTCAGTTTGTGCTTATCCTCCTGGGCAACTTCATGGGCAAAAATAAAGCTTGGGTTGCTGAGCTATCAGCAAATAGGGACACACGTATTGTGCCTTTTGTCTGAGAGGGTGGCCCCTCTACTCACTACTCTCAGTGCTCAGACATCTCACACCCTCCAGATCTACCAAGCCCATGCTCCTGAGAGTTCAGAGACATTAACAGATGACCTGATCTACCCACCCCGTGGCATTTTTGACTCCCAGACCTTCTTCTGTAGTTTCTGGCCCTCCTCCTGCCCCACATAACCCCCACGCCGTCCCCAGAAGGGCTCAGCATCAAGGTTTCTTCTCCAAGAGGACCCAGCTTCATTCAAGGCTCTTTAATTTATTCAGGGCAGGAAAGCAAAATGTTGCCTGGAGAACACATAGGCCTGAGCCCCCAGAATGGCTCCCCCCAGATACCAGAAAGCCCCTAGAGCCCCAAGGCCCTGAGTGGAGGTACAGCTGTGGCTGCTTCCCATCCCACCGGAAGCCCAGGGTCCAAAGGGAGTTATTACTTGCTCCTGTATTCTGAGCAGGCAGCAAGCTTTGTGCTCCACAAATGGGTTTTTTTTTTTTTCTGGGTCATGGCTCAAAAGGAATAAAGGATTCTGATGCAGTTACTAAGGAGCACCTGGCTCCTGGGGTCAGACGCTGCCTGGCGGGAAGAGCGGAGCCAGGCTCTGAGACATCTGCCCAAGGCGATAAGGAGACCTGTGCAGCTGGACAGGGTCCTGCCACCCCGTCTTCCTGCCACTAAATGCCTGTGTGACCTTGAGCAGAGTCCCAATTCTCAGCTCCTGTCCCCACATCGGGGAGGACACAGTGGAAGGCAGCCTCAGAGCTGGCTGTCACTGCGCTGGAGCCCCTGGGTCTGGTGAGCTGAGGTAAATTGTAGCTATGAGCAAAACGAAACTGGCTGCTGTCTTATGTTACAGACAGACAGCACTCAGTCCTACAGACAGAAGGCTTGTGGGTGCTTAGAACCCAACTAGTCTATTAAACAAAGAAGTTAGGGTGTCCCTCGGGTCCTCGGAAGGGACCTGGACTCTGCTTCTTCCTGAAGCTTCCATTCATTTAACACAAGGTTGGACACATGGGTTTTGAGAGAACCGTGTGTGGCCTTGCACTTCTTTCTACAGTCTCTAGCCCCTTGACACTGTAATAGAAAATTCACTCTGTGTTATTTGCTGAAGATGGAACCGTGGCGATCAATATCAAGGCTCCTGTGACAGGAGAGAATGTGACAGCTACACACTGCGAGGCAGCTGGAGCAGCACACTTGCAGAAGACAGCCTGCCAATCCGAAGTCAAGGGTCAAGCCTAGTTGGCTAGAGGACATGAAAGAAGTTTGGTCAAGGAGAGAAACATGATCCACAGTCACCCTCCCCGCTCACAACCCATCAGACCACAGCCAAGGATGGACCACAGCCTCCCTGTCTGCCATACTTCCACTCTGGCTCACATCTTTCCAAAGTGCTCTACCATCTTGCCTCCTTGAGACACCCCCTCCCACATATCAGGTCAACTCTCTACAAAATGAAGATGAGGCTCACATTCCATGATCTAGGGACCCTCCCTCTAGGTAAGCAGGGACTCAGGAGGCCTGGGTTGATCAGCACTGTTGCGTGAATGTGGATGAAGGGAGTCTCCAGGTGTCTAACATGTTGAAGACTGAAGGGTGCTACGGGGAGAATAAAGTCCTGGACTTATCGAGGTGTGTCCCTGGGGGCCCAGGAGATGACTCACTGCATAAAGGTCCTTGCTACCAAGCTTGATAACCTGAGTTCAATCCCCTGGACCCATACAGTGAAAGAAAAGAACCAATTGCTTCAAGTTGCCCTTTGACCTCCACATTTGTGCTGCACATACGAATACCTGCCAAGCACACACACACACACACACACACACACACACACACACACACACCCGTAAAAAAGAAAAAGAAAAAAAAAGAAATTAAAAAAGGAAGGAAGGAAGGGCACTTGAAGTAGATTATTGAGACACAGCTCCTCTGGCTTCCAATAGCTCATCACAGTACTCATCATTGCCACCAGCTATGAGCTGATATGACCAAGTCAGATCCCCAGCAGAGCCTGCACATGCCATCTGGATGTTCTGCCCAGAACCATGAGTTAACACAGCCATAGCTGTCTCCCATGTTTTACTATAGCACCAGAGAGCAGAAGAGGCTTCAAGCTCTCCAGAGAGACACTGGGTTCCAGGTAGACTCATGCCCCCAAACAGAGCCCACAGACTTAGTGGAGCTCAGGGGATCAGATATGAATGGGAGATCAGACATTCAGGTTCATTCATATGCTCACAGTCAGGCCTGTCCTCCTGGTGCTTTCAGCAGCAGGGGAGACTGACAATAATAACCATACATCCTAGTATCCCGAGCCCAAGCCCAAGCCCAGCAGCCATTCTCTTTCTCAGATCATGTGATGCCCCAGGCATGAGGCCACAGAATCTAGGAGTCTTCCCTCCTGTAGATGCTCAGAGCACCACAGATTCTGCCCGATGGCCATGTTCCTTCCAGTTTTGGTCCTGTGTTCAACCTATGGCAATCCTATTTACAAACCAATTGCTACATCTTTTCTTGAGGTAAGGGCTTACTATGTAGCACATGCTAGCCTAGAATTCCTAGCCATCTTTCTTCCCACTCTTCCAAAATCCTGGCATTCCAAGCATGAAGTACTACCCAGACCAGCAGCTTCTTTTCAGCAGAATGGGTGAAAGTGTCCCATTGGCCGGCAGCTCAGCTTCCTTCCTTCCTTCCTTCCTTCCTTCCTTCATTCATTCATTCATTCATTCAGCGTGCTTTGCTTAGGCACTTGCTGCATGCTGATCTCAAGAAAGGCCTGTGGCCAAGCTGAACAATACAGACCATGCCCAACATTCTCAAAGCTGATATTCCGTAGATAGAGATAGCATAGGCCAATGTACAATGATTAGAAGGCTCTTTCAGAGCTCAGTGAGGGTGATGAACAGAGAAGAAAGGCCAGTAAGATATATGCGCAAAACCAGTAATAGCTGAGGTCATGTGGGGTTTGCACCTGCCAGCCTCTGTGTGGACTTGTTCCTCCATAGCATCTGAATGGTCAAGGCATTTTCGGGCCCCATAACTGATGGGCTATTCTACTCTTTTTAATATTTTTTTCAAAGCAAATCTTGAAATTCAGAGTCTAATCTCTTCATTCAGTCCATCTCAGTGCATCTCAGTGTGGACAGGAATCTGGCACCTACAGAGCCATACTGTACAGCTACCTTCCAGGTACAGGTATAGCAAGCCACAGATGCAAGGTTCTCCCTGAAGAACCTCTAAATCTTACAGTAGCTACATTTTAAACAGCAAAAGGTAACGGATATAATTAATCTTTTGAATGTATTTTTTTAATTGACAAATAAAGATTGTATCTATTTACGGCATCCTATGTGAGGTTTTGATATATGTGTGCATGCACTGTGGAATGATGAACCGTGATAATTAGCATATCCATAACTTTGCATCTTGCCATCTTCGTGGTAAAAGTACTTGAAAGTCTATGCTCTGAGCAATTTTCAAATGCATTTCAAGGCATTTTATAATACAGAGTCACTAGGTACAGAATAGACGTCTAGAACCCATCCCTCAGACTAGCTGAAACTTTACACTCTTTGAGTGAAATTAATTTCAAATTATAGTTCTTTAAGCCCAATATATCCAAAGTATTATCATTGTAATAAGGAACCAATATGAAAAAAAAATATTAGGTCATTCTACTTCTTTCATTTTTTTTCTTCCAATATAAATCTTGAAATGCAAAATGTCCTTCCTATTTATCGAGCTTCTCAGTGCAGATCAGGCTCACGGTATGGCTCAGAAACTGCCCGTGGCTCCTGAGCTGGGGAGGGAGATGGGGAGCCACAGGAGCTGGCTGACAGGAACAGTTGACATGACCTGATGGCTGAATATTTCGGGAGAGTCAATCTTTAGAAAGAACTTTCTGGCAAAAATGCATCAGCCTGGAACTAGGGATAATCTTAGTGTATTTGAGGAACAAGACAAAGGGAGCTGAAGCAGTCCACATGACACAGGAAGTATTCTGGGAGGCACATGAACAGCAGACAGAATGAGGAAGAGGAGCGAGGAAAGACAGGTCTGGACAACCCCAGGACTCAAATACCTGTCTGAACAGAAGAATCAGGGACAGGAAGAGAAACCCCATCAGAACAGGAAATGGACCACACTCAAAACCGGAAGTACATAGCACAGAACAGTGTAACGGTTTAAATTAGAAGACCAGCCCATGCTCGGGATACCCGGAGAATACTATGGGATGTTTTGATGTATGTATGCATATGTGGGCTGTGCCTAGAGAAGCAGAGCAGGGTGAGCCATGCAGGGAGATGGATGGGGCTGGGCAAAAAGGTGAGGAGGGAGAAATCACAGAGAGGGATGGAGGAGGGGTCACAAGGAGCGAGGAGTCACGGGAAGGGAGGGCTTACGGGGAGCAAGGGTCCCAGGGAGAGATGGGGTCCCAGGGAGAAAGGAGCCAGAAGGAGGGAGGGATCAGAAGGAAAGATGGAGGAGGGGTCACAGGGAGAAATGGGGTGACAGGGGAGAGTGGAGGAGAGACCCAAGGAAGGGTGGAATCCCAGGGAGGAAGAGCCAACTAGAGGAAGGAGGCAGAGGTGGAAGGGGCTCATCAGACTTTTCTCTGGCTTAAGTTCTCTCCACCTTTCTGGCCTACAGGAAAGCAAGGGCCTTCTGCCATGTAAAAATTCTCCCTCCATTCTGAGCCTGTACAAACGTGGTAATCAAACCAGGTAGCCCGTGGGGAGCCACCCCTCCCGTGTGAGAGGCAGTGGTCTGGTTGGAATTACCTTGTTTTGACTGATGAACAGGGAAGTGGAACAGGGAGGCCATGAAGAAAAAGCAATTGCTCCCACCTGAGGCAGACAGCAGGCAGGCCAGTGATGGCCTGGTGTGCCCCTGTTTCTACTCATCCTGGAATTTAAGACCCATGATGGCTGTTGCTGGTTGCCATGGAAACCACCAGGCCTCTTTAGCCTCTCCAAGGGGGGCGGGTTGGGGGGTGAATACAAAGTCTGACCCAAGCCTATCACTTTTCCCAAGCTTAGTTTAATAAGCAGTTGTCTAAGGGAGGAACATCCGGCATCCATCCACAAGCAGAACTCTGCGAGCTCAGGTGTTTATCCTCAGAGCAGTACAAAGGTGTGACCTCTAGCCCACAAGCACAGCCGTGCTGCAGGAAGGCAGTGTCTACCTGGGAACCTGGGCATGGTGCCTCTGAACAGTCCCTGGACTCACAGCTAGTGTTCACAAATGATGGTTGTTGTCTTTGCTACAGAACTCCATCAGGGGAGTAGTCAAAGATCTCCAGCAACAAACACATGCCCGAGGCACAGCAAGAACGGGAGAATTTTCCAGAATGAGACCTCAGGAGCTTTTCATGGCTCAGTCAGTCATTCTGTCTACAGATCTTCACGGAATAGCTACCATTTTCAGGGGACTGTTCTAGAATTGGGCAAACCATTATGCAGATCCTAGACTGAGTCCCTGAGCCCAAGCGGTGAAGGTCTTAGTGAGTCTCCAGCAGTCATTCCAGCTTGCTCTCCATCACCCTGAAATATATTATCACAATCCCCAGGAATCAGAGATCTCCACTGTTCAATGGAAGCAAGGGCAGACACTGTTTTTGGAAACTCCATGATCTGTGGCACAGGAAAGTTCCAGGCAGCCCAGTGACATAAGCAGGAAGAAGCAACACACACGCTCACCTACAGATCAATACCCAGCAACACTGGTTGGAACATTAATGGCTATTTAAGAAAAAGGAGAGCAATCCGACACACACTCCCTTGTAGATGGATAAGCTTTGAAACTAGACTGAGCAAAACAAGCCAGGGACAAGCGCTGAATGATTTGACCTGTGTGAGGCCTCTGGAATACACAAATCCACAGCAATAACAAGTAACTGGGTGTTGCCAAACGGTACAGGGAAGAGGAGGAAACAATTGTTTAATATGGTGGAATTTCAGTTTTGCAGGGTATAAAGGCTCTGAAATGGGTGGTAGTGGGGGCTACAAAACCCATGAATATGCTTAGTACCCATAATGGTGCCCTTAAAGGTAGATTAAAATGGTCCATTTTGTTATGTATGTTTTACCATAATGAAAAGAAAATGAGAACACTTTTTAAAGTGCTTTGAGAAGCGAGGCATTAAGGTTATGGTAATAGCAACACTCCAGCATGGCCGTGGGCAAGACCCTTCTATTTCTGCACTCTGTGCCCTTGTCGTCGATCACCAGTGTTTGCAGCGCCTGAGTAGGACCAGGAAGCATGCTGAGGGCAGGATACCACGGTGAGCCAAAGTCACACTTATGCCAGGGTCTCACTGCCAGCAAGCAACACACAGGTGTTTAAAAGGAATGGTGGGTGTGACGACAAATCGCAATGGACAGCCTAAATGGATTAAGAAGCACCCAGAACAGTTCCGGCTGTGTCTAGGAAGGTGTTTCCAGGGTTGACTGGGAAAGGAAGACACACTATGCATGTGGGTGGCAACATGCACATGCTGAGGTCCTGGGGAGAATTTTAAGGAGAGAGAAAACTGAGCCTGAGCACAGCGCTCACCTTTCACTTCCCGGACTGCAAGTGCAACGCAGCTAGCTGCCGCACAGTGCCACCACCTCCAGGGGCCTCACAGTGCCACCACCTCCAGCTGCTTCACAGTGCCACCACCTCCAGCGGCCTCACAGTGCCACCACCTCCAGGGGCCTCACAGTGCCACCACCTCTAGCCGCTTCACAGTGCCACCACCTCTAGCCGCCTCACAGTGCCACCATCGCCAGCCGCTTCACAGTGCCACCATCTCCAGCAGCCTCACAGTGCCACCACCTCCAGCGGCCTCACAGTGCCACCACCTCCAGGGGCCTCACAGTGCCACCACCTCTAGCCGCTTCACAGTGCCACCACCTCTAGCCGCTTCACAGTGCCACCACCTCCAGCCGCCTCACAGTGCCACCATCGCCAGCCGCCTCAAAGTGCCACCACCTCCAGCAGCCTCACAGTGCCACCATCTCCAGGGTGCCTCACAGTGCCACCACCTCCAGGGGCCTCACAGTGCCACCACCTCCAGCGGCCTCACAGTGCCACCACCTCCAGTGGCCTCACAGTGCCACCACCTCCAAAGGCCTCACAGTGCCATCACCTCCAGCGGCCTCACAGTGCCACCACCCCAGGGACCTCACAGTGCCACCACCTTCAGGGGCCTCACAGTCCCACCACCTTCAGGGGCCTCACAGTCCCACCACCTCCAGGGGCCTCACAGTCCCACCACCTCCAGGGGCCTCACAGTGTCACCACCTCCAGGGGCCTCACAGTGCCACCACCTTCAGGGACCTCACAGTGCCACCACCTCCAGAGCCCTCACAGTGCCACCACCTCCAGGGGCCTCACAGTGCCACCACCTTGCCTTTCCACCATGGTAGACTAATGCAGTAGGTTAGAATATTTTATTAGGACTTAGGGTTTCATTGCTGTGAAAAGACCCCATGACAAAGGCAGCTCTTATAAGGGACAACATTTAATTGGGGCTGGCTTACAGGTTCAGAGGTTCAGCCCATTATCATCCTGGCAGGAAACATGGCAGATACGCAGGGCTCAGGACATTCCTACAGAAGGACACACACGGTAAACTACATGATACCAGTCAGGACCAGAGGTGGGGGGCTGAAGGGAAAAGAAATGGAAGTCAGGCAAATCAAAATGGGGTTTCTTCCATAAGTAATGGCGTTTCCCATCTCAAAGCAGCAACACAGCAGCTGCCTACACCAGGACCCATTCAAGATCAAGACAGTCATTATTCCAGCATGAACCAGGGAGGAACTCCTGAAGCCCCACCCCAGCAGAGGAGCCACTGGCAGTTGATATTTGCTGAGGAAGGGAGAGTCTCTTCTCTTTGGAATGTGGCCACTGGTCCTTGTCCTGTTGGATTGTCGAATATACTTACATGTATACAGTTGGCACTAACTGAACTTGGAGATGCTGGGGGCGGGAGAAGAGAGGATGAGGAGGACAAGACACAGGAGGAGGAGGAAGAGAAGACATGAAGGCGAGGGGGAGATCAGTTACCTTTCTATTACTGTGATGGAACATCGTGATCAAGGCAACCTATAAAAGGAAAAGTGCATTTGGGCCGCACTTCTAGTGGGAGAGTCCATCACGACAAGGGTGTTTGGCAGCAAGCAGCAGACGTGGGAACTGGAGCAAGGTGCTGACAGCTCACATCTCAACTGCAGGCACGAAGCGAGAAGAACACACAAGAAGCAGGCTGATGCTATATGCTCTCGAAGCCCACCTCAGTGATGAACTTACTCCAGCAAGGCTGCACTTCCTAGTCTTCCCCCACTGCCACCAACAACAGGAACCAAAGTGTTAAAATGCCTGAGCACATGGGGGACCTTTCTCTTTCAAACTACCATAGTGAGGATCCTAGGGGAAGTAGAGAGGAATAGGAATTTGTCAAAATTTATTATATGCATTTATAAAATTAAAAACAAATAACACCGTGGGGGGGGGGGACAATAGACAGGCTCTGGAAATGATCTGAAGCATAAATCTTCAAGATTTAGGGCGAAGCAAGCACCTGAGCAGAGTTTTCTGGTACGATCACCTTATTTTAAAAATTAAGCACAGATCCTATCAAAAGCAAGTGTCCGCCAATGTGGAAAATTCTGTAGAGAGAGCACACACCACCTCTGTGATGTGTGCGGTTCATGCAGACAATCACCACAAAGTATCAGTAGTTAAAGCAAGCTGGCGATGGCTTACTCATAGGGTTCTTAGAACCTAGCCATGGGAGGGATTCGTCTGTGGCCCAGGTGTCTAACCCACGTGGAGAGAGCTGCTGTCAGAATTCAAGTGTGGAAACAAATTAGGAAAGTGGTCCCTCTGTTACAGGTGGCTGTCACTCTGTTCTCCTGATAGGAATGTGCCCAACGTACAGCTCACCATGAATACATCTCATGAGAAAAACATGAGTCTGATGGAAAGGTTGTGCTGTGAGTGTTTTTCAAAGAGAAATAATACCAGCCATGAGCTTGAAGGTTAAGACTTGGAGCCTGAGGATCTGGAAAGACAGCTCAGTGGTTACGAGTGCTTGCTGCTCTTACAGCGAACCTGAGTTTGCTTCCCAGCATCCATGGCTGGCAGCTCATTACTTGCCTCTTCTGGCCTCTGAAGGCACGCGCATTCACATGCACACACCCCTCCACAGATGTGCATATATACGCATCATTAAAAGAATAAATAAAAAAATCTTTTTTTAAAAAATGGAGGAGCTTGAGAGAGGACCTGGGTTCAATTGCCAGCACCCACATAGTGGCTACCAACTGTCTGTAACTCTAGTCCCAGAGTTTTGAATGCCCTCTTCTCTCTCCTCAGGCACCAGGCATGCACATGGCACATTGACACACGTGAAAGCAAAACACACACACATAGACTAAAAATAAATATAAAATTTAAAAAGAACTTGAAACAGGACAGGAGAGATAGTTCAGAGGTTAAGATCACTGGTTGAGGTCCTGAGTTCAATTAGCAGCAACCACGTGGTGGCTCACAACCATCTATAATGGAATCTGATGCCTTTTTCTGGAATGAAGGTGTACATGCAGATAGACCTATTCATATACATAAGATAAATACATTAATAAATCTTAAAGAACTTGAAACCAATGTCACAGATCCAACATTCATATCCATAATATGCAAAGACTTCTTACAAATCAATGGTAAAGGTCACAATATCTGATGGTAAGACACAGAATGAACACAGCGGGGAGAATCTCTGTCGGTGAACCGTTGATGGCCTGTGAGATTATAAATGAAGCTTCACTTCCTAGGGACCATGGTAATGGGTAGGAGACCACAGTAGTTTCCCACTGAAGATCAGCGAGGGGTATAACTGCAGGGACACAGCCTACCAATAAGGAATAAGTGGAAAAGCACATTGGCAGAGTCCTTACAGGACCCCTGAGATGGGATGCTCCCCTCCCAGTGGCCCCTAGAGCAGCCCTCCTGGTCTACGCCAGAAGCATCCCAGGAAACTGCCCTGCCACTCTGCGCTGCCACTCTGCGCTGCCATCAGAACATCTCCTCAAATGTCACTCAACAAAGGAGCAGGTACATTTCATGAAGTTACTGGGTGAAATATGAAGCAGTTACAATGATTTCTAGACCTCAGAATACCAGTAAAAAAATTAAAAAGCCAGTAAAATATGATGCCATATCGGTAGACTTTAAACACTCAAAGCGGCGTTATGATTGCCGAACACACACACACAGCTCATAAAAGCGTGAGATACTGATTACAAAACCCACACAGGCGTCAAGGTGACAGATGCTGGGGAGAAGCAAGAGGCAGGAGTGAAAGGACCTAGCTGGGCTTCATCCCGAGATGGGCTGGCAGAGAATGCGGAGAGGCTGGCAGAGAGACTCACCCCTGTGAAGTGGGTTGCTAAAGAAGCAGACTCATTCTGCCCAGAGCCCTACATTGTTCTATTCAAGGGTGAAGCCATAGACCAACAGAAGAGTCTGCCCATTCGTGCCTGTGGCTAGGACCAACGGATTTCTGTTGATTGATTCCATTTCCAGAGCCAGGAGAGGGCACACCACTTAGTGCTAATGAGAACCATTCAGGACTTAAAGAAGAACAAAAGGCAAGGGTAAAAGGTAAGGCTCTCACTGAACAGTGAGGACCTGAGTTCAGATCCCCAGCACCCCATGAAAGAACTAGGTGTGGCAGTACGTGCCTGCAGTCCCAGCACTGGGGAGATAGAGAAGTGGGTCTTAGGTGCTTGATGGCCAGAAAGTCTAGCAGAGATAGTGAGCTCTGGGTTCAGTAAGAGATCCTGTCTCAAAAAGTAAGATAGAGAAAGACGAAAACTATACCTAACATCAACTTTAGGCCTCTTCATGTATGTGCCTGCTCCTCGCATACATGAACTACACATGGGGAGAACAGGGAGAAAGGGTGAGGATGGAGGGAGGGGGAGAAGAAGGGGAGGAAGAGGAGGGAGAGGAGGGAAAGGAGGGAGAGGAGGAGGGAGAGGAGGAGGGAAAGGAGGGAGAGGAGGAGGGAGAGGAGAGAGAGAAGGAGGGAGAGGAAGGAGAGGAGGGAGAGGAGGGAGAGGAGAGAGAGAAGGAGGGAGAGGAGGGAGAGAAAGAAGAATAACAGGAAGCAGAGAAGGCCTTTTGCTCCAGGATTTGGTTCATTGTACAGGTGAGTAGCACCTGAAATTTGAAGGCCACAGTGGGGCTGCATAGCACCCCACTCCTGAACCACTTCCTCACCTCACTGGTCCACGATATGTGCAGATGGGGCAGAGGTGGGCAGACCCTCCAGTGGTGGAAGGGAGTGGAGAAAGTAGAGAAATACTTCCCAGTCTCAGCAGGCCAGCCCCCCCCCACACACACACACATACCTTCCACGAACAACCATAAAGAGAAGATTGATAGATTTTTTTCTATTTTACTGCATAAAAATAAAAAATTTTTATCCTTGCAAAAACTCTATAAACAACATTTAATAGCAAATGACAAATTTTACAAGGTGGGGGAAAGGGAGCTGAGATGAGTGGAGGGGGGTGGTTGAAGAGCCCCTGAACACACAGCACAGGGGCTTTGGGCAGGAGGAGGGTGATGAGACCGATGACCTGTGCCAGGGACCGAGGCAGCTCCTGTGCTCATCTTCACTCACCCCACTACCACCTCAGCTGCTTCCTCAGAATATTTCCTGACTAGGACGCCAAAGAACAAAAGTTGCTGTTCTTTGTCTGAACCCAGAGCGCCTAACATTGCTCTTCTGCGCCTTGGTTTTTCTATCTCCCACCATAAGATGCAATAAAATCTAATACACAAAGCAGTGTCACAGTAACTCATAGTGGCCATTGAAAGGCCTTGGCTATTTTATCCGTCTTGAGGGTTGGCTGGGGAGTGTGGGCTGGGCACTCTGCTTTGAACATGGAGTCACACACACATACACACTGAAGTGTGAACTATTTGGGGAGGAACAGGAAATTCTAAGAGGTGAGGTCTTCCTGGAGGAATGGAGTAACTGGCAGCACCCTTGAAGGAGTCACCCACCAGGGCTTCACACATGACACTCTTAGGTGCTACTTCTAGGGATCTGACCCTGTCACATGCTCTCTGGCCTCCTAAGCTTTCCTTTAGGATCCAAGCAGAAGCTTCCATGACCCCATAACCCTTGTGTTTCTATGCCTATAAAGCCAACACCACATGGAGGTTACCAATGTCTGTCATAAGCTTGAACAGTAAACAGTCTCGGTCTTTGGCTATGAATACATTGGCTCTTCAGTACCCGATGACTGAGCATAGTGCTTTCTGACCACCATTCCCTTCTGCCATGTTGTTCTAACTTACCATAGCTTAGACACAATGGAGCTGGCCAAAAACAGATTGTCATTTCTGAAAGAGTGAGCCAGAGTAAAGCCTTCCTCCCTCACAGTGTTCCTTTTGAGTATTTCTTTTTCAGAAACCTGAAAAAGGAAATCAGAGCCTGATATTTGGTTGTGGCCACAAAAAGCTAGCAAACACACAAACACACACACAGACACATACACACACAGACACACAGAGAGAGAGGAGAGAGAGAGAGAGAGAGAGAGAGAGAGAGAGAGAGAGAATAATACCATAAGCGGGGTTGTTGTCTGGCAATATGATGAGGATGTCTTTGGAAATGATCTGCAGGAAATGGCCAACAACTTGTGACAAAGTCATATCCCTAAAATCAGGCTAAAGAATATAGGCTAAGGAAATCCTAAAGTGTTGTAAGCAGAGTTCAGTGAGGAATTGTCGTATGAGTGCAGAAGAACCAACTGCCAATAAGAATATGGGAGGTCAAGACTGAACTCCTGGAGATACCAAAAGAAACAGAAGCTCTTGGGAATTGCAATAGAGGCTTCGTGTGTTGCAGGGTGTCACAAACGTGTCTACACTTTTATCTATGCCTGCTGAGGCTGTGGAGGAGATAGAGTTCAAACATGATGAGGGTGATCTCAAGGAAGCCCAGGCTGTGGCGTGAATGTTACCGGATGCTGTCAGCCAGGTTGACGATGAGAATCAAGAGCAAAAATCAAAGCAGAGGGTTTTGAAATGGAAGTCTCTGTCCTGTAGTCAAAAGCTCTTGTAGCTTGCTCTTCCAAGAGACCCGGGTTCAATTTCCTGCACCCACATGGCAGCAGAAAACTATCTATAGCTTCAGTTTCAGGTTATCTAACATCCTCCCTGGGCACCAGGCATACAGATGATATGCAGACATACACGCAGGTAAAATACCCATAAACAAAAAAAAATTACAAATGTCTCCTTAGTAATGACACAAAGGTCAACCCCTGGCCTCCATATGGGTACAAAATGCTCATATACATGTGAACATGTGTACAGCAGAAGAATGAATACATAAATCCAAATACTTACAATCAGGACAATAGGAAAGATGTCCTGAGGGCATCTCAGGACTGCCATAGGTATACAGACTTATGCATGTGTGTGTGTGTGTGTGTGTGTCTGTGTGTCTGTGTGTGGGTGTCTGTGTATGTGTGTCTATGTGTCTGTGTGTGTTTCTGTGTGTTTGTGTGTATCTGTGTGTGTATGTCTGTGTGTGTCTGTGTGTGTGTCTATGTGTGTGTGTCTGTGTGTGTGTCTGTGTGTGTGTCTATGTATGTGTGTCTGTGTGTGTGTGTTTCTGTGTGTTTGTGTATATCTGTGTGTGTATGTCTGTGTGTGTCTGTGTATGTGTCTATGTGTGTGTGTCTGTGTGTGTGTCTGTGTGTGTGTCTATGTGTGTGTGTCTGTGTGTGTGTCTGTGTGTGTGTCTATGTGTCTGTGTGTGTGTCTGTGTGTGTGTCTGTGTGTCTATGTGTCTGTATGTTTGTGTGTGTCTATGTGTGTGTGTCTGTGTGTTTGTGTGTGTCTATGTGTGTGTGTCTGTGTGTTTCTGTGTGTCTGTGTGTGTCTATGTGTATGTGTGTCTGTGTGTCTGTATGTGTGTGTCTGTGTGTCTATGTGTCTGTGTGTGTTTCTGTGTGTTTGCGTGTTTGTGTGTGTGTGTTTGTGTCTGTGTGTCTGTGTGTGTGTCTGTGTGTGTGTCTGTGTGTGTGTCTGTGTGTGTGTCTGTGTGTGTGTCTGTGTGTGTGTGTCTATGTGTCTGTGTGTTTGTGTGTGTCTATGTGCGTGTCTGTGTGTGTCTGTGTGTCTCTGTGTGTGTCTATGTGTGTGTGTCTATGTGTCTAGGTGTGTGTGTCTATGTGTGTGTCTATGTGTGTGTGTCTGTGTGTGTCTGTGTGTCTATGTGTCTGTGTGTGTTTCTGTGTGTGTCTCTGGGTGTGTCTCTGGGTGTGTCTCTATGTGTGTGTCTGTGTCTGTCTGTGTGTGTCTATGTGTCTGTGTGTGTTTCTGTGTGTGTCTGTGTGTGTATATGTCTGTGTGTGTCTGTCTGTGTCCGTGTGTGTGTCTGTGTGTGTGTCTATGTGTCTGTGTGTCTGTGTGTGTGTCTATGTGTTTGTGTGTGTTTCTGTATGTGTCTGTGTCTGTGTGCCTGTGTCTGTGTGTCTGTGTCTGTGTCCGTGTCTGTGTGTGTGTGTGTGTGTAATGGTATATAGACTTCCCCTTAAGAAGAAAGTATCCAAGCACCCTACTGACACAAACAGAATGCTTCTCAGGATTCTTTGTACTGCACTTAGGCATGAGGCACTGAACTGCAAGGCAGCCTTAGGCCAAAGGGCCTGCCTACTATCCACGCTGGGGGCAGGCCTTGAGGATTTCCGTGTGATACTGGTTTTACAGCCATAGAGAATGTAAGAGTCATGGGATCATAGAGGCTTCCACACAAATGTCAAGGAAGAACCTGGGGGTGGGGGACAGACCTGTGGCAGGATCATATACCTAAAGTCAAGGTAGGTAGGAGATAGTGGTGAAGCTGTGACGGTGAAGCATGGGCCACAGAGGAGACCCTCAGGATGTTGGGGACTTTAGGAACATCTGCTAGGGAGAGCTGTAGGCAATGAGCAGAGTCAGTCCAGGAGAGAGCCCTGGGAATACAGCCTGCAAGGTGGCAGGGGTGGGTCACCCACGGAAGCTCACATCTAGTCACTATTAGCTACAAAGTTTGGACATGGAGCCATAGAATTTCAGATCTGTTCTGTTACTTTGTTTCAATCTTTCTTTTCAAACTTCTAAATCCTCCCTTTAGGGATGAGGATATTTACTCTCCTGATCGGGTCTTAGAAGTGTATCATTATTTATTTTATTTTTTACAGAAAAATTAGGCTCACAACAAGAGTTTGCCTTGCATCTAAGAAGGGACTTTGGACTTGGGTTTCTGAATAATGCAGGAGTCAGTAAGACTTGGGGGAAGGGAAACAGGCCGGAAGCATTCTATGAGATGGTCAGGATGTCTTGGGGACCGGGACCAGAACATTACAGTTGGACTATGAAATGACCCCCCACAGGCTCATGTGTTAAAGGCTTGGTCCCAGCTGGCGGTATTATTTTGGGGAGTGTTAAAAAGGGGAGGTGGGGCTAAGCTGGAAGAAGTGGGTTGTGCTGGAGTATCTGCAAACAGTATCTTTTCTTTGTGTCCACTTTCCTACCCCTTCTTTTCTTCCTGAACAACATGTGACAAGCAACTTTTCATTCTTACACTTCCATCCTACCCCAACATAGAAAAAAAAAAAAAAAAGGAACTGCTATGGACTAGAATGTCTAAAAGCAAGAGCAGCAAATAAAACAGTAAAGGCGTGCTTCTCAACATTGTTCCCTTCAGATCTCGAATCACAACCACGGAAAAGTCAACTGGCACACTGGGCCAAAGAGATCCCAGCCCCAGAGGACCAGAGAAGCAATGATGTTGGAGGCGTGGACCAGAGGGGGTTAATTCATGTTAGAGTATGAAGGTGTAAAGGGAGAGATTTAGGCAAAGATTCTCCAAGGAAGAAGCAAGTTCTGAAAAAGCAAGAACAGTTAGAAGCAGAGGTGGGAACCAGTATAGGAGATACAGGAGAGATAGTTCTATAACATGTCTCACACAGAGAACAGGAAGCATAAAGCCATGACACCTTAGCTGACAGCTAAGGGACAGCCTTAGAATGTCCTTGGGTTTTTAAAAAAAAGGACTGGTCTGCTTTGAAGTATAGATTCATCAGCCTGAGGTCAGGATGAATCTTAGCCAGAAATCACCTTAGGTCGGCTGGGTAGCATTCCTGTATCTTGACCCACTTTCTTCAGCAGAGGAGGACCTCACTTTGTAGCAGGATTGGTCATAGCAACAACATCTTTGAGAGCTTGCTGTGGTGAGTCCTGGCCACAGGAGATGGTCCCTGCTTCAGTCATCTCCGTTAACAGCACCAGTGGGGCTAAAGCAGAGAAAGGAGGCTCGTTTCTGCTCCACTTTTTATTGAAAGACCTGATCACAGACAAGGAGACAGGCTCCAACTCTTCTAAGACTCCAGCCATCTCTGTCCATACTACCCCCACTTCTGCAGCTGCTCAAGGGATTCCAGTGTCTGAAGAGCCCAGAGACCTCCAGATGCCCACACAGAGGATCACACAGGACTCAGGCACAATGACCTTCATGGCAGGCTCAGCTATCCCTCCAGCATCAGCTGAATGCTCCACAGATCCAGAATGCAGACCCCCATCCCTCGGAGCTCCCTAGTTCCATGAGCTAGCCCGATACCACTCCTGCTATTGCCTGTGTCTGAGAGTGGGCTCACCTTCAGCACCACCTTAGGCTTGCAGGGCTGGGAGGATCAGGCAGGTTGTGAATGCGTCATCCCCCCTAACACATCCTCCTTTCCAAAGGAAATAAATAAATAAGAGAAGAGCGCTCTCCTGCTGGCTGCTCCTGCAGGGTGAAATGGATTATTTTCTCTGTCCTGTGCCCAATATCAGTACTTATTGAAAAGCATATATCTGCAGTGCTGGGTTTTTAGCTCGTCAGCACGCCTGGAGACCTCGGGAAGCATCTTTTTTCTTTGAACAGCCTGGCTCTTGCAGTAGGGGGTCTGCTGGGCCTTTTTACACACAGCCAGGCATTTTTCTTCCCTGAAATGAGGGTCTGGTCGGCCAGGCTCCGGGGGTAGTCAAGGCTGTTGGCAGAGAGCATTTCCGGCGCCAGGTCCTCTGTCCCAGAAACCCTTTGCCTCCTCCAGTTCAAGCCACATCCTCAGTGGCTGTATCTCGAACCCTGGGAGTCGGTTATGTGTCTACAGAGCTAAGAGCCAGACACAGAAGGGAGAGAAAGTAGGCAATACACTGGCTCTAGAGTGAGGGATGAAAGACTTAGAAGGCAGACAAGTCATCCTGTCAAGGGGGTCTGCAGGGTTCGGAACCCCTGTACTGTTTCCCTCAACAGCTGCCTCTCTTTCTTCTCCACAAACTGTGTGTCAGGAAACAGAGCAATCATATAATGCCCTGAGGTGGCATCTCAGAGTGTTCACAGCACCTAGTAGTTATGGTCATCTACTGATGTCCTCTGAGGCTCCAAGCAGATCCACATGAAGTAAGAAACTGGCTGCAGCTCCCTTCCTCCCACCCATCAAAACCCTACAAGCTCAGCCTGTTTGGCTCATTTTATAAATGGTGAGACCTGAACTCAGAGAACTCAGCCGGCCAGGAAAAATCTAAACTGACCCGTGTCCCTGCTTGTCCCACCCTTAGTGCTGGCCCATGCCTTATCTAGAGTTGGGTGTTCATGTCTGGCTCTTTCCCTGCAGGAGACCAAGAGCAAAGAGCTCCGAGAGGCACCCCAAGTGGCCACAGGAGGCTAGAGAAGGCCCTCTCGCCTTCCTGCCCACCTGCCCAGGGCTCTGTGTCACCCACCCCCTCCCACTGGCTGGCTACTGTTGTTCAGACAGCCCTTGGGTAGTAAACTAAACACCATCATTAGCATTTTTCAAAGCCCTGCTCTGCGGCCAGTGCAATGAGCAGAGCTGTAAAGGGAGAGGACAGCAATCGAAGCAGAAAAATATGGCACTTTTTAGACTAGTTTATGAGTTAAACAGAAAGAAAACTCTAGTATTCCATATCGGGATATTGAGCAATGTTCCCACGGCTGCTGGACTGTAAAGCAATATTGAACAGTGCCTGTAACCTAAACGATACAAGATGGACATAATTAAAAACAATTGATTCAATATATATATATATATATACATATATATATATATATATATATATTTGCTAAACCTCGGGGTGAGAATATAAACTAGTCATGATGGAAAAATGCCAGGCGCAGTGACCCGAGCCAAAGCCCTCCCTGGGAACACATGGGGTATCAACACAGATGACACGAGAGTAACATAGGAGTAAGGCACTTGTGACCATGGTAAGTGATGTGATGTCATAGGAGATGATGTGACCACACAAGGTGACAATGACATCACAAGGGAGAGCTGACCACACGTGATGATGGACGTGACATTGACACAGTGTGCAGTGCCTCATACCAGCCGTAACAGTCACATAGTCACTATGGATTCCAGACAGGCACACAGTCACTGTGGATTCCATCAGCATGCCGAGAAGCCTCTCAGTGCTCGGCCCAGGCTTCCAAGCTAGGGACATCGTAAAGAGCAAAAGCAGATGCGGGTCACATCCCAAATGGCTCTAGCAGCTAAGGAGAGACAGCTTCTATATGAAAATCTCACAGATAGCCAAGCTGCCTGAGGTAAGAGATGGGCTGAGCCTGCTACAAGCCTGGGTATCCATCCAGGCAAGCTCCAATTGAGCCAGGGCTCTAAGTGGAAGAATGGATTCAAACCCAGGCCATGCAAGCCACCAAACAGACCACTATGCCTGGAAATGGGAGGGATGGGCAGTGTGATGACCTCTGTTTGGCATGTTATCACACCCCCAAGTGCTGAGCCACTAGGCAAGAGCTTGCTAAAGGCCCAAGCCTACATCCACTATTCACCAATGACAAGATTGCTCCTGCCTGCTCTCCTCCAAGGGCCACTGCAGGCAGATGATATGGCCAGGGAAAATATGGGCAGAGAACACAACTACAAGACACAAGCTTTTCAAACACCACATTGGTGCATAGAGGATATCAAGACAGAGCCTCTCTCTCTAGAGAGAGTAGAGATGGATCACGAAGCATCTTTGGGGTAAACAGAGCAGGGCCCCACCACATCGCCTGTTTCCAGCTAATGGGTAGACATTGGCAGTTACTAAAGTTCTCAGGGGTTTAACTAGCCTCCCCTAGAATGGCTCAGACCAACTCCAGCATCAGGCAGCTCCTGTATGAGCTCCAGAAGCTCCAGCCAGCCCTAGTTCCAGCTCCAGCTCCAGCCAGTTTCGGCCAGCTCCAACCAGGCCCAACTAGCCCCAGCCAGTCTCATCCAGCACCAGCCAGTCCCAGTCAGCTCCAGTCCCAGCTAGCTCCAGGCAGCCCCATCCAGCTCTAGCCGCAACCAGCTCTAGTCAGCTCAAGCCAGCTCCATCTCAAGTCAAGTACTGGTTTCAGTACCAGTCAGCTTCAGCTCCACCCCCATCCCTACTCCCACCACCACTAAATACTCAGCCTTCTGGAGAAACATAAGCACGCCATTCAGACCCCTCTGTGATAATGGTGCTGGATCCCTGTGGTCCATCAACCATAGGCCTAACACTCTAGTGTCTACTCCATTTATGGGAATGAACAGTCCTTTGATCCCTTGACATACTGAATACACAGAGTGCCTGGTGGTTTCAGCTCCACCAGAAAACTACAAAGAAGGCTGAGCCCTTGTTCAAGGAACCTCAGAAACTCAGTTGAACCATCTAAATAGTGAGCCGAGGCGAGAGGAAGTGTGTATTGAGCATCACGCAGAATGATTGAATGGTAGAGACGGCCTGGAGATCCCGGACATGGCCTTGTCCCTAACTGTGGATAGAGGGTGGCAGTCAACAAGCTCCATGTCAACAAGGACTATGTGGGCAGAGATAAGAAGGGGGCCAAAAGAGCAGAGCATCCTGGGTGGTCCCTACAGGGATGGGAGAAAGCAGGTAGCAGGTAGTTACTGTGCTATCCAGAACCCTCTCCATCCATGTCTGACTCGCCTTGCCTGCCAGCCCTGCAGCCAGCACCATCCTCTCTCAGTTCTCATTGGGTCCCTGTCACTCTGCAATAAGAGATCACATTTTATCATGCCTCCTCCCACCAGACAGGAGTACTCCTGAGACAACTCAGGAGCCATCATTAGCATACATCAGGGCTCAGTGTTGGCTCTGTACAGAAGCCTGGGCTCAAGCTTGCTCCCCATGTCACGAAGCCTGAAGTCGTTCCATCTGCGGAATATTAAGACTGTGTGATAAGACCAGAGCCCAAGTGTGTGGGCTCCAAAATCAAGCAAGGGAATGAGGGGTGACCGAAGAAACTGGGGTACAGCACAGATGATGTTCCCTACTCTCCTGACCCCGCCAGTTATTGAGAAGGAAAGCTAGCCAAGATGAGCAGTCCCTTGGTGCTAAGTCAAATCCTCTGTCCTGGGTTAACAGAGCCCCAACAGCTGTGGTTCAGGTCAAGGAGTGATTGCCGCTCTGCCTTGGCCTCCCTCTGGGGTTTCTGAGGCCAGAATTGATTGGTGTGATTTAAACTCATCAAGGGCAGCAGGCGAGGGGACCCCAGGGGAGCTTGATAGAGATACCATCTCTGCTCCAGAGCGCCTGCCTGCTAATAGAGTCCTGGCTTCCCGCCTTGCCGCCCCATGGTGGAGCAAGCAACTACTCAGACTTGGAGATGCTGCAGACACAAAGGCACCTGGTCCAAGACTCCAGCTGTCCAGAACATGACTTCACAAGTAGCCAGTGAGCATGCAGACGCAGGCCTCCAGGCTGAAGTCTGATCTGGTTCTTGGAGGGTAAAGAGGACAGAGGACCAGGGGGTCTTCTCTTCAGCCTACCCTCTCTGGGATGAAGTGTAGCCAGGGAGTGGGCCACCACCCATGTCAGGCGCCACAGTGCTTCCAGGCAGGTAGCCCCTTAGATCTCATAGTCTCTTCTCATATAAGACTCTGAGCCAGGATGCCAGCAAGTCCTAAACCACATACACAGTCCTGGGAAGGTTCCCACATTGACTTAGACATGCTGAAGCTCCACTCCAGGCCAGGAGAGAAGAGGCAGAGTCTCATTTGCTCTCCATTCAGCCCTAATTTGTACCACTGGGTGTTTTAATTTACAAGTCAGAGTTAATAAATTGTGTGCAAGCTCGATTACCTCACGCTCCCCTGACTTCCTCCCCGGCCTGTGGGAGAGTGATGCACCATGGGAAAGATCTAGAAGAAGACTGTGGGTATCCCTTCTTCACCCAGGGGATTTTATACCTGTCCCAAGAGCCCTGGGAGCAGAGGAGAGGCAGTGGGTGGACTGAGCCTAGCGCTTCTCATGGATTTGAGCAAAATAAATAAAGCATGGATCCTTTAAGAAGGAACGGGAAGAAAAGGGAAAACTAGTGGAAAACACATCAACAAAAACAATGCTAAAAAGCAAGGACCTCATGTCTTGAAGGGCACGCGTACTTATATGTAATACCTGCCTCCGTGAAATAGAAGATTCTACTGGGTACGTGCACAGGGACACCCATTTTCAAAATTCTGAGTCGAGCTCGAGTCCACAGACGCATCCATGTGGCAGATCTTAAAGACCCAAGGATACCCAGAGTGAGAGCCAAACTGGAAAGTTCCAGGTACATCTGGAGTCTCCAGAATATGGACTGAAAAGTGACTCATTCCCTCAGCGCAGAATGTCCCAAAGGAGAATCACTGATTTACAGACAAGAGAGGGCACAAAGGAAAACAGTGGCTGCAGGTGTAATTGCACACATGCACAGCCTAGAAACAGCAGAGCCCAGCCGAGCCCAGGTGTGTGGTTCCCAGCTTCAACACCCAATCTCTATCCCCAGGCCCATGACCATCTAGGAGTTTACAGCGTTTGAAGCACTCAGCTTGGTGACACCCTGTTCAGGAAGCCCTCCATCCCGGGCATCTACTCCCTTCCCATCCACTCCCAGCACTCTGATTGCCAAACATCTCCGTGGGCTTCTACAACAGGAGCCCATCCTTCCTCTGGCTACCCTGGAAATAACCAGGAAGAAAAATCCCAGAGTGGCTCCCTAAATGTGTTCCCAAACAAGGCTATGATCATAGAAGCATGTTGGCCTTTCCCTCCCTTCATAGCCAGCTCTGTGAGTGCTCACCTGATGGGAAGGGAGGAGTAAGCAGGTTCAAAAGGTATGGACACAGCCTGAGTCCTCTGTGGGTGCTCCCACTCACCACCACCAACTTTCTTTGACAATTTTCATTTATTTTGTCTATGGGCAGACAAGAGCAGGGGCCCCTGAGTGGTAAGCACAGTGTAGAGCCCAAAAGGCTATGATGGCAGCTGAGACATAAGCACTTCTTGCTCTTAGAGAGCTTAAAACACCAAGAGAGGGTAAATAACTATACACACACAGCCACATGTACTCCATAAGAATGCTCTCCACCCCCTCTGCTGCGCGCGCATGCACACACGCGTACACACACACACACACACACACACACACACACACACACCAGGAGAAGCTGACCAGGATAATGCAGACCTGTGAATCACCTAAAGCTACAAGCATATTCTAGCCTGAAAGAAGGCAAGAGATGCCACACACCTGAAGCAAAGCCAGCACTCCAGGCCTGGATAGCAGAGGGGTCTCTGAGCTGGCTGTGGTCTACACAGTGGGTAGCTGTTATGGCTACACTAAACTAAAACCAGATAGTTATGCAAGGTACATCCACCCAGGCCATGCAAGCCAGGAAAGAATGTAAAAGACCACCCGCTCTGAACAAGAAACTAAAAAAAGATGCTGTGTCTGCCCCAGCTCCGAGGGATCCAAAAGGATCTTGGGAATATTGAACACGTAAGCTCTGGCCTGAACTGATAAGATCTGCATGGACTGGCAGTACTCAGATGGCAAAGCCCACAGGTACAGGTACACCTTGGAACCCTCAGGTATAAATAGAAACACAGTCACATACTTGTTTGCATACATACATACACTTGCACAAATGTACACACACACACACACACACACACATATGTGCTGACACCAAGCCTCATGTATGGCTTTTAAAGTACTTCAAGGCCATTTGGGGTAATTTTGATTACTGGTGATTTCAGCTCCCGGGTGACTTTAGAACCAGGCTTTTCACAAGATGCACTCCACTGTAAACAAGCCGCTGCACCTAAGTGATGCTGTGGGGACCACAGGAGTGGCGGCATAGAGGAACAATAGAGTGAGTTGATTATTATCTCTGTGTGGGATTTTTCAAGAGACTCTTCAGATGGAGTGAGGGCAAGTCAGGGCTGGGCAGAAAGATCATGACTAGTGGTGACACAGTCAGGAAGGAGGCATGAGAGGGGTTGGGCAGCTTTGCATGCGGCAGAACCATACTGAAAGAAGTAGCCAGAGAGCAGAGTAGCAAAGCTAGCCAGTGGTACCCAAGCCTTCAACAGTCTGGAGGACGCAAGGTGTGGTCGTATACTACTGAAGTCTCCTATAGCAGATTGGTAAGGATGATTGCAGGACAAGACAATGGAAGTATATCAGCAACTTTGATGGGCCAAGGAGACACACAGGCAGTGGTAGTAGGGGCGGGTGGATGGTAGTTGGGGTATTAGAAAGATAAGAGCAAAAGTCTGCCACATGGGGAGTGGCTAAGAAAGATGACAAGGACAGAAAAGGGGAAATGCACGCAGGTAAGATGGGACCACTAACCAACAAAAAGCACACCACAGGGCACCTCTTATTACCAATACCTGTTGCTCTCCAGGGCCCCGATCTCACACAGCTATGCCATCCCTACCCTATTTTCAACATGGAGAAGCCAGGCTGTGATGTGGGATGGGCAGTCAATGGGCGTGGTTGAATGAACAGGCATATTGGAAAGGATAGGTTCCAGAGTGCTGAAGACACATTCAATGTGAAGCCCATGGCCTTGCCAAGAGTTCTCACAACCCAGCTAAGGGAAATGTGATGTCCTACAAATAAAGGTCTTTTGCTGCACCCCATACAATCCGAGGGAGACTTCAGGGCACGCCTACAGGCCACTCGGAGCACCATTAGAGGAAGGATGAATTGCAGATCGACTCCTTGTCCTTATGGGCAAAGCTTCAAACACCATAAGGGTGCCTGATGACTAGTGACTGGCTGATGTCCTTTAGGAGTCTCCAGCAAAGAGGTGGGCAAAGCTACAGCTGAACCTCCCAGAGAGTGAAAACATGTGGGTCCCTCTACGGTCCCTAGGAGATGGTCTTTGGGGTCCACAGGCTTCGCTGCTGTCTGCCTCCATCACACCTGTGCTTGCTGATGGTGGAGGAAGGGAGAGGTCTTAGAAACCTGGGTGGCTCTGCTCATACATAGGCCACTGCTCAAAGCCTTGTAGGTCATTAGCAACAGCCAACACGAACTCCTTCACCTGGTGCCACATACCTGGTCCAGTTGGTATGGACCCAACCCCTTCACCAAGTCACGTTAAGTGAGTGCTTACTGTAAGAATTTGTCCTGCCCAGTTCACTATGTTACTTCTATCTGAGGAGCTGTTTGAAAGGTGAAGGGACTAAAAACCATGGGTTTGTGGACTTGTGGGAAGCTATTGACACTTTCCTCTGACCTGTTAGATAGAGCACTGTGCTGCTCTGTGGGAGACGTGTCTGAATCAGCAGCCCAGACAAGGCTGCAGAACTGCAAGATGGCCTGAAGGCCTCCAGGCTGCAGCAATACACACTACAGAATCCTGTCCTCAAGTGAGCAGAGTGTCAGTGCATCTGTCTAGCACTTTCGTAATCAGATTAGTTTACACAGCAAGAAGGAGCCGGCAGTAGAACTCTGCCCTAGTCAGCTGGCTGTGTGTTAGACTAGAGGAAGATTGCTCTGTGAGGACCTGACCTCCCTAGATGGGTTGGTTAGTTGGGGGATGGGCTAATTAGTAATTTGGTGAATGGATAGGTTAGTCAGTTGGTAAGAGGGTAGTTTTGTTAGTTGGTAAGTTACTGGACAGGTAGTTTAGTTTGTGAATGAGTGGGTAAGTTGGTTGGTTTGTAGATAGATTTGTTAGCTGGTAAGCTTGTGAGTAAATTGGTTAGTTAGTTTATGGGTGAATTAGCTAGTTGATAAGAATTATTTTTATGGGTGGATGAGTTGATCAGTGGGGGTAGGTTAATTAGTCAGTTGGATGACTTGGTTTATGGTCTTTTTGGTTAGTAAGTTAGTGGGTGGGTTAGTTAGTTGGTAAATTGGCGAGTGGTGGGACTAGTTGTTGCATGGATTGGTAAGTCAGTTGGATGTGTTGGTTAGTTCATTGGTGAGTATGTGAGTTGGTTAGTAAGTTGGTGTGTGAGCTGGTGAGTTGCATTTCTAAGTGGTAAAGTCCTCCATATTCAACAAGCAATATTCTGGCTACCCTAACTAGTCAATTTAACATCTGTGGGGAGCCATACTGTCACATACTGTCACATTTATGTCACCCCAACTCTATTTCCTTGACACTCAAAGAAAAGCAGAGAGAATAAACTTCAAGCAGTGTGGTGGGTTTTTCTGGCCTTTCCCCTCACTGGGTGATCAGACATTGGGAACAAATCTGCCTTCCTCATCCCTACACAGCCCTCCCAGAACTAGCAGCTTGTTGGCTATGTGTGCACACTGTCTTATGCAACAGAGCTTCAGTACAGAATGGCCCTCCATGCAAAACAAAGTCTTGATCTAGTTTTCAGCCAAAGAAAGGTCTCCCGGTTACGGCGCCAGGAGCTCTCAGATGTCACACTGCAAAGATGCTTACAGATGCTTTGAGGAATTATCAAAGAGCAGTTCACTTATGCGGGGCTTCTGTCGTGTGGTCCTCACTGAACTGAAGGTCCTCGTGAAAGGCTCCTTGACTGGTACCCGATTGATGTTCATGCATTGAGCCTGTGAGGCATGCCACAAGCATGCTTATGCCACAAGCATACTGACAAACTTACAAGTAAACCACTGCCCTGAGCTTGTCCCTGGCACATCTGACCAGCATCCCTAGGAACATCCATCCTCAAACTGAAGCACCAAATGATTCGGAGAAGCTTAGCTTTGTTTGCTCATCATTCATCCAATGGGCAAACACTCACTGACTGAACTCTATAGACCACGTTGTGTTGTAAGCCTAAGCACCAGGAACAAAGACCACACCACTCAGAGGTGTAAAACCTGGCACCACACAATGGCAGCAGAGTCCTGGGTCTGTCCCAGAATGCAGCAGGTTCCTGGTCTTGGCTTTTCCACGAGCAGTTAAATGATGTTACAGCTTTACTCAGAAATGTCTTCTTGAGGCTAATGTCTGAGCATCTAGACCCAGCTTGTGTGACATTTTGGAGGCTACAGAGCCATTAGAAGGCAGGGCCTGGGTGGCAGAAGTCACCACGAGTGGGATTTTTTTTCTTTTTTTTTTATTATTATTAGATATTTTCTTTATTTACATATAAATTTCTCCATTCCCAGTTTCCCCTCCAAAAAACA
>NW_022196893.1:17574358-17585377 GCF_008632895.1 Mastomys coucha | reverse complement strand
AACTCAAGAAGAAGGAAGACCAAAAGGTGGACAGTGCACTCCTTCTTAAAAGGGGGAACCAAATACACGAGTGGGATTTTGAAGGTCTTTCTCTGTTCCCTGATCTGCGGCCACAGGAGAAGGACCTCTGCTGCATGCTCCTGCTGCCATCCCTTTCCAGAGACGGGCTGCACTTTCTAAAACTGAGGGCCCAAATAATCCCTTTTATGAGCCACTGAAACAAAAGCAGCTAATAAAAGCTCAGAAGTGTGTGTGTGTGTGTGTGTGTGTGTGTGTCCATGTCCCCGTATCACATTTCTAGAAGCATCTGACTCAGAGATGAGCCCTGAACAGATGTGGAGAGTAAGTGCTACTGTTGCAATGACCTGTCTCTGCTACAGCAGCGTTTGCTGGAGCTACTGCTGGGAGGAAGCCTCTCTAAAGGTAGCCAGAGAGTAGTCTGTAGCCCTGGCATCTTTGTGGGTGTGGAGAACTACATCCCACCCATGTTTATTCATGCTCTCTACTCAATTAGCTCAGAAGCTGCTGGAGGCCCAAGTTCAGAAGTAAAACTCAACCAGGGAGTCTTTTTAGAAATCCCTCTCCCGGCAGGGTTTTTCTGGGAACAAAAGCAAACCCATTTAACTTATTACTGAAATTGATTATCCATTCTGCAAGGCGCTACTTGGCACTGGCCTGGAAAGAAGGCGCGTGACCAATTATGCCAAAGGGAGAACAGACCTGAACCAGAAGAGATTTGGCCCAGCAGGGTTCTCCCACGCAGTGACTCAGAACCCCTCTGTCACATGGAACTGAAGACTGAGGGAGTCCAGCCAAAGCCCATGGTGTCGTGACTTAAAGTAGCCCTCCCTGGAGGCATTGCCATCCTGCGTGGCACCTGAGAAACCAGTTTGTAGTCATGGCCTCCTGTTAGCCAAAGAGACTGGTGCCTCTCTCACCCCTGTACTAGCTGACCAGAATTGTGGCTCCAGGCTTCTTGAGTAAGCCAAATGTGATATGTATCCATCCAGTGTGTAAGCTGCTTGGGCAGTTATTAAACTACCAGGCAGTTGTAGAGGAAGCAGAAAAGAAATCCTGAGGGGGTCTCCAGTTAGGATCACTTGACCAGTAGGACCTTACCACAGACCAGGCTGTGGAGGGTAATCATGGGCTACAGCAATCTCAGACATTCTGCTCAGAGAGGCTGAACTAGGACATGAGATGGCCTCATGGAGGGGTGGGGAGGGGGGTGAGCACCTTGCTAGACATTCTTCAGTGAGTAGCACTCAAGTAGTCAAGGCTGTTGCTACATCGCTACAGCGGTGAAATGTGCTAAATCCTAACAGTAGTTCATAGGGCCCTGGCTGTGGGACAGTGTTGGACTTGAAGACCAATAGGAAGAAATGGTATAAGACCCCACTAAAGGGTAGAAAGCTTTTGAGACTAGGGCTATGATCCATAGCTAGGAGACCAATATTTGACACTTGAATTCCAGCTTAGAAGTCCAGCAGGTAGTGGACCTCTGTCACTGCAGGGTCCATGCTGGGGACCAGACAGGGGCCTAGTAACTCTCATGACAGATATGAATTCTTCATTTATTCATTCCCTGCAGTTTCTTGGGTTCTAAAGTCTATAGATAAGTTCCTGATGTCAGATGTCCTGTCTTGACACAAAACTCCAAGGCAGCATCACACCTCTTGTTAGCTAGTGTTTTTGGTTTTGTTTTCTTGTCAACTTGGCACAAGCCAGCGTCCTTTGGGAAGCTAGAATGTCTGGTTGACCTATAGGCAAGTCTGTAACTCGTTTTCTTGATTGATGATGTATATGGGAGGGCCCAGCTCCCTGTGGGTGGGGCCACCCCTGGGCTATAAGAAACCAGGCCGAGCAAACCATTTTAAAAGCAAGCACAGTTGGAGTCTCAGTAAGCAGCACTCCTTCATGGTCTCTATATCAGTTCCTGGCCTCCTCCACATTCCTGTCCTGGTTTTACCAATGATGGATTTAAAAGCTGTAGGGTTATGCAAAGCCCATTCTCCCCAGGATACTTTTGGTCTTGGTGTTTTTTATCACAGCAGTAGAAACCCAAATCTCCCTAAGGAAGTAGTTCCATTGTGCAACCTTATTGGGAGAGAAGAAAGGTGGAGCCCTCTACCTCTCTCTCTTTACCTCTCTGAAGAGCCCAAAGACGGAGAGAGAAGACTTCATGGGGCTGGTTGCCAGTTGCTTTCACTGTCCCAAAGGGAAGACAATGTTTCTCACCTCTCTATCCCCACAGCCTGACTCAGTCTGGGACACTAAGTGTTGCTCTCATGGGATGTATGTGTTGTCAGAGGAGGGCATATGGATCTTACTGATGGACCTGCACCTCGGTGATGGCTGAATTCCTCCCACAGTCTATGTAAGATGGAAGAAAAGATGGAGGGAGCCTGGGAACTGCCTGCCTATCTCGATCTAAGAGACAGGTTCATCCCACTCTGGTGACCTGGAGAAGGTACTTCAATAAGAAGAGAAGCTGCTTCAGCTCCAGTGAAGAGGAAACTGTGGAGCAGCTGGTCCAGAAGGGAGAAGCTTCCCTGTAGGGAAAGGTTGAAAACAGAATATGGATGTGTTGCCCCGGGTTAGCATCCATCTGTCAGGTTCAGTATTCTCAGTGAGACGATAACGTGCAAAAACTCTAGAATGGAGGGGCATTCAGGAAACAGAAGACCCAGAGTCCACAGGGACTTCCTGAGAACCCTTCTCAGAATCCCTAATATGGCCTTATGTGGATGCTTCCAAGGGAAGATAAGCCAGGGAGACCTGATAGAACTATGATAATTTTCTAGCATTTAATAATAAAACACTAGCAGGTATGTGACTCTGGGACCAAGTTGGAAAATGACTTTGTGCCAGTGAAGCAAGTTAGGACAGAGATAGTGGACACTGTTACCAGAGACAATAGAGAGTTGAGTCAAAGGATGGGCACAGGAGCAGCAGGCTCCATGGCCAGTGGACCCACTGATGGATGGGAACAGCAGGCTCCATGGCCAGTGGACCCACTGATGAATGGGGACAGCAGGCTCCATGGCCAGTGGACCCACTGATGGAGGCAGGAATGACAGGCTCTGTGACCGGTAGATCCACAGATGGATGGGGGGATGGCAGACTCCGTGGTCAGTAAACCCAATAATGAATGGGCCAGAAGGAGGCTGAGGTCCTGGAGCACTGAGAAGGGCTAAGCAAGGTGGAGTCCAGGTTGGGAGGGTTCTGCCACATGAAGAGGTTCCCAGCAGGAGGCAGCACCGGGGAGTACCTGGAGAGAGTGGGGCAGAGGCTTTTCTATAGAAACCATGGAGACCCAAAGGAACTTCACAGCTGCCAGCCCAAGTAGGCAACCCCATGTCTCTACATGGGTAGGGCCAGAACTGAAGCAAGAACTGCTTCAATTGTAGGAAGAAGCAGAGGGTTATGCCAGGAGTGAACCACAAACCCGGCCTACATGGGAGGACCCCCACCTCCATTTGTTCTTGCTCCCTCCTCCCAGGACCTTCCATGGGCACAGCTGAGTTGGATGTTCCAAGGACCATCTTGGAGAAATCACAATAGGGAATGGGTCTTGGGGGAGATGGAGAGTATCTGTGTCACCTGCTCAGGTGGAAAACACGGGGTTAACTCCAGAGAGGCTGACGTCCCCCCTAGCAGAGGCTAGAAGCACCCTATCACAGCCCCCAACAGCCCCTAGAGTTTGAGGGCCCCTGGAAGGCAAGCATGTGCAAGGGTTCCCCAAGGTCACTCTGATGATGGATGGATATCAAAGCCACACCAAACAAACCCTAACAGGAGAAGCCAGGGGAGGGGTACTGAGGAGGGTGGCTGAGAGCTGAGTGTGACTTGCCCAGGTACCTGTTTGGTCAGTGGCTGGAACACAGACTGTCTGGGGGTACGGGATGCAGAACGTTCCTGGAGAAGGTGTTAGGGCTGTTCCATAGAACCCTAATTCTGGATTCAGACTCACCTCTGCCTCTGCACAGTCCAGCCTGAAGCCCCGGGAAATGAGTCATTCCGAATGGGACCTAGAAACTGACTTATCCTGTCCTTTAAGGGGCAAGCAGGGCTAGGCTACACTGCCTGTCTTGCAAGCCTCTGGGAGAAGGATGAAGCATGTGCTTTACACCTCCATCACTGGTATTTATTTAAGCCGCAGCAATGAGTTAGTTTGCCCTGCAGATGACTTGGATAGCATTCCCCACCAGGCCTGTGAGGAAGCCTGTAGGTTGCTGAGAAGCGCACAGCATACAATGGCCATAGGCCAGGCCTCCCCACATCCCTCTGTGTTGAAGCCTGCAGCTCTCCGTGCCTGGAGTATCTCCGTTTTCTCCCACCCCTGAAATCCATTTGTCTTAAGAGCATCACCTCCTCCGTACGTGCTGATGCTGAGTTCTTTCTGGCCTCTCTGTGCTCCAGCTCAGATTTATTTCCTCCATCGACTCCAGCAGCTTACTATGGCTGCCCATCGTAGCTAGAAGGGACACAGACTGCTCTAAGGGGAGGAATGGGTCACACTCTTGACCCCACCCATCTTACTGGCTTCTCCTGCCAGGTCCCTGTATTAGATCCTCATGGCCAGGAGCAGAAAGGAACCGTGTCTAGGGTGAGAGCAGAAGGCCTATACAGGGAACCTAAGGGCAGTCTAACTGTCCCTCAGTCTTTTGAAGGCTCTGCAAGGACCATGGCCATGGCTGTGCTTCACTATGTCTATTACCAATAGTGCCTGGAAGGTCCTGGCAGGTCCAAACCTCTGGCACCACAGGTCCTGAGAAGTTCCAACAGGTTGGAATAGAAGGCTCAGAGCTGGACTGCTAGACTCTGGGGTTTGTCATCTCCAGGGCAGAGCTCCTGGCCAGGTCACTGTCCTGGCCCATTTTTGACACTGCAATGGAACAGGAGACCAGGAGGTCCATGAAAATCCAAGAGCTAACAACTGAATCTGAGGGTAGGAAGTCCAAAATCAAAAACCACCTCAAAGACTGGCAGCTACCTGGGGCTCAGCCTCTGCAGGGTACAGGTGGTCATTGTTGGACTATCTTCTGCTTTCTGTATAGGCCAGGCTAGTCCATCCCCTTTAAAGATTTGCTTTTATTTGAAGTTACTTGGATGTAGGGGTGGGTGGTATGTGCACATGATGCAGATACCTGCAGGGGCCAGAAGAGGGTGACAGATCAGCTGGAGTTACAGGTGTTTGCTAGACACCTGATGTAGGCGCTGAGAACTTAATGCAGGTCCTCTGAAAAAAGCACTATGTGATCCTATTTACCAAGCCCTCCCTCCAGTCCTCTGTCCCATTATGTAATGTGCATTGATCCTGCTGGTTTTGTTCCTCTAACAAACCATCACTAATGCATGGACACTTTCAGACTACAGTGGGCATTCATTCAACATGGGTAGACCAAGGCCTCCTGTGAATATGCCCAGCACCTACACCTCAGAGAGAGAACAGTGACTGAGTTATTGGCCTCATTCATCGGCAAGGTAAAGATCACATGACTCTGACCTCTGCTTCTTTCTTTCAGACAACTGTCTCACCTGTAAGGGAGACTTGTGGCTCCATTGGGATACACTTGATAATTCAGGCAGTATCCTTGTAAAAGGGTCCTTGCCTTCCTCACATCTACAGAGCCCACCTTGCCAAGTAGCTGATGTTCTCAGGTTGCAGGGAGTGGAGCAGGGATGTCTAGGAGTGGCCTCCTCTACCTGGCTCTGAGAAGGGAGAGAAGTTTCAGGTATCCAGGATGTGGTGCAGAGAGATGTTGGGCCTCGTATCCAGCTTTGCTGAGTCCCACCACTCCCAAGGTGGCCTTCTTTTCCATGAGATGCAGAGGCTTAGGGGCAAGTGGGAGAAGCATAAGAGAACAGACTAGGGAGGCTGGCCTAGTGGAATTTGACAAGTTATTTCACTGCAGGTGAAATGAACCAGTTCAAGCCAGATTAAAATATATTCCATTCTGTGATGCTCAGCACCAACACACTGGCACCTGCCTCCTCCTTATGCCAAATGGAAGTAGACAGATACTCTCATCTCCTCCCAAGCCTGAGATGATGAAAAGATTCAGAGAGGATGAACAGGAAGGCAAGGCAGTGCTTGACTCTGGCTAGCAGCCTGAGGGAGAAATGGTAGGTGGGACTCTCCTCCTCATCCTCAAGGCTGCCTCAGCACAAATGTCTCCTCCATGTCCCATTTCCTCCCCCTGGTTACTTCTCTGTATTATCTTTAGCCTCTTACCACTATTGATTTGAATTTTCACAGAATGTCCCTCCTTCTGGGGCGCCCTTGTTGAAACCATTTCAGTGGGCACCCACACTTTCCACACCTGCTAGCCCGTCTCTACTGTCAACATTCCTGCTTTCCAACCCAGCAGTAGGGAAATACCCTGAATTGGTCATCATTCTGTATGAAGAGAGAAAGAAGCACACCCCGTTCATCCTCTCTCTGCTAACTGTGGAAACCCGGGCAGGTGTATGATGAGAGAGAGTCTTTGTACAGCCAGCTCTGCCTGTGCTTGGCTGGGGGATAGTTCTTTAATATGCCTTACATTGATGGAAAAGGATGTTAATTACAGCCCGCACACATAAAATATACTCAATTGAGATGGTGAATTTAAAAGCTCCAGATAACAAACACCAAACGGTACATGATAGCAGGAGATGACAGACAGCAACTTAGAGACATAGTGGGCACAGGTGGCTGTGTGGCTTCCTCCAACCCTTACTGACATCCACATGGCATCGCATTTACCAGGGGAACCTCAAAACCTTCTAAGCAGGACCTGACTGGGCACAAACTCACTGACCCCTTGAGGCAGAGATGAGGCTAGGTAACCTGGCTAGGTTACCCTCTTCACTGCTGTCCAACTCCAAGCCCCTCGGCTCTTCCTGTCTCTCCTACATCTTAGCCTGGTGTGACTAACGCCTAGCTTTACTCTCCCTGTCCCATGATACAAATGTAAGTACTCACAGTCTCCCCAGATGCATAAACACACCACCATGCATATTTGCACACACTCCAGGCATGCACATATAACACATATGTGCAACACACACACACACACACACACACACACACACACCAAGGTGCACACATACTCTTCCTGCATTGAGACCCTTAGCCTGACTCAGGCACACCCAAAAGGTGGATCTGAATAGAGACATCAATGAGGAGTGAGAAGATAAGCCCAGGATGAATCTTTCATAGAAATTGTCCATCAGGGGAAAATGTCACATCATGGTGCAGAGCTGAAGGGCGGGAGTGAGAACAGTTGGGTATTGTCAACCCTACTATCTCTGTATGAGGAGGCAGAGTGTAACCTCACCCTGAAGGCTGTGGGGCACCCCCTGTGCTCCAGGTTGCTTAACCCTTATAGCCCTCCAGCATGGCACATGAAGTGCCCCTTATATGTCAGCTCAAGTCATTTGTTCTGCTGTAGCTACCCATTGCTAGCCACAATTCAGTTCACAGTCATGGTTACTGATAATAAGCCAGAGCTGGTCACTCTGACAAGAACAGAAAGGGAGATGCGATTATTTATTTATTTATTTATTTATTTATTTATTTGTTTATTTTTGCCCTGAGTTATAAGCGACTCCTGGTTCTGTATACAGACTGCTGAATGGCACAACTTCTTCAAGCAGCAATACCAAACAAAGCCATTTTTTTCTCCCCTGACTCTGTGGGGCAGGGATTGGAGAGGGGCCCAATAGTCAGAGTTTGTCTCTGCCCTGTCAGACTTGGGCTTCAGCTGGGACTGAACGAAAGAGGGGAGCAAAGTTCACAATGGGCCTGATGTCTTCAGTTTAAGGAGTCATAACTTGCACCTCAGCTAGGGACTGGATCTCTCTCCAGTTGGCTAGCAAGAGTTCTTCCCAGCATGCTGGTCAGTCTCTGGCTAGTCCAACTTTCCAGGAAACCAATTTTAACTGCCAATTACAAACTAGGTCTAGAACAGGTGCTATCTTTCACACCCTACTCCCTTGGTCAGAACAGCCAAGGCTAGCCCCGATTTACAGAGAAACAAGGCCCCTCTTGATGTGTCTTAGTTAGGGTTTCTATTGCCTGGACAAAACCATCATGTGAATTGGGGAGGACACGGTTAATTCGGCTTACACTTCCAGATTATAGGCCATTATTGGGGGAAGTCAGGACAGGAACTCAAGCAGGGCTGGAACCTGGAGGCAGGAACTGATTCAGAGGCCACAAAGGGGTGCTGCTTGCCCTTCTAGAACCCAGGACTACCAGCCCAGGGATAGCACCACCTGCAACGGGCTGGCCCCTCCTTCAGTGGTCACTAGCGAGTGATCATTAAGAAAATGCCCTATGGCTGGATTTCACGGAGGCAATTCCTCAACTGAGGGTCCTTCCTCTCTGGTGACTCTTAACTTGTGCCAAGTTGACACACACAAAACCAGCCAGTATACTGTGGAAGCCTTGTCCAGATTCTATGTCTGTCATTAGTCCACTGAGCTTTTGTGCTCAGTGGATGGATCATTTCCAGATCACATAGCACCTGTACAGGAACACCCTTGGTTCTTTTCCAGCACCCGCAGCACCTGCAGACCAGCAGCACCCTTCCTCAGCCACCCTTCTGCACATGGCGAAGATAGCTCACATCTACTGAACATCTGTTGCATGTATACCAGGCTCCCAGCTGGGGGCATGGCCTACTGCTTCTCTGTGAATTTCCTGCCTCACAGCCAGCTGGGGCAAGAGGGAGGAGGGCCCGAGTCTCATTTGATGGATGTGGGAATTACATCCAAATTACAAAATCATCGCAGTTCAATGCACAGGCGACAAGTGGCTGGGCCGGGTGTGCAGCCCCTTCTGCTTCTAAATCCCCGTCTGGCAGCGTTGCTAAGACCCAAACACATTGCCAAGCAGCTAAACACTTTCTGAGCCATCCCTGGCATCTGTCCTTCCTCTGTTAAAACTGGGAGGGGAGAGAGAGCTTCTTCAATGTGGAGGAACCAGTATGAACTAGCTGTTAAGCTGTGCATGGCATTCCCAGCACTAGCCATCAGAGATCTACGATCTAGCATAACTCCTGTGTCCCCCACCCCTCACCCTTAAAGACCCTGCCCAGGAGCACTGTTCACCTATATGTTTTAAAATTGATTATAGATACCAATGTTGAATGAATAAATGGATTAGTACTTGACTGATCCATTTATTCATTCAACATTGGTATCTATGAGCCTTCTAGAAAGTTCCATAGATGAAGTAGCAACAAGGTGTGGCTCTTGAGGCCTGACCTACCTCTCCAGTAACTGGGGACATAAATCGTTCACTGGTTCCTCTCTTGCAATGGGTTAGATAGTAACCCCTCAAAAGCTATACCCACGCCCCAGTAGACACAATATTACTTGGAAAGGGGGCATTTGACATGAGTTCCCTAGACCACCTAAGGGTCTTAAATCCAATACCAAGCATCCTTAACAGAGGTAGACAAGAGGAGCCCAGATACAGCAAGGAAGCCAGCTGAAAGACCAGCAGAGACATATCTTGAATCTACAGACGATCCTGACTGGGGAGCCTCAGAGTGGATTCTCCTAGCATTCGAAGAGAGAACAAGATCGTGAGACACCATGATGGAGAGCCTGCAGCCTCAGAGGCTTGACAGCAAATACATTTCAGCTACTGAGAGCCACCCCGCTTGTGATAAGTTATTATGGCCATGGTGTGCCACCTGACATGCCCAGGGTCACAGTGATGGCTAAAGATGTCCCCAGCTGGAACCTGGCCAGGAGGAATCTAACAATAAACAAGTGGAGGGTCCCACACCTCCATCTGGTGCCCTAAGCACTTCAGCTTTGTAGACAGGCGGTGGCAGGAGAGGCCTGGTGCCCATCTTGATGGTGTGTTTGACTTTGAGTGACCAGCCCAACCTCTATTATGTAAGCGTCTTCATCAGGAAGCGTGAATGGAGTTGAAGGGGCCAACTCATTCCGTTCGTGGCAACAGTGTAGCCAGAGATTTCAAAAGATAAACAGGGGAGAAGGGAGGGGATGTTGAGGCTGTCCAAGGGCAGCTGGGAAGAAGAGCAAGCAGCTGGATCAGCTGGCAAGGCAGGGGATGAGTACAAATCAGCCAGCGTCAATCAAGTGATCGAAGGAGGCCACCAGTCCGATTAGTATTGATAAACGGCTCATTAATATGAAACTTTGCTCCATTTAGCATTTCTTATTGCCAATTAGCAGTAATGTCTCCACCACACTTGAGACGATTGCAAATTAATGGTATTGGCTTCCCCACGACAAGCCCCACAAAGCCTGAAACTTCGGTAGGAAAGCTTGAAGCTACCCATTGGAATTTCAAGGGACTCTGCTCTGGGGCTTAGGATAGGAACCTGCAGAGCCAAGGGTGAAGAGGCAGCAGGCATGGGAATTACTTCCCTCCCCCTGTCGCCAGACTCTGCACAGAGGAAGAGGTCCCTCAGTCCAGGAGCATCACCCATCAAAGCCAAGCTCCAACTCTCAAGCAAGCCAGTGAGCCAGCCAGTGGCTGGGCTCCCATCTCTCTCGCCCCGGGTGATTAATGACAACCCGTTGTGTCACAAAGTAAACAATGGAATTGTGCTACCAAGAGTTATGAGGGAAATAAAGCCATCTCTCTCCTGGCCCAAACAGATAGCAGGGGCTGTGGCGGGGCATTAAGCATCTTCGCAGAGCAGAATTGCATTGATTTTTGTTTAATGTGTCAGCTGATTATGTACTTGGTTATTGAAAAGCCTGACCAAGAACAAAAACATATAGCATTCAGTTTTGCATCTCACCCCCTGCAGGGGCTTCTGGGGACACATCTATTTCCTGGAAATGGCTTGAGTTCACTATGAAGACTGGACAAGCTTACACAGATGTGAGCTCTAGCCCCAGAGACAGGAGCCACAAGCCAAGGTCGAGTCATCACTCTGAACCTCAGTTTTCCTGTCTGTAAAATTGGGATTTCAAATGACCAAAAGTTCTCAATGCTATGAGAGAAGCAAATAGGCCAGTCACATTCAAAACAGATACTAC
>NW_022196893.1:17431942-17574241 GCF_008632895.1 Mastomys coucha | reverse complement strand
CACACACACACACACACACACACACACACACATACACACAGGTCAGTGGCACTGAACCTACAGCCAGTACTGGGAACACAGAGCCCCAGGAGTCCCACACTCTGAAGGAAACTGTGACCCTGCTTCAGAACTGGCTTCTGGTGCTTCTCTGTCACCTCCCATCCCCCTTCCCCATTTCCTACCTGAGCACCCAGAAGTGATCACCCTGCTCGCATCCTGAACAGACCTCCCAGCTGTGGGAAACCTGCAGGCCCAAACCCTGGGCACATGTTCCTCCTCAGAGTCACTTGCCTCAGCTCTGACTGAGCTCCTGAAGGAACATGTAAGACTTGGAATTCCAAGTGGCAAGGACAACTCCACTCTCCACCCAGCTGGTTCCCCATCCCTCTCCTCAAAAACACCAGAGAATATGAATCCTTATCATCATAAGCTCCATTAACACAAAGGCTACAACTAAATGCTTTACAGCTACACATTGTTCCCTTCCATGCCTGAAAAATCTCAAGACCAAAGTCAGCATCCTCATGCTACAGAAGACGTGTACACAGAGCTGGCTCCCTCTGGGGTCCATTTCCCTTTTAAGATTATGAGCTAGCTCCTGGCCTTCTCAGATTCTCAGCCCCTCCTCCACTTTCAAGCCCATGGTCTAAGTCTACATAGAAGCTTCTCTTAGAGACACCACGACCATGGCAACTCTTATAAGGACAACATTTAATTGGGGCTGCCTTGCAGTTTCAGAGGTTTAGTCCATTATCATCATGGCAGGAAGCATGGAAGCTTGTAGGAAGACATGGTGCTGGAGGAGCTGAGAGTTCTACATCTTGATCCTCTGGCAATAGAAGGAGATTGTGTTCTACACTGGGCAGATCGTGAACATAGAAGACCTCAAAGCCTGCCCCCCACACTTCCTCCAAGGAGGCCATATCTACTCCAACAAGGCCATACCTCCTAAAAGTGTCACTTCCCATGGGCCAAGCATTCAAACACATGAGTCTATAGGGGCCATTCCTATTCACACTACCACAGCTTCTGCTGCACTATGAAGCCTGACATCTCTCTGCTCCCTCTCCTCAGAAGTCCTGTGGTAATGTTGACCCAAGCAGTCTCCAGGGCACCTCTACATCCCCAGACCTTTTAAATCTTCAGGTCTAAACACTTCCCTGAACTGTTTAAAATCAGTCACAGGTTCTGGTATTAGGAACTTTGGGGTACTCTGAAGGCTAGAGTCCTCCCTTCCAGTGGCACTCCTCAGAGAGAGACAAGGCTGGGAGCCATTGTGTCCAATACCATGAGGCCTGGAGACACCTTCAAATGTGTGGTTACGGGTTCCATGGGATGTCCTAACTGTGGCTCAGAGAGAACAGGGCAAAGTCTGGAATGGGTGGGGTCCACAGTCTGTCTCTTCCCTCTTGGATGTCAGATGTCCCTGCCCATCAGGCTGGGAGAGGGTGAAGAGAAGTCTGAGACAGGCAGGATCCCAGTCTGGTTGGAAGCTAGTGCATAGGAGGTGGGGTGGGGAGAGAGAAGGCCTTCTCTGAGAATCTTACCTAGCTCTTTTAGGTGAACGTCTTCTCCTATGATCTTTAATGAAGCAACTGTCTTAGCTTGTTCATATTTCTTTATTGAGGTGGGTTTGAATGCATACACTTTATTCGGGTGAACCAAGGGTTATATAGTTTTGGAGAGGGGCATGGAAAGATCCAAGGAGGGAAAAGGTCATTGGCTGAAGGCTAAGGTCTGAGCTGCCTCATTAGCATGGAGAGACATTCCAGGTGCTAGAGATGTGACTGACAACCTAGTTGGGAGTCACCTGGTTAGGTATTCTGAGGCAGGCACAGAAACAGGGAGGAAGCTAGCTCCATTCCTGCCGGTCTCAAGTTTTTGAGATTTCCAAGGTTTGAACTTCACCAGTTTCATACTGGTTTCTCTTGTGGCTTGGTCCACATGCCCTACACAAGTGCACACGCCTCTTGGTCATAGTTGCTTGCTAACAGCTCCCCAGTCTTCTCTTCACCTGGCCAAAAGTCTATGTGTTCCAAACTCTCTGGCTATTTCCAGACTCATCTCTCAGCCCCTACCCAATGCTGTCTCACCCTGGCACACATGAGTCCTGACACGACCATTCTCTGGAACAAGCTCTCTCCGTGGCAACACCAGGGAACTCCTATCACACCTCCAGAACCAAGGCCCTGGTTATGAGAGTCCCTCTCCAGCTAGTCTCAGCATTTTAGCCATGAGGACATTTTTTGTGGCTTTCCCTAGAAAGTGGATTTCTATCCACTTCAGAGGGGGGGGGGGAGAGAAGAGAGAGAGAGAGGAGAGAGAGAGAGCGAGAGAGAGAGAGAGAGAGAGAGTAAAAGACCAAAGAAATGATCTGGATTAGTGAATAGTGAGTTTAATTGGGATTAACCACAGGATCACAGGCCACTTGTAAGTACTGCGGCCCCAAAGAAAAATCCGCACCCAACAATTAGCAACAGCTCACAGGTCTTCAAAAGGTAGGATGGGGTACCTCCTGAGTCTTCCCCCTTCCACGAGGGAATGTCAGTAGGCCACTCTTATGAAGGTCTCAGGCAGGCCACTGTGGCTGCTTTGATTTCAAGATGACCCTGGCCACATCATGTGTGAAGAGCAGTCCACAAAAAAAAAAAAAAAAAAATGCTTTTTTTCTGTCACTCCACCAGCGTAAGAGCTTGGCCCTTCCTTTCCCCGCTGCCACTACTCTGACATTGCTAAGCAGAGACATGGCATCTCTAGGCAACCTCAGAGGACCGTCTGGAGACCTCAGACAAAGTTAGAGGGCAAGATCAGGTGACCACATCGTGCTTCTGTTCCTGGACCCTTGATGAGAGGCCAGCACCACCTAAGGCCAAACATGACCTCGTGATAGGTGTGCACAGCAGATGGGGCAGGGAGGCATCCGGAGACCTCTGATTGGCTAAGGCTGACAGCACAGGTCTGGGCAATCCCAAGAGAGGCTCTTCAGAGAGCCTTCAGAACAAGGTCATTCTTAGGGCAAAGATGTGATCAAATCCAGACTCCACCCTAGCTCCAAAGGTCTACGGACACACAACTGGGGTCTCAGACTCCCGGGAAAAGTGCACACGTTTCCACTCTAAGATCTAACTAAATCTGCTCTTTTTGAGGGTAGAGTCTCCTTACTAGATGGGCAGCCACAGCTCAGCCAGACTCCATTAGCCATGGAACCCAGTGAGACATGGTATGTGTGTCGCCGTGAGCTGTGAGGCCTTTCTGGGAAGACTGGCCATCGGAAGCCACTCAGCCCGTAACCAGGACGTGTCCCTTCTTCTCAAAATGAAATCAGGACCCTAATTGCCTCCGCTCCTGTTCCCCAACCCTTCTGTACAGGCCTCTGGGGCTTATAGTAAGAGTAGAAGAGGTGACCAGGGGCAAGGACACTGACAGACCCGGACGAAATGAGGCAGCTTCTAGAATCAACTCGGACAGCGCACCCACCAATTCTGTTGGCAGCCTCGGCTAAAAGCTGCCCCCTAGACATTCCATCCAATTATTTAAATCCCAGCCTCTCTCCTCGCTATGAAGATTGGACAGGATTGGACATTTATTAGCTAACTGAATGGCTGTAATAAGATAGCAAATCCAGAGGAGCAGAAAATTAAATGTTCTTGAGTTATCTTATTGAAATTTCCCTTCTACGGCTTTTATTGGAGACGACAGCGCCAGAATTTCAAAGATGCATTTTAAGAGACTTCTTTATGGGGTTACCCAGCAAAAGCTGAAGCCATCAAAATGAAACCAGCCAGCGAGCGAGCCATCAGGATGGACTAGTCTGGGCCCCGGCGGAAACACCAGCTCAAGGCTCTGCTAGCATTTGGCAGCAGAGCCAGTGCTGTTTAACAATCCCTGGGGAGCACGGAGCTAACGCCGGTGTCGGCTTGTGGGTTCTGCTGATGCAGACATTGCTTTTTATTGGGAGAGTTCACTACTTTATTCATTGAATTTTGATTACATATTATCATAAGGAGATACATGGACTTCATAAGCGAGGCAGGAAGAATAAACCACAGGACGAAGCTGCCGTCAGTTCCCGGGCTCAGGATCCCATCCAGAAAACAAGCCCTACGCATCTGCCTGAGCCCTACGCACGTCTTGATGTAGACATATATTGAAGGCATTTTGTTTTGGGGGGGGAGATGTCCACATGAGCCTGGGATAAAGGAATCATCGGGATGTCCTGGCCCACTGAAGAAACACTCAGCCCAGAGTGCTGGAGAGAAGCCCCGCCCAGGGGAGATTGCATCCCTAGAGACAGAGGCTTCTGTGACTGTATCCACCCACCCCCAGTGGACCAGAGGACTCTGTAGTGTGTTCCCACCCCATGCCACTCTCTCTGGAAAACGCAGCCTTAACCCTTGTTAAGATTAAAGATCCATAAGGATACACTGAAAAGACATAAGGGGACCTGCCATGTAAGGAAAAAATTGTTCCTCGATGCTCCTCTAGAGACAACAGGCAGAACATAGCCTGCAGGAGCACGGAATGGGAAATTCAAGGCTGAGTCAGAGAAACGGAGCCAGGAAAAGGCCTAAGCCACAGGCTTGGGGGAAAGGTCTCTGTATGGAGGCAGGGAAGGTGGGAGGCAGATTAAAGTGAATTGACCTTATAGCTTTAGCTTATAAGCTCAGGTAGGCTCACCCAGAGCCAAAAGACCCTGCTTTGCGGGGCACCTGTCCATTCAAAGTGGTATCTGTCTTTGTAGCCAGGATACACCCATATGCTTGTCTCTCTCAGTGGATAGCTGGGTCATGAAGGCAGAAACTTAGTCTAACTTACTTGAACATGACCCCTATATACAGGTACTGACACTTGTATGAACCGGTACTTCCCACAAATGAGCTTGTATGGGACCTTCTCATGAGCTCAGATGCAGCCTGACTCACCTAAGCTCCTGGTTCATCTAAGACCCTCTCTGGCCAAAACCCAGAGGGATACATGAGGTTGATCTTGCCCTGACTCTCCTTTGCTGGGTTTCATGGCAACAGTCCCAGTGTCCAAGCACCACTGTGAACATCCACTAAGCTAAACCCTAAATTAGCACAGCCCTTCTTCAGTGAGGGATGCTTTCTCATACTACACCATGGTGCTCATGTCTCTTATGGGACTAGGGAATTTGTACTGTTCACTAACTGACTATCCATCCTTTATGGTGGCTTGATACAGGAAGAGCCTTGCTGGCTGGGGGGATATGGATCCCAAGGCTGGCTAATTCTTAGAGCCAGCTGTCACCAGCTGTTGGGCCTCATTTTGGCCCTGGTTTGGGCCTTGAGGACAAACACGAGCCTAGCTTGAGTTCTGAAAACTGTCTCAGTCACTCCTGTCCTGGAGTGACTCAGCATGACCTGCTTAAGCCTGTCTTTGCCTAGCTACTGCTGACATAGACTAACTTTGTTGGCTCTGTCAGTCACCCCATACCCTTCTTCACCTTTCCCCTCCCCCTACATCATCTCACCCCAGCAAAACACAAAAAACAAAACAAAACAAAAAACAAAAACAAAACAAAACAAAAACCATAAAACCAAACAAACAAACAAAAAAAACCCACCTCCTCTCTCAGCCCTTTATAAACAAAAGATTGATACACTTAAACCAGTTCCTGCTTTGACAGACTCCCTGCTCCAGGTGGTTATTCTCTAGATCTCATTTTCACATACAAGCCGGCCAACCCCAAGTCCTTACCACCAGCAACCCTCATGTTCTAAGACTCACACTCCAAGCCTAAGACCCTCTGGCCATAGTTGCACAGAGCCAGAGGTGCCATTCTTCAGACTCGGATTGGTGTGTTCTAAGCAGGAAGGGTCCCAGGGTCACAGACAGACATAGGATTTATGACAGGCAGACACAGTCTCCTGGGACGGATGTGAGGGTCTAGGAGTGATATCAGAGAGCAAGGTGGAATCTGTCCCCTGGAGCCTGGAAGGCAGTGATGGGAAGGGAAGACATTGTCCCTAGGCCAATAAGGTTTTTGAAGGATTCTCAGAAGAACTCTAAAAGTCAGATTGTCCCCTGTGTCCAGGGGGCTAATTCCAACAATCCTTGAAAGTATCATAGAGTCACCCAGACTCAGTCCCTGTGTTTAGTTCCAGAGGTAAACTGGACAGACACATCCTCAAGTAGATTTGGTATTCTTTCTGGGTCATTATGGCTGAGGAATTCCTTGTGTCAAGCTGGGTGATAATTTACTGTGAATGTGGTGTCTTGAAGCCTAACATTGCCAGCCTGGGTGACCATGGCAGGAAATGGCCTAGAGGAGGGTAGAGCTCTGACCAGACGGTCCTTTGATGTACCGCGCTTCTGCTGCCTACCAGCAGCAATAACAACCGAACAGCTAGACTTCTTCTCTCGACGGTTTACTCAGGAATATTCTTTTGTGTTACAGCTCTCCTAGGTACCCAGGTGTTACAGCTCTTTAAGGTACCTAGGTATTACAGCTCTCCTAGGTTCTTAAGTGTCACAGCTCTTCTTGATGGCACGGCTCTTCTTGATGTTGCTTCTCCTTCTCCTTCCCCTTCCCCTTCCCCTTCCTCTTCCTCTTTTTCTTCTTCTTCTTCTTCTTCTTCTTCTTCTTCTTCTTCTTCTTCTTCTTCTTCTTCTTCTTCTTCTTCTTCTGCTGCTGCTGCTGCTGCTGCTGCTGCTGCTGCTTCTTCTTCTGCTGCTTCTTCTTCTGCTTCTTCTTCTTCTTCTTCTTCTTCTTCTTCTTCTGCTGCTGCTGCTGCTGCTGCTGCTGCTGCTTCTTCTTCTGCTGCTTCTTCTTCTGCTGCTTCTTCTTCCTAGGTGCTGCAGGTCTGCTTGCTTCTGTGGAGTGGCTCCGACTGTCTGGAGACAGCCCCTTATATACCCGAGCCTAAGCTGCCAAGTCCTCTAGGATTGGTTCCCTGTCAAACCCTCATTAGCATACACCTGCTCAGGAGGGACGCATGCGTAGTATACACCCGCTCGGGAGAGCGCATGCGCAGTATACACCTGCTCGGGAGGGGCGCATGCGCAGTAGAATAGTCTATTGCAGCTGCAGCCGCCATCTTAGATACGATCGTCTAAGCAGCCGCTTAAGATCCAAGTGGCTGGCGATCATATCCAAGTGGCTGCCTACAGGGAGGCACGGGGCGTGCTCACCTAGGGCAGGGGGGAAGAATTAAGGCTGTTTGGAGGCCTGTTTATCTCCGCTTCAGCCCCGTGGGATAGAAAGCAGCCTGTGTCTCTGCTCATTACATGGCCGCCATCTTGGATACGATCGTCTAAGCAGCCGCTTAAGATCCAAGCGGCTGACAATCGTATCCAAGCGGCTGCCTACACTCTGAAGACACTGGGTGCACTGTTCTCCTGAGGGTTACATAATAAAGGACCAAAATCCAGATGATTGGATCCCCAACCTCTTTTCTCCTAGGACTTCCAGGGCAGGAGGCCAGAGAAAGTAAACAGTAAATGGGGAAGGAATTTGTCCGTTTCTCTCTAGCAACCTGGAGTTCCAGGCCTGGTCAGTATGTCAGCCTTCTATCTTCCCATGGCTATTTCTCCTGATCCTCTGTCCGCATCTCTCCTTACTTTGACACTAATCATTGGACTTAAATCCAAGATGGCGTCTCTTCAGCTGACACCTCAAGGCTTCTGGTGACCATAGGTGTGGTTGAGAGGCCCGGGGTGTTTATCTTCAGGTTGCTATCTCTCAAGACAAAGAATTGTACCAGGGTCACATGGCTAGGAACAGAAATAGAGATAATTCATTAAAGAAGAAGGGGGACGGCAAGTGAGCTGAGAAGAAACAGGACTTCCGAGGCACACTGTGGTGCTCTGTGTCCTGTCTACCACGATATACTCAGGCCAGGAGCGCTGTGGCACCTGATATCTATTTAGCAACAACCCCCCCACCCCCCGCCTCAGCTCCACACTTACATATGTTGGCTTTTCTTGATCATGTTCTGTTTGCTGTACGAAGCCGAGGTGGTGAGGAATTCTCAGTCTTTCTCTGTCAACTGGCTCATTTCACATGTTAATCTATTTACATGTATTTATTATCACATTTACTCACTCTGTGTCTGTGTGACCCACATGCCTACTCTCATGGACTTGATGTCCTTTCTGGAAAGAGGTGTGTGTGTGTGTGTGTGTGTGTGTGTGTGTGTGTGTGTGTAAAACTCTGCACGTAACTGTGTGCGAATAACTCTGTGTGTGTGTAACTGTGTGTGGAGATCAGAAAGTAACCTGTGGAAATCAGTTCTCTCCTTCCACCATGTGAGTCCCAGGATGGACTGCAGGTCCTTAGGCTAGGGAGCAAGGACCATTGCCATCTCACAGGCTTTCCTGCATTAATCATGATGACGCTTTGCTCAGTCTTCACGTCCCCTCATCCCTAATGGATTTTGAGTAAGGGGACATTATTTGACTCACGCGTACCAGTTAAGCTTTTCAAAATGGAGGCCACGCCCAGGGCACCAGAAGTCTAGCATTTGCAGAAGAGGAGGGGAGGAGAGGGGAGAGAGGGTGAGGGGAAAGGGATGGTTGTTCTAGAAAGGACTGGGAAACACTTCAGGAGCATGAGGGGAGAAGGGCACATCACCCCAAATTCCACACAACAGCAAGTAAGCCACAGATCCCACCGAGCACCTTCAATGGCGAATGCCTCCATCTGACACACATTGAGGCATTCTGTTGACTGCTGCTAAATCCATCCACACTCGGGGCCTGGAAGAGTCGTTCCTGCTCTGTGTGTTACTCAAGACATCTGTAAACTGGATGCTCTTTTCCTCCCTGTAAAAAATAATTTCCCTCAACCACCATACACAGACAATTTTACACCGAGGAACTCGAGCCGCGGGGCTGGAATTGCTGAGTCTGAGCAGAAAAGGCAGATGCGAAATGGTCCCTCAGTCACTGAGGTGCTTTCTGGAAAATGCAATCAAATACTTGATAACTTGCTAATAGTATGGTTATTAAACAGGCGGCCTTCGTCTTTCCCAGAGAGCAAGAAAGTGTACAAGAATTTGCAATACAATGGAAAATTGTGGAAGTGGCTCCTTATGGCTAGTATTTACAGCACTTTACATTTCTAAAGGACTCCTGATCCTCCCAAGTCCTGCCTGCCCCATTGGCAGCTGCAGAGATCCATGCAAGCCTCCAGTACTGACTATGCTCTTTCACAGGCTTTTTGCTAGTAATGTATTCACACCGGACAGTTAGGAAAGCCTGAAAGTCAGACCTGCTCTTGATTCTGATTCTTGCTGGTGATATGATCCCTTTATGTTCTCAAGTTGGGGATGAAACCAAAGCTGCCTTGATCCCCTTCGGCTTGCTCACCACAGGAAGACCTACAGAGTCAACTAACCTGGGCCCTGGGGACTGAACCACCAACCAAAGAGCATGCAGGGGCTGGACCTGGGACCCCTACACACTTGTAGCTTGGTCTTCATGTGGGTCCCCTGAGAGTTGGAGTTGGGGCTGTCTCTGACTCTGTTGCCTGCCATTGGATCTCCTTCCCTTATCTGGACTGCCTGGCTAGGCCTCAGGAGAGTGTGTGCTGCTGAGACTCTGTGTCCCAGGATAGGGTGGTACCCAAGGGGAACTTCCCTTTCTCCCCAGAGAAGGGGATAATGGGGAAGGGATTTGTAAGTGGAGGGGGACTGGGAAGAGAGGAGGGAGGGGGGACTACAGTTGGGATGTAAAGTAAATAAAAATAAATTAATACAAAAAAGAAAGAAAGAAAGAAAGAAAGAGAGAGAGAGAAAGAAAGAAAGAAAGAAAGGAGGAGAAAAGAAAAGAAACTGAAGCTGCCTGCTAACACTGAAAGGCAATGAGATTAAGAGCCTCATTGGAAGCAAGAGGCTAAGAGCCCTGTTAGGAAGCAAGCCTCTGTCAGCTTTAGTGAGGGGAGTTCCAAGCAAGTTCCACCTGAGACAAGCAGCTGCAGCCATCACCAGGGTGCAAGGATCATTCTGTTGTCTGAACCACTGTGCTGCCTACCAGCGGCAAGACAGGAAAGCAGAAATGACAATGATGTCAGCACTGTCAGAGGAAGAAAGTTGCTAGAGGGACAAGCAGAGCAGCCATTGTCAAGTGACCTGGGGTCAGGACCTTGGGACTGAAGATGCTCTCATTCGTACCTGAGAGTGGGAACACTGGTGGAGGAAAACCCTTGAGGCCCAGCTGGTCTCGCCTCTTCCCCAAGTTAAGCCTTCAGCTGCCCTCACTGTCAGCATTTTACACACAGGTAAACTCAGGGCAGGTCATACAGCCAGTTGAGGTAGGGTATGAAATTGTCAGCTCTACCTCCAGCTAGTGTCCGTAGCCACTGTCACTGAGGCATGAACTGCTGTCACGCATAACTCAGAGATGCACACTTAGAGCTTGTGTTAGAAAATCTCCCTGGTACACACACACACACACACACACACACACACACCAAACTGTCCATCATAACCACTGGGCTCTCCCACCCCGTCCTCTGGGAAGGATTTCTCAGAAGAGACACAGACATGTCAAAAAGAGACGTGCTGCTTCCCTTTGGTGGGTGACAAGACTGAGGAGAGTCTGGGGGGAAATGAAGACAGCTAGAGCCCACTAGATAGCACAAGGAGGAGCCTCCAGGGAGGATTCTACAGAGCTGGGGCTGTTCGGCTGAATACCAATGGACACATGAGTAAGGAGACTTGAGGTCTGGAAAGGGCCATGCAAGACCTAGGAAGCAGCCACTGAATCTGACCCAGGACGTGGAGTGTTCCTGATCCAGCTACAGGAACTCACTGGTCTCCACTTACAGGCACACGGCTACAGACCTGCCCAGGGCACACTGCAAAGACTCTCCCTCAGCAGTCAAGAATCATTAGCTCTGGATGGAGCTGCTCTGCCACCTAACAAGTCTTGCCAGTAAGACCTGAAGGGACCAAACCGCTTCAAGTAACTTAACTGTATCCAAGAAGGGGGGTGGGGGGAGGAGTCCACAAGTGTGTTCCAGGATACAAAACATTTAGCATCAAAGGAGGCAACACGCACCAAGCATGGCGTGCAGCCAGTAATTACGAGGCATGCAAGTGAGAGGGGAGCTACAACTCAGGATGAAGGAACAGCCAAGCGGACTCAGAGTGATACCGAAAGCAGAATTGTCAGAAAGGGACATTAAGAGCCATTGTAGCTGCATCCCATATGTTCGAGACATTAATTCCATATGTTCCTGGAAGATGAAAACCAAAAGTGCCCCAAATTGAACATCCAGAGATAAAAATTTCCATGTGTGAGAAACACAGGGCCAGGGTTCAGTGGAAGCGAAGCTTAGGAAACTCAAAGCCACAGCCAAGCAGCATCCAGAATGCGGTCAAAGTGCAGGGTAGACGCAAAGAAAACGTCCTCATAAAGCCCAGCACTGTGTGCAGGGAACATATGCTGCTAAAGAATTAAGATCTGTATAATTTTTTTTTAAAGAAATTTCTTAGAAGGGAAAAACTCAGTTTTAGAAAATGAACAGGCTATTTTCTAAAGCTGTGGCTTACCACCTCCCCTCCCTCCTGTGCTTCATGCTGACTGGGGAATTCTTCTGCCTCTCTGTAATTAAGGCGGGTCTGTGGGGCATCCTTACACATCAAAAGTACCGAGGAAGTGGTACCTGAGGCTGGGTCATACCCATGCTCCCCCCACCTCCCACTACCTGTTCCTTTGGATATGTTCCCTGGGGAGCAGCTATAGCTAAAAGGTCCCAGCACTCAGGGGATACCACCCAAGGATGCCATTCTTAAATTTTTGTTATTTTATTGTTATATGCATGGTGGTTTGAGTGAAAATGACCACCACAGGCTTATATATTTGAATGCTTGATCATTAGGAACTGGAGCTACTTGACAGGGATTAGGAGGTGTGGCCCTTTTTGGCATAGGTATAGCCTTGTTGGCACAGGTATACCCTTGTTGGCATAGGTATAGCCTTGTTGGAGGAACTGTGTCACTAGGGGTGAGCTTTGTGGTTTCAAATGTTCAAGACAGGACCAATGTCTTGCTCTTTTTTTTCTGCCTGCCAATCCAGATGTAGAACTCTTTGGCTCCTTCTCCAGACCCATGGCTATGATGCTTCCTACCATGAAGAAAATGGACTAAACCTCTGAACTTGGAAGCCAGGCCCAGTTAAATGTTTTTCTTTCTAAGAGTTACTGTGTTCACAGTATCTCTTCACAGCAATAGAAACCCTAACTAAGACAATGTTTATGAGCATTTTGCTCATATGTCTGTGTACCATGTGCACCCTGGAATTAGAGTTATGAACAGTTGTGAGCTGGCAAATGAGTACTGGGAACCACACCTGGATCCTTTACAAGAACAAGCCCTCTTAACCACTGATCCAGCTTGCCAGCCTATTTTTATTGCTGTGGTAAAATACTTGCCAAAGGCAGCTTAGGCAAGGTAAGGATTGTCTCAGCTTATACATCCAGGTCACAGTTCATCATTACAGGGAATCATGGCAGGAACTTGAAGCAGAAACCATGGAGGAATCCTCCTTGCTGTTTTGCTCATAAACTCATGCTCAGCTAGCTTTCATATACGTTCCAGGCCCACCTTCCCAGGGAACAGTACTTCCCACAGTGGACTGGGCCCCTCCCCCCACATCACTCATCAATCAAGGCAATCTCTCCAGATACATTCACGGGACCAGCTAATCTGGGTCGTCCCTTACTCAGACTCCATTCTGTGTCAGTATGACAGTCAAAGTTCACCAGGACAGATGGGGAAGCTTGAGGGACCTCGGTCACAGAAGGATCTGTGAGGAGAGAGGGGAAAGGACCAGCTTCCAGCCCCAGTTGAAAGACTCCATGCCAAATACCTGTCGCCCCTAGGGCACACAGGCCATTAAGGCCATGGAATACATTTTACACTGCCCAATGTCAGATCACTTGTTACATAAGGGATCCGGTGTGTTGGCATTTCGTCTAGGCTTCACCCCACAGTTACCTGGCAACAGCCAGGTATGGTTGACTCACTATAAAAGAAGCTGCTGGCTCTCTCCTCACTTTCTTCTCTTCACTCTCTCCTCTCCTCTCTTCTCTCCTCTCCTCTCCTCCCTTGCCCTTCTCTCCCTTCCCCTCCCCTCTTCCCTCCCTCCCCCTCCTCTCTTCCCTCCCCTCCTCTCCTCTTCTCTTTTCTCTTGCTCTCTTACCCTTTTCCCCCTCTGTCTTCTCTCTCCTCATTCCCTTCCCCCTCTCTCTATGTGCTCATGGCTGACCTCTACTCCTCTCTCTCTCTCTCTCTCTCTCTCTCTCTCTCTCTCTCTCTCCTCCCTCAACTCCCCTCCCCATGCATTAAATAAACTCTATTCTACACTAAACCATTGCATGGCTGTTCCCTCAGGAGGAAGGGATGCCTCAGCATGGGCCAGCTGAGGTACCCTCTTCCCCCACACCACACCGAGCCTCTACCAAACATATGAGAAACACGGCTTCTTTTTCTTTTTCTTTATTCATAAAACATAATACATTAGAGCAGTGATGGCAGTCAGCATCCCTGACAATAGGAGAATCCAGGCTCACATGACACCCAAGAGAAGGTGACAACTGCTGTAGCCACTAGAGTACCGTGTGGAATGCCCTGGCTGAAGACACAGGCTCTGGGTCCAATCATGAGGACGCATAGAGCAGCTGCAAATTACCTGACCCGTCCTCATCAAACCTGCCAAGGTTCCAGGAAAATGCTAAGGAGGACAAGAAGTGAATGTGATAAGGAGCATGTAATCTCAAGTGAGGACACTACCAAGACAACGGGGGACACTTGAGTAGGAGCTCCAAAGGACAGGCACCAATATTTTTGCAACTTATTTTGTAAGTTAAAAGTTGTTTCAAAATAAAAGGAAAAACATATGAATGACCCAGCATGTGGGTCCCTTGAAATTCAGGGGCTCCTGTGACAGAGTGAAGAGGGTTTTTATCATTATCATTATCATTATTATCATTATTATTATTATTATTATTATTATTATTATTATTAGTTTATTTATTTATTTACATCCCAAACTCTGCTTCCCTTTCCAGTCTCCCATCCCAGAGTCCCTCCCCCCATCACCTCTCCCCTTTGCCTGAGAGGGTGGGCTCCCAGGGATCCCCCAACCCTGGCACATCAAGTCTCTACAGGATTAGGCACATCCTCCCACACTGAAGCCAGACAAGGCAGCCCTCTGCTACATATGTGTCCGGCCCATGTATGCTCTTTGGTTGGTGGCTCAGTCTCTGAGAGCTCCCAGGAGTCCAGATTAGATGACACTGTTGGTCTGCCTATGGGGTTCCTATCCCCTTCAGGACCTTCAATCCTTCTCCCAACTCTTCCATAAGGGTCCCAACCTCCATCCAATGTTTGGCTGTGGATATCTGTATCTGTTTCAGTCAGCTGCTGTGTCGAGCCTTTCAGAGGGCAGTCATGATAGGCTCCTGTCTGTAAGTGTAACAGAGGGAAGAGTTGAGGGCATGAGGGATAAAACATAATACATCAGACCCCTATAAAAAGAGACTTTCTGCATTGTTCAGTCCACTTTCTGCCCAGGAGGGCATGATGGTCCTCCCTCTCTGAAATGCAGTGCTCGCCAGACAACCTACTGGCACCTTGCTCTTGCTCTTCCAAGCCAGAGGGACCGTGAGAAATAACTTCTTGTTCTTTATAACTTTCCTGCTCTCAGGCATTCTGTCACGGCAGCATAAATAGGGTTGAATGTCCTACTTTGCCAAATCCCGACAGAAGGTTTGGTGCACCGGAGGTTCATGAGGGAAGGTCATTCTCATGTCACTCAGAATCCTCTTCCAGCCCCGAGAACATCATCGGGCAATGAGGCTCCCTCCAGACACCAGAGGGAAAACTGACTTCCACTCCATTAGGAAGCTGGGAGGGCCGCTGAGGTCACAGGTGGGCAATCAGGGAAGGCAGCATGCTGGGGGAAGGAGCCTCCTGAGGTCATCTTTCTGCATATGCTTGTTAATAAGGCAGCATTGAGTCTATTAAACAGAGTGAAAGGTAACTCTGGCCTATGGGAAAGAACCATTATGCAAATTCCAGGTAGAAGTAGGCTTTTTAAAATGCACATATTTAACTAAAGCATCCAGAGTTCTGGTCATTAGTTTCTTTTGAAAGTGTTCCCAAGAAGGCATTGTTTCCACCAATTGCCTTGGAAGGAGAGCTAAGGATGTGGGCTCAAATGAGCCAGGGCACCAGCTCCAAATTGCAGCTTTACCCGCTGTGGGGCACTAGAGATGATCTTGAAGTCTCTGAAGCCAATGCTCTCACTATTTGAAAACCCTTTTCAAACCCAATTACTATTCTTCTGGAATTCTGAGTTAGCAGAGGCGCCCAGGGTGGAGCTGTCCAGAGGCACGCAGTGCTGACGCCTGGCACCGGTGCTGATGGCTGGCAGGATCACCAAGTTCCAGTATCCACCTGCACCATCCGATCTGTGGGTGGCAGGACGTCTGCTCCGCAGCCATGGAAACTGCTCTCAGAAAAGCAATTAGTGCACAGGTGTGTGCTTTAGAGCTGTGATGTTTGGAATTTATTTATAACTGTAAAAGCAATTAGTCTACATAATGAGCTAATCACTTACTGGAGTTTCGGCTTCTTTTAGATTCCCACGTAACACGCATGTATCAGGAAAAATTTAGTTTTCTAAATGCCAATAATTAAATCAACTCCAATTTCGTTTCAATTACATTGAACACAACTATCATAAAGGATTCAGAAATTTACCTGCATGCATGTGCATCCCCATACAGGTACACATGCATTTTTTTAAAGCCCATATCTGTTGATTCACTAAGTACAGTTTGGAGAGACTATGCTAAGATAGTGGGTTTGGAGTGGTTCTGGGGAGGGGGCATGTATTCTTTAACAAACAAGAGTCTGATTTAGAACAACCAGGGCTAACTTTAAAGACTGTTGAATGTCACTTACCAGATGAAAACGGGAACTCATTTAACTCCCATAACAGCCAAAATGTGCACTGTTGTAGCACACTCTATAGCACACAAAGAAACCTGGTCACAGAATGGAAACTAATACTAACAAAAATTAGTTACAAACACCAAGTAAAACGTGGTTTGGGTTTTGTTGTTGTTGTTGTTGTTTAACATCTGTGACAGTTCCAGAAAAGAGGGAGCACTTTCCAATTTTAGATGACAAAGCTCAGTGGCTTTGCCTCAACACTGGCAAACTCGAGTTTACAACCCCACCCCATCTCCAATCGAGGGATGTTTTAGACTCAAACATGGCTGGCTTGACAACCTAGATGCTTCCAAAGATCCTTAGCATCTCCAGGCCACTCAGGAAGCTGTGTCTACCTGATCTGTCCCTTCCAAATGGGACACCATGCTGCACACCTGGAACATGAAGACTCTCCCTTCAGCATGCAGCCCCCACCACACCTTGCTTTCCTGTCTCCATACAAGAAATCCTGTGTGGCCTCTCCAGCTGCTGAGTCTGGAAGGAGAGCAGGAAACATCTTCTTTCATCCCTCCTGAATCCATACTTCTCCACAGAACACACAAGTTTGGGATGTCGGGTACCTGAGTGTTCTACCTTCTGCCCCTCCTTGATGAAGTTGCTCACACCTTCCTTGACCGTTCTGCCCTCCCTTGGAATTACCTCCTTCCCTTCTGGGTGCTTGCTCTTAATCCTCAAAAGGTTTGACTCTTAAATCATTGTCAATTACAGAACAGGTATCCCTCTACCATCCCCTGGCTCTCAGAGTCCCCTCTGTGGTCATGCTTAGACATTGTAATGACATTATTTACAGGACATGATTAATTGTGACATTCTTGCTGTCAGAGCATTCTGTATATCTGCCTGTCTATCCCTCATATTATCCCGGACTGAGAAATCTTCACACCCCATTTGCCTTTCCTTTGTCCCTCCTTGTCTTCCCTGCTTTCCTTTCAAAGGTTACTGAAGGTTACCCCAGTTTCACCTTCTAATATTCTCCCTCTAAAACACATCTTTGTCTCACATGGCATGAGGTTTATCCAGTAGACCATGAGCTTGAGGAAAGGGCTCCATGGAAATATAGCATGCAAATAGCTCAGTGGATCCTAACCACATGAACTCACCCAGTTATTACCCAGGTTAAAGCTGGCCAGGAACATTTATCTCCTCGGGGCTATTTGTTCAAATAGCAGAATCACTATTTATCTTTGTAGTTCATGGCCTAGCAATGTCCACAGTAGAACTAACAAATATGTGTTAAAGGAGGACAAATTAGTAAATGGATAGGTAAATAACTGGGTGGATAGGTGGATGAAAACACACACACACACACACACACATATATGTATAGATGGATGTGTGGATGGATGGATGGATTGAATGGATGGATGGATTGGATGGATGGATGGATAAATAGGTATCACTCATCAGGTGTTGTCCACTTCTTTTTTGGGACAGGGTCTTTCACTGACTTGGAACTTGCCAAATAGACTAGGCTGGTTTACTAGTGAGCTCCAAGGATCCTCATCTCTGTCTCCTTGTTACTAGGATTATAGGTGCATGCTTGGCTTTTTATGTGGGTTCTGGATACCAAACTCAAGTACTCATGCTTGTAATGTACCCTCTTTACTGACTCAGCCATCTCCCCAGCCCAAAACAATGTTTTAAATGGTAGCTCAGAACTCCATTGAGTGCCATCCAGAGGGCTGGGATGCATGTGCCATCCCCCCACACACACACACACACAGCCCCACTGCCACTTTGGGGACCCTCTAACAGTGCTTGGTTACAGCGCTGTCATGCCAGGAATGCCAATTTCTCTTCATTTTTGTTGACAAGTTATTCCCATTCTATAGAAGGGTTAGTTGAAAGCTGTGCTGGGTGCCACCATAGCCAGACTGTCTTCTCCCTCTGTCTTGCCTGCCCCAGGAGTACTCTAACACCTTTTACTGCTTCATAATCACCCTGCACTGGGCGCCTCACTCACCTTGTTATTTAAACTCCAATAAAAGGTAAAATTAAAAAGTTAACGGTCTAAAACCTGCCTTTTTGAACAACCTGAGAGGACATTGTACCCATAAACATAGAGACAATTCCGTTTCTTGGATATGAGACAAATAAACATCTTCCCCAAACTCCAGTCATAGTGCAGGGCAAGCTACCCAGAAAGACCCAGTGCTCAGCACCCTGGAGAGCATTTGCAGGCCTCCTTTACCCCCGTAGCCCATCCTCAGAGGGAAGGAATGTCTGGATGAAGGTGGTTATCTCTTTCCATGGGGCATGGGACACAGCACTACTCCACTCTCACTTAGCTACGTGTGCACAGCATAGCTGACCCTGGGGGAATTACAGTTCCATACTTGGGGTCACCAGACAGAAAACAGTAACTTGTCATCCCTGAGAGCATGCAGGATATCACCAGAGCCACAAACACTCTATAGTACAAACATTTGGGGGTAGTTCCCAGGTGACTACATTCACTGTGGAAAGCAAGGCAGGATTCTAACAGGTGCAGAGAACAGAGGATTCTAGCCCTATGAGAGTTCCCAAGGGGAGGCAGGGGACGCAGAAGGTGTTTAGGAACCTGGGCTAAGCTGTAAATTGCAGGAAGCAGAGGGTGACGAGCCAGTTATTGTGCACAAGAACACTGTCTGAGGCCCATGGTTCCTCTCCTATTTGCTTGACAAGAAGAAACAGGTATGAGTGAAGCTGGGGTGGCTTTGCATCCTTCCAAGGCCACGTGATCACGAATTCACATCCATTCACCTAATGCCCACCTAGAAATCTGGGAATGAGAACAAGGAACACAAGAAGCCATTGTGTTCACAACTGTGACCCCTGTCACATCACGGAGCCAGCAGTGCATAGGGGTGGGGGTGGAAGCTGGGTGTCAGAAGCAGAAAAGGACATGAGCCTAGGTCCTCCCATCAGGATCTAAGGCTCCTGCCTAACCCCAAGCAAACTTCTTCTCCCTTTAGGCTGGGCTGAACTGCTGTATGGACGCTGGGCTCAGCAAGCCTGTGCACAGTGAACACAGGAGCACAGGGAACTCACACTACCTAGGAGCCCAGGTCATCCATTCTGAGACTAGTTGCATTTACTTTTAGCACCATTGTGCAGACCCTCACCCTGAGTTGATATAGAAGCTGCCCACAAGGGCTTCCTACCTACAGAGATAAAAGAACTGAAATGACCATGACCATGAGATGCTCCAGTGTGGCCCCATCACTAGCTGAGGGACATGAACAGTCAGCTGTACTGATTCTGCCACCCCAACTGCAAACATAAATATGGGCCAAGAGCATGAGAATTCATTTCATAAGTTAAGAGGTCCACAGGGCTGTGGACAGGGTTTACTAGGATTGACATAGAAAGATGGACCTAGAGAGAAAGTACTCTTACGTTCCATGTTGTGGGTGTGGCCTGTCCATTCAGTATAAGGCCTTATGAGAACAAAAGCTCTCATCCCCAAGTCAGAGGGACATGAACTACAGATGGAACTTAAGCTAAAACAGTAGCTTTTCAAGTCCCAGATCCAATTTACAAAATTAAGTCCTGTCTCTGTCTCTCTTTCTGCTTCTTTGTCTATGTCTTTCTGTCTCTGTTTCTCTCTCTCTCTCTCTCTCTCTCTCTCTCTCTCTCTCTCTCTCTCTCTCTCTCTCTCTCCACACACACACACACACACACACACACACACACACGCTTGTGTATATAAGCATTTACACTCTCTCTCCATATATATATGCCGTACTTTTCCATTTTATATATATGGCTCCTTTCCACATCAGCCTTCACCATGACCTGGCTGCTATGGAGATCAGGGTAAAGCCATGAGCTGAAGATTTGGAAGGGGACAGACAAATGGTGTGCACCTCTAGATTAGAAGAATTTGTCCTAGGCTGAGTTCAGTTGCAAGGACACTGCAGCCACAGTACACAGGTTCCACAGTGTAGTGAGCATCCTGGATTTAGAATGGGGCCTTCCCTGTGATACAGAGATCCTGGGTCAGAATTGTTCAGCAGCCTGCTGTAAGAGACCTGAAGAGAGCGGGGCTCATCTCTGATCTACCGGCCAGATGGTCCAGCCTCTTTCAGGTGAAATCTCTCTTTGGGCATCTGCTGAAGATTCTGTTTGCTTCTAAGCTTTCATTGCCTTCCTCTGCCTGAAGAGTAAGCTCCAGCAAGTGGCCCCTGGGGTCAAAGAACATCCAGTCCTCCGCTTATGGGCCCAATTGACCCGCACGCTACAATTTGTATCTTGAATTCCTCCCCACCACACCCCCCCCCCGACCCTCGACATAGGGCCTTGTGTGGAAGGCCTGATTCCCTGCCAGTGGTGCTATTGGAAGGCGTTGGAAACTCTAGGAAGTGAATCTCAAGAAGTGGGTCACTGGAGCACAACCTTGAAGAGACTGGTTTTTCTCCTCCACTTCTCTTTGGTTCTTGGCCACCATGTGAGGAGGATCTTTTCTATACCCACACACCCACCATGACATTCTTCCTCACCACAGTCATAAAGGCCACTGGACCAAGAGGTTTTTGACCCAAACACTCTGAAACCATGAACTAATCCAACCTTTCCTCATTTGAAGTTGTTTCTCTTGGGCATTTTGTCACAGTCCTGGAAAGCTATCCATGAGCAGATAAGAGACTCTGGGAGGGGATCTGGTAGAAGTTAGGGCACTGAAGACCTTTGAAGTAGATAACAGGACCTCAGCCCCTTCCTCTTTCTTGGACTCTTTGTCTGGTAGCAGCAATTTTGTTCCATCTACCCTCAGTCCCAAAGCCAGGGAACTGACTGACACAATAAGAAGCTGCAAGACTTCGAGCCAAAATAAATCTCTCTTCTTTATAAGCTGATTGTCTCGGGTATTTTATCACAACGACAGAAGCCTGACCAACCCAGTGTGAGAGTGGCATTCCAGAAAGAGAAAGAGACCCTGACGTGAGGCTGGCCATCTGCCAACCCTCAAAGGCCTTGACCTATTAGCCTGAGTGTTACCTAGACCCAAACACCGATGATAAGGCATAGTCACTTCAAAGAACATGTCATAAGACAATGCTACATGAGCTGGACTTCAAAGAGCTACCCCTCACTATTTGGGTGACCTAGAAATACAAAGACTTAAGTAAAAAGCATAATAAAGTCATTTATCTCCTTGGACTTGCTGCCACATTGCCAAGCACAGAAAACAAGATAAAACAAAAGACCCCTCTCATAATGATTTGAAACTCCAAGCTGGTTCTTAACGCAGTTTTGTTGTTGTTGTTGTTTGTTTTGGGTTTTGTTCTTGTTGTTGTTTGTTTTGTTTTCTTGAATTCATACCAATTATGTTAATACTATTGGGGAAAGTATAAAATTATTTTAGAGCTGTCCTGTCTGAGCCAATGATGACCCAAAGCCCCAAGTTGAATCTAACATAAAGGAAATTTGGTTCAGCGGCACACCTCTGCCCAGGCCTCAAATCACTCTCAAACATCAGGTTATAATGATGAACTGTGATCAAGAAAGATCACACAAAACCCAGCTGTGTGTGAGACAGCCAGCCGAGCGCTAAGCCAAAGAACCCCATCGTGAGGTCTTAGCAAATACAATAAAACAAGCTAAAAATGTAAGGCAGATGACAGAGATGTGTTCTCTGAAATAAAATTTGGGAATATATATAAAGTGTGAGAAACTATGAAAAAAAGATGCTGTATATTTGATAAGTAACAAAGTACAAGTTCTAGAAATAAAAGGAAAAAAATCCTTGTCACTGGCTCCTAATGATGTCATCATACAGATGTTCTCAGTAGCAAATTGAAATTAACATGGAGAACCATAACTGGTCAAGATGCAGAGACTAAGAGACCAAGGAGTTCTCAGCCCTAAATGGGACATTTCTGTTATGCCCTACCTGGAAGGAAAATCCTAAGAGCCAGAGGTGGTAGGAAACTACCATTTTAATTTAGAGTGCTTGGGACAGCATGCACAAGACCTGCTTAAACTCAAGCCAAACAAAATCTCAACATGAAGTGAGGCATGAAGTCTACCCCTAGCTAAGAAGTTATTAACATTTTATAGATGCTGGAAGAAGGAAAGCCAGTCTTCTTTAAGGATGTGGGTCCTTTTAGGTCAACCATAGTCAAGAGTATTTGGGCAATATAAATTAGATACAGTGGAGAAAGAGAGGGAGAGAACATAGAAGAACATGGGGTTGAATGGGTAGGGAGGTGGAAATGGATCTGGGAGGAATTAGGGAAGGCTAAATAAGATCCAAACACACTGTATAAAGTTCTCAAAGAATTAGTAAAAGTTTTGTGATGGGTTTTACATGCTCAGCCCAAGGGATAGCACTATTAGAAGCCATGGCCCTGTTGGTGTAGGTGTGGCCTTGTTGGAGTAGGTGTGTCACTGTGGGTATGGGCTTTAAGACCCTTATCCTATCTGCCTGGAAGCCAGTATTTTGCCAGCAACCTTCAGATGAAGATGTAGAACTCTCAGTGCCTGCACCATGCCTTCCTGGATGCTGCCATGTTCCCACCTTGATGATAATGGACTAAACCTCTGAACCTGTAAGCCAGCCCTAATTAAATATTGTCCTTTATAAGACTTGTCTTGGTCATGGTATCTGTTCACAGCAGTAAAACCCTAACTAAGACAAGTATTATTTAAAAAAAAAAAATGAAAGCTCAGTGGTAGGTTCGAGCAGGTAGTTCACTGAGCCCTGAACCGAAGTATGTCATGTGGTTGGTTGGATGGATGGATAGACAGATGGATGGATGGATGGATGGATGATGGATGGATTGATGGATGCAACTTCCATATAAGACAGACAGCTAAGAGGAAAAGAGTGCGGAGCGGGGGAACTCTAGTCCACTTCTACAAAGAGTTAAGATACAGGAAAAAGATGTTGTTGGGTTTGAATGTGGATTGTCTCCAATGGGCTCGTGGGTTTGAACTAGAACTCCAGCTGCTAGTGCTGTTTGGGAAGGTTGTGGAATCATCAGGAGGCAGAGCCTTGCTCGAGAAAAAAAAAATATATATACACATATATATACACATATATATGTGTGTGTGTATATGTGTATGATATATATGTATATATATGTGTGTGTGTGTATGTGTGTGTGTATGTATGTGTGTGTATATATATATGTATATATACACACACATACATACTTGAAGGAGAGCTTTGAGGTTTTACAGCCCTGCCCTGCTTCCTGTCCCCTCTCTGCTTCCTGAGTCTGGACATGATGTGACCAGCTGCCTCCTGCTCCAGCCACTGTGCTTTCCCCCACCACATTGGAATCTGAAGAAAGAGAAAAAGAAGAAAGTCATTCCTCCCTTAAGGTACGTCTTGTCAAATCTTTTCTCATAACTGAAGCCTGAGATGACTCTGAAGTTAGGGCTTTAGCCACATAGGCTTGATGGCCTGAGCTGAGTTCCCGAAATCTATGTTTAAAAAACAGGTTTGATGAGATGGTGTTGTAAGCCCAGCACACCCACAGTGGGATGGGAGGTAGAGTCAGAATTATCCCAAACTCACAGGCCAGCTAAGCTTGGAGTACACAACACAACAAAACCAAACTGGAAAGAACAGTATTGGCTTACAGGAGATTCCTTTAGGCATCTCCCATGGACCTAGCAACAGCTTATGTCATCATTTGCCACCATTACCTGTTGTGCCAGGTGTGGGCTGCCTATGGAAGGACTGCTCACCACCACAGAGTTCTCTCTGTTACCACGTGTTCCCATCCAGTCTCTCTCTCCCCCATTTCTGTCCTTCTCTGTCCCCCATCTTTCCTGCCCTCATGAATCTGCTCCCATCTGTCTTCCTGTCTCGTCTGCCTCTACCTCTTCTCCAAGTCCTCACTCCCTTCCCTTCCCCCAAATAAGCTCCTTTATACCAGACCTGTTGCACCATGTAATTCCTCTGGGTCCACCAGGTACGCCCTCATGACATTGTATTTCATAAAAAACAGACTCCTCAAAGTCATCCCCCAACTGTTATATATACACTGGGGCACACCCACACTCACCCTTACACACACAACAATTACCTAATTAATTAAAAAAGAAAAGCAATTGTCTTAGGTGGAGTCTCTATCAGTGTGATAAAACACAATGAGCAAAAGCGACTTAGGGAGGAAGGGGTTATCGCACCTTACCTACTGCTTCTAAGTCCATCTGGAGGAGGGAGAATTCAGAGCAGGAACCAGGAGACAGAAACTGAAGCAGAGACTACAGAAGAACATTGCTTACTGGCTCACTCTTCATGTCTTCCTTAGCCTGCTTTCTTATAGGACCATCCACAGTGGGCTGGAATGTCCCATATCAATTATCAGTCATGAAAATGCCCCCACAGGCTTGCCTACAGCAAGCCTTGTCTTATGGGGGCGTTCTCCCAACAGAGCTTCTCTCTTCTCAGATGAATCAAGGTTGTGTCAAATTGGCAAAGCGCTAGCAAGCACAGTGTTGAACATAAACAGCTTTCAATAGATGTTTATTAAGAATTTTCATAGATCAAAGGGAGGCAGGAGCAGTCAGATACCAGAAAACAAGCAAGGAGGAGGAGAAGGAAGAAGAAAAGGAAGAGGAGGAGGGAGAGGAGGAGGAGGAGGAGGAGGAGGAGGAGGAGAAGGAAAAAAGAAAGAAGGAAGAAAGAGAAACAAAGAAAAAAAGAGAAATGAGAAAGAAAGATATCCAGTCAAATGGGTCATGGTTAAACTGCAGAAGAAGATCACACAAAGAGAAGCTAGTAAAAGCAATGAGGGAGAAAACAAATCTCACCCAGAAAGGGGCAAAGGTGAGGGAGAGAGCCGTTTGTCTGCAGTGATGGCAGAGGCCACAGGAAAAGCACCCAGCATGCTGCAAGCAGATCTGAGTGCAGAGAAAAGCTATCATCCACGCCGAAGCCGCAGCACAGGCATCCTAGATACCAAGGCACCTAATAGGATAATTTTCCATCAGTCAGCATGTCAACAGGCAATTCTAAGGAATTTACCTCAGTCAAAAGTAAAGCCACAGGAAGAAGGAGTCAGAAAATAGAAAAGGCACCTGCTAACAAAGAAGACGTTAAACAATTGAGGCTTGACAAAGCTGGGCTGCAGAAAACCTAGTTACTAATCCCTTGCTCTCCTAGAACACCAGGACCAGCAAATCACAGAATGAAGAGATCTCTGGGTGCATGGTTCCAGGTGAGGAGAGTCTGTGAAGGTACAGACAACAGCTGTGAGCTTAGCTAGATTTCTATTGCTGCGATGAAGCACCACAAGCAAAGACAACGTGTGGAGGAAAGGGCTTATTCCACTTTACATTTCCATCATGAAGGGAAGTCACAGGAGAAACGCAAGCAGAGGCTGTGGAGGGTCAAGCCTGTGGAAGAGTGCCGCTTACAGGCTTGCTCCCTGTAGCTTACTCAGCCTGCTGTCTAATAGCACCCAGGACCACCAGCCCAGGGATGGCACTGCCCACAATAGGCTGGGCCCCTCCCATAGTAATCACTAACTAAGAAAATGTGCTACATACAGGCTTGCCTATAGGCAGTCTTACGGAGATATAATCTCAATAGAGCATTCCTCTTCCCAAATAACTCTCGTTTGTGTTGAATTTGACAATACTTGACAATAAACAGGCCAGGATGGTAGGAGGAGCAGGAAGGGAGGGCGGGGACAGGAGGGTGTTCACATCCTGAACTGAAAGCATGACACGGAGATAGCAAACTAGAAAAGATACAATTATATAAACTCTCAAAGCCCAGTGGCATACTTACCCCACCGAGGCCACACCTCCTAAACCTCCCTGAACTGCATCTCCAGCTGAGAACCAGGTACGCAAATCTCCAAGACTGTGGTGGACATTCTCACCCAAACCATCTTGTAACCACACAAGGAACAGCAACAATGTAACTAGGGAGGTTGAAAGGTGAATGTTAAAACCTGATCAAACATAATAAAATGGACAGGAGGGCGTGCATGGAAGACATGAATTCTGAGAATACTACAACTTCCTCATGAGCTCTGGGGAGAAGGAAAATGCTTTGATTGTGTTGTGTTTAAGAATGAAATAGGAGGGGCTAATAGAACACTTAAAAGATGAGAAGAGAAGGGATGGGGAATACTGGGGGTTAAAGATGTACAAGGGATGGGGCAGGGAGATGGGAGAGCACACAGGGTCAGGATAGTTAACCAAACTACAGATAGCAAAGAGTGGAAACTCAACATTCTGTAAGCTAATTAAAAATGGAACTTTTTATATTTTATTTTTGAGATTATAGTCTAATTACATTTTTTCCTTTTCCCTTTTCTCTCCCAAACCTCTCATATACCCTTCCCCATTCTCTTTCAAATGCATGGTGTATTTTTTCCACTATTGTTTGTGTGTGTGTGTGTGTGTGTGTGTGTGTGTGTGTGCGTTGTGTCTTCCTAAAAGCAAAATGTTCTAGCTGGGGGTAGTTTTCTTATGTACATGAGTGCTCTCTCTGCATGTACACCTCCACACCAGAAGAGGGCATCAGATCCCATTATAGATGGATATGAGCCATCATATGGTTGCTGGAAATTGAACTCAGGACCTCTGGAAGAGCAAGAAGTGCTCTTAACCACTGGGCCATCTCACCAGCTCTAGCTGGGAATAGCAGCTCACACCTATAATCCTAGCAGACAGAAAGCTGAGGCAGGAGGATTATTATGAGTTCCAGGCCAGCTTGGATTATAGAGTGAGATCTTCTAGCCAGGTGTGCTGGTATATACCCATAACCCCAATACATGAAAGGCTGAGGCAGGAGGACTGTACGTTTCAAGGTAGCCTAGGCTGCACATCGAGAGTTTATTACAAAAAGATGAAATAAAAAATTCTAAGGTAACCACTAAAATACATATGAAGGGACAAACATTCCAAAGCAGTAGTAAAAAATGAATGCAGAAAATAAAATAAAACTAACCTCGATAAATACAAAGACAATAAAGGGAAAATGGAAAACCAGGAAAAATATGATATAAAAGCAAATATATTGCTTACTTCTCTGTTGCTGTCATGAAGCACACTGATCAAAGCAAGTAAGCTTAATTTATTTAAGCTTACAGTTCAGGAGCTAGCATCTAAAATAGCTAGGGAGGCCTGACAGTAGGCAGCCAGTGCAGGAAGCTGAGAGCTCACATCTTTAGCTCCAAGCTGGAAGGAAATGAGCTAAATACTCGCAAAGCCCACCCCAGTGGTATACTTCCTCCAGGAAGGCCTCATCATCTCCTTAAACAGTGCCACCTATCAGGGTGGACATGATCAAATGTCTGAGCCTATGGGGCACATTCTCATTCAGACCACCACAGCTGATAAATGTGAGTCAAGACTTATTCATTACATTAATATGATTAGTCCAAAATCACTCATTAAAAGACAAAGATTTATATTGGCTCCAAAGATGATTGGCTTTCATGAGAAACCTTATAAAAGTTCTCACTGTAGGAAGGACCAAAGGAAAACACATGTGAATAAAATATTAATCAAAGGTAACTGGATTTAGAGAAAAATATACAGATATATATAGAGAGAGAGAGAAAGGTTAAATGCAGCAAGATATAGTGTAATTCCAAATAAGAGCCAGTACCCAATAAGAGCTTCAAGTTACATAAAACTAAAATATACAAAACTTACTCAATCGTTGGAGGAAACAAAGGAAGAAGAGGGAAGATGGTAAACCCCGGGTACTGGGATAGCACATTTGGTGAGCTTTCCTGACCTGTCAGTCAGAATGGGACTTTGACAAATCCCTGGGAGAAACAACTTAAAACTGGAGAGATTATGCCGGCTCTCGGTTTAGTCCTAGGTGGGCTAGGTCCACGGTTTTCAGGCTCTGTGAAGCAGAAGCCCCATGGGAGAAATATAGGGCAAGAAGGCAAGGAAAGCTGCCAGGAAGCCAGGAAGCAAAGGGAAGACAGAAAGCGGTAGGAACAAGGTAACCCAGTGAAGGTGGGCACCCAAGACCCACTCCTTCAAGTAATCCCCACCTTCCTTGGTTAAACCACCTCCCAAGGGTGTATGAACATTTTGACTCCATCAGTAGACTAGAGAATCACTTCTTAAGTCAGAATCCTAGCGATCTAACTGCCCTGGTAAATCTCTTCCAAACACACTGGAGTTAAGTGTGGTTTTCCCCAATTTAACAACCAATTTGACAAGATTAACCACTACATAAAGTAAAAATAAAAATAACAGATTACACATTATTTCCAAGAATATGTTGAATTTTTTTTTTTAATTATCAGACACTAAACCATAAAACAATCCTAATGCGTTCTATAGGATGATAATATGGACCAATTTCCTGGAAACACCAAGCAAAGCAGAAAATAATGACAAGAGAGACTGCATATATTTGGGAAATCTTCTTAAATATGCTTCTAAATTAATCATGGGTCAAATAAAAAGATTATGAAGTAAGTAAGAAAATTTTAAATAATGAAATCTCGAGACTTACGAGTTTCCAGTAAAGTTACCAGGAAGGTAAAAGCGTTGACTGCTTCTATTAGAAGACAAGAAAGGTAAAAGGCCTTTCTGTGTTTGTGTTCAACAGAAGCCAGGAAAGAGCAGCAAACCACACCAAAAGAAAGAAGTTAAGTCCATGAACAGAAAGTAGACATGGAACTACCTTCTTCAGAGCCAAGGAAATCACTGAAGATACTAATTAATGAACGCCAGCTCTGTCTGTGTGTGTGTATATGTGTGTACCTGTGTGTATGTGAGTGCGTGTGTGTGTGTGTGTGTGTGTGTGTGTGTGTGTGTGTGTGCTTTCTCATTAGCTGGCCACCTTACTTTTTAAGGCTCTTGCACTGGACCAGGAGCTTACTGATAGGATGGACTGGCTAACCAATGAGTTCCAGGGATCCACCTGCCAAAACAGGAGTTGTAGATAGGTGCCATAATCAGTGTCTCTTCCATGGTTGCTGGAGATACAAGTTCAGGTGCTCATGCTATGCAGTCAGCATTTTACTGATTGAGCATCTCCCCAGCCCTGAAATGGTGATCCTGGAAGTGTTGAAAGAGGTGACCTAGAGTGGAGAGGGACAACAACAGCCCAGGAATAGGATGAGCTTCCCAACTCAAGTAGGAGACACACGCACCTTCCTACAGTCCCCCTCAACAGCAGCATTAAAAACCGCCACGCCCACACATCCCCCTCTTCCCTTTAATTCTCTCAATAACACTTCCAATATAATTAAGAGACATACATATATAATTATAATCTTTCTAATGCAATTATAACTCTTCATTTTCTAGCGCACTGTTTATTTTAATCATTGTCTCGAGCAGAGTTTAAGCTCTACAAAGACCAGGTTACTGTCACTTTTGTTCACTGTCATGTCTAAAAGAGCTAAAGAAGGATCAGGCACTTCCAAGGTGCTTGGAACAGAATGTAGAGGTCAGGGCTGGGGTGTGGCTCACATGGTAGAGTGTTTGCCTAGCATGCATGAAGCCCTGAGTTCAATCCCCAGCACTGCTTAATAAAACCAAGTGTGAAGATAACTCATCACTCAAGAGGTTGAGGCTGGAAGATCAGAAGTTCAAGGTCATCCTCAGCTACATAGCAAGTTCAAGGCCAGCTTTGGATACATGAGACCAACTTTAAAAGTGAAATGAAATAGAGGCTGTTGAAATAGAGACTGTTGAGGTCAACAAGATGGTAGTCAGAAGGCTCATGTTCCAACTCTCACATCCACAAAAAGTCCAACTTGAAACCATGCAAGGATTATAACATCATTTTTTATACTCAGAAGCAAACATGTGAGACTTGTACAGTCAGCAGTACTCAATAAAAACTGAATTAGAAGAAGAAAGGCATTGTTCCCACGACTATGACCTTTCACCTTTCCTAGGTCATCATGATATCCAATGGAGATGATTTCCTGGGTCCACAGTTTCTATGGAGAGGCAGAAAGCTAACATGCCAGTATGCATGCCGATCCACCTCACCTCAGGGGCAATGCTGAAGGCTGTGGCATAGGTAGACGTCTTAGCATCCGATAAGGACAAGAAAGGAGACAGGTCAAAATTCCGAGGTCAGAGGAACATTATTGATTATCAGTGATTCGTCTGCACCTGCCCAGGAGTGGTACCATTTAGATATGAGCCACCTTCATGACACCCACAAAGCAGAATTGTTGCCTTCAAAACAATGGTGGGAGGTTCATCTACCTTCAAGTCTAGTTTCTATACTCAGTCTCAGGACTGAGCCAACCAACCCTATTCTAGCAAGGATCCTACCGCTATGTATTTTCTATTTTGAATGCATGTTAAGTCAGCTCTGCTTAACCCAAGAGGCCAAAGAGCTGCTCAACCCTGACAATAAGGCTATCTCAGCCAGGCATCTCTGAGTACCATTGCCTCTGCTTCTTCCCAATCAGTGACTCCAGCTACTGTCAGTGCACGGGCTGCAACTCTGCTCAAGTATAGGGCCAAAGAGTTGGATTGCCTGGACACTGTGGATTTCCTCAGACCAGCCTGGCTGTAAGCCATTCCAGGGCTCGGTCAGCAGCTCTAGTGCAGTAGAACCCAGTCAGTACTGCCAGACAATGGAGCCCAGCAAGTAGCTCCACCCAGCATCCGAGCAAAAGGAACAGCCCAGCCAAATAAGAGCTCACTGAGAGATCTGTCTGTGCAGTGGTCACTAGATGGTCCTTCCAGAACTAGCAACTAGACATAACCATGAAAGTGTGTCCCTGTCAAACATTTGGACTTTATGTATCTGCTCAGATCCAAAAATAGCAACACAGTAACAAAAGAGAATGCAGAGAATTGGAGAATTACAACATCTTTGAAAGCTACTGCAGAGTTCCAATAATATATTCTAAAAGAATAGAAGTCTGTGAAACAACTGACAAAAAATTAAGAATAATTCTCCTTAAGATCCTCAATAAACAAGTCTTGGATGAAGGTACAGTGAGATTGTTCAGCAGATAAAGGTGTGTTGCCATCAAGCCTAACCTCAATCTCGAAAACTTATATGGTGAAGGAAGAGAAAGGACAACTGCCACAGTTGTCCTCTGACCTCCACACATGCGCACGAGCAAACACACACACACACAAAGAGAATACAATAAATAAACATATACTTTAAAAGAGTATTTAAATAAAAATTAAATGACATAAATAAACAATAAATGATTTTATACATATATACATATATATGTCATATATATGTGACAAAAACTGCATATAATGGAGAGCATGAGTTTTTTATCGTTCTGAGATTATGTGGTCTTGCTTAATATTATAGATTCTAAGTCCATCCATTATTCTGTAAAATTTTATGTTTATATTTTTATTTAGAGCTAAATAATATTCACACACACACCTATATATATACATATATATTATTCATTATCCATTCATCTATTAATGGACAACTTGATTTAACAGCAGACTGGATCAAGCAAAAGCAATGACTCAGTAATCTAAAGATACATTGCAAGGCTCACGGGGGAAAGGATCTGGGTGAGATGAGAAGAAAACTTGGGGTTCAACTCAAGTTATCCAGTGCCGAGCCAAAACTTCTGGAGTCTGATGCCAAGTGATTTATTTCTTACACATTTAAACACAAGAAAGCTTTAGGGAAAACTTCCACATGACATTATCACAACAAAACGTTAGGCATTAGGCTCAGCTACATGGGAGACAACTCTTACTCTTTTTTGTTGTTGTTGTTTTGGTTTGGTTTGGTTTTTTTCAAGACAGGGTTTCTCTCTATAGCCCTGGCTGTCCTGGAACTCACTCTGTAGACCAGGCTGGCCTTGAACTCAGAAATCCGCCTGCCTCTGCCTCCCAAGTGCTGGGATTAAAGGTGTGTGCCACCACCGCCCGGCACGAAGACAACTCTTGAGCCAAGTACCTGTGACATTTTTCACAAGAATTGATTCTATTGACTAATAAATAGTTATCAGGACAAGGGCCAAGGGAGGAAGGGTTTGCAATAAGCATAAGAATGGGTTCTATTGACTGTGTCTGGACCTAGGAAGGAATAAATAGAATAGCAATGTCCTTTGCAAAGTACATGGAACCTCTTCCATGAGGTTGAGTTCTACTGTCTGAGAGACCATGCTCAGAATTTTGGGAGGATTCTATGACAGCTGGCTTTACAGAATGCCAAAATTAGGGGTATTCACTCTTCCATTCATGGCTTTCCAGATGGGAAACAGGTCTCAGTTTCTTCCATTGAAGAAAATAGCCTGCATGCTTAGCAATTCTGGTTTTCCTAGTGCTATCCGTAAGTTCCTGCCCTCTACAATACATCAGTTGCAAGTATACACTCAGAGAAAGAAAAAAAAAACAATAGAATAGACAAGAATGGAGATCTAATCTAATAATGAAGCCTGTCAAGAGATCAAACCTGCAGGAAGGGAGGTGGGGGGAGAGGGAGAGGAACACACATACACATACACACACACACACACACACACACACACACACAGAGAGAGAGAGAGAGAGAGAGAGAGAGAGAGAGAGAGAGAGAGAGGACATTTAAACAAGTGATGGCTAAATTGTATCCCAATTTGGGGGCCAGATGCATACATCCAAGTGTAGGGTGCACAGAAATCTTTAATCAAATTCAGCTAGAGAGAAGTCTACTCACAAAAACATAAAATCAAAGACAAAACTTCAAAAGAGCCAAAATATATAAATATATAAATATATATTAATATATAAATAGCCATATATATATATATATATATATATATATAGAGAGAGAGAGAGAGAGAGAGAGAGAGAGGGAGAAAGAGAGAGAGAGAACACTACATAGAAAGTCTCATTGATAACTTGAACACAGGTAGATTTCTCAGCAGGAACCCTGCAGGGCAAGGGAAAATAAACTAGGGTATTCAAAATGATAAAGAGAAAAGCTACTAACCAAGAATACTTTACCTGGCAAAGCTATCTTTCAAAACAGTGCAGAAATGCAAACCTTCCCAGATGAGCACAGGCTAAGGCAGCTCCCTGCCACCAGGTCTGCCTCTCAGGAAGGGCTGAGGGAAGTTCCTGAAGCTGAAACAAGACCTTGTGATTGCTGACATAAAACACACAGATTCACAAAACTTAGTGATGGTGGCAAACAGAGCCATCTTCAGAATGCTCTAGGGTTGCAAGTGTGTGTGTAACACAGTGTTATTCCAAGTATGAGGATGAAAAGACAAAAAGACAAACCTACTAGGAATTATTCTGGATAAATAAGTTGCCCAGGGGTGAACACATGTTGTATAAATTCCAGTATCAAAAGCATAAAATGTATGCGGAGGGAGTAAAAGAATAGAGTTGCATTACATAGTCCAAGTTAAGTTCTTAAGATATGTTTTTAGAGGCTGGAAATATGGCTTAGCAATTAAAACCGTGCGATGCTCTTGCAGCAGACATGAGTTCAGTCCCTATCATCCACTCATGTAGCTCACAGCTACCCATGACTCCAGCTCCAGGGGACCTGAGAGCTCCTTTCTGTATTTCATGGTCACCTGCACACACATGACACAGAAGCGCACAAATGCAATTCATTTTTTAAAGTTTTTAAATATGTCTCTATAAAACTTTCCATGTAAGACTCATGATGACTACAAAGAAAAAAATAATTAGTATAAACATAAAACAAAACAAGAAATGAATCAAACCACGCCAGTAGGAAAATCATCGTCACAGGAAAAGACAACAGGATAGAGAGGAAGAAGCAAAGACTACACTAGGAAACAGGCGGCAGTCGGAAGGCCTCCCATATTGCAAGCGGCTGTGGATGTAAATGGATTGATTTCCCCCGATGAAAAGGTAAGCCATGACTGAACAGATTCTTTTAATTGTAAAATCCAACTATGTACTGCCTACAGCACATAGAAACTCATTTCACTTTTAGCTTTTAATCTTTTATGCGTAGATTAAAGTGTTGGAGAGTGCTTTCCAAACAAGGAAAAAAAGTAACAAATGTAGTTACTCCGAAGTCTAAAAAAAATAGACTTAGTAAAGAACTATAAAGAAAGAAAGGCCAAGGAAGAAGAAATCAGCTCATGGAGAAACCGCAATAGTTATAAATACATACACAGCTACCAATGGAGCAATTAAACATACAAAGCAAATATTAAGGAAGAGACAGAACAGGATAGAAACATAGTAGGGAACTCTAATATTCAACTAGTAAGTAAATGTTGGGACAGAAGAGGTTTTTAGATCAACAAATGGACAGATATATAGAGACCATTCCATTCAATAACAGGAAATACATCTCGGGAGCAGACAGAACATTTCCCAGGATGCATCACAAAAACGGCACCAAACCAGTTTATGATGACTCAATTACTGACAACTATCTTTTTATCTTTTTTAAATCTCAATAGTATAAAACAATAAAGCTACAATGGGAGGAAATATAGCCTACCAAAAATGTACTGGGTATAACAAAATCAAATATAAAAGGAAAATTTATAATAAAAAATGCTTATAGCAGGAAAGTAGGTAAACACATAAACAAACAATGGGATTCCTATCTATTGACAATGAAAAATCAAAAAGTAAAGAAGACAGTATCACTCATGATTTATACAGGAAATAAAATTAGGAATAAAGTTAACCAAGGTGCATTGCGAATTATAGAACATTAAGGAAGGAAATTTGGGAAAACAAATGGAAAGGTATCTTGAGCTCACAGAGTAGAAGAATTAATATTGCTAAAAAATTCATACCACCCAAAACAATTTATAGCTTCGGTGTAGTTGCTATCAAAATTCCAGTGCTGTTTTTCATAAAAACTGAAACAAACTTAAAATTCATATGAAAATACAAACATGCTAGCCAAGACAATCATAATCAATGAAAGGATAGAGCAGAAGGCATCAGTTTACCTGATTTCAAACTATATTGCAATGATATAATTATTAGATCAATATAGCAATTATAAAAAGAATACACTCTGACCAGTGGAGGAGAACAAATGGTTTCCCCCACCAATAAAAATGTAAGTGCCAAGAATACAAATATACACAATGGAGAGTAAGTAGTACAGCAAGATGGCTCAGCAGGCAAAGACGCTCACTGCCAAGCCTGACAACCTGACTTCAGTTAGCTGAGGTCCATGGGATGGAAGGAGAGAACCAACTTCTACACATTGTCCTCTGACCTCCATATGCACAACTGTTAAAAATAAAATTGTTAAAAACAATACACAACGTGGAAAGAATGGCCTTTTTAATAATGATGCTGAAAAAACTGGATGGTCACAATACAAAAGAATAAAACTGAACCTTATCTGATATCATATCCAGAGTCACTTCAAAATGAATTGAAAATTTAAGTGCAAAACTAAGAGGTACAAAAATACTGGAGAAAACAGAAAGGGAAAACCAAGCAGCTTTGCTCTGAGCAATGGTTTGCAGGGGATGGGGAATCTGACCCCAAGAGTGCACGGCCTCAAAAGCAACACCTACACCAATGGGGCACATCAAACTGAAAAGCTTCTTCACAGAGAACAGTTGATAGTCTGAGGAGACATCCTGTGTGTTGAGAGGAAGTGTTTGCAAGCTGTGCATTGATAAGGGTGGATCTTCAAAATACATAAGGAACGCAACTAGATGCTAAGAAAACAAAAGCCAGATATAACAGGCAAAAGGTTGGCATAGACAGTACTCAAAAGAAGATATTAAAATTACCAATAGTGGCAGTAAAACCCTCTGTTCTACATCATTAATGAAAGAATGAAAATTAAGTTACAGTAAGATACTATTTCCCCTGTTAGAACTGCTACTATCCAGAAGGTGAAACATAAAAACATGCCTATGAAATAGAAACTTTTGTATACTGTTGATAAATGTTTGGTTTTGGACACCTCCTTCTTCTCCTTCTGTTCTCTCTGTGTGTGTGCCCTTTCTTTCCTCCCGAGCCATAGCAACTTCCATGGCCCCTTTCCTTGGGGTCAGTGAACTCGATTACCCAAAAGCAGCTTCCCAATAAACCTGCATTTAATATAATATAATCTAGTTTGAATGGGCTCATTTCACCAGCAAAGAAATAACCCACCAATGAGAGTATAAATTAGAACCCCCAAGCCGAGAGACTCAAAATTTAAAATATAATTACTACAAAACCCAACAAATTTATTCTTGGGTCCCTGTATAATAGTCTCCTCCAAATTAAAACATTTCATCTACAACAATGACTGGTGTGGCAAGTTAGACTCACATGTGTCACAGTGGCATCAATGTAACTGGAGTAACCAACTTCTTTCTAGTTGTATGAAAATCTCCCTCCCAGAAGAAACACATACTTATATTGAAAATGAGGCCCAAACCCCAGGGTTGGAGATCATAGACTTGACAGGTGAAGGTACTGCTATTGTTCTGATAAATGGACACTGTAACAAATTGCTGTTTAAATTTGTATCCCTGATCATAGATTCCTGCAGCTATTACACATCCTTAGAGAAGTTTCTTTCTGCAGCAGATGATGGTTAATGCAGAAACTCACAACTAATCAAAGCTCAGAGAGTAAGTTTCAGTAGAGTTCTTAGCCACAAACAAAATATCTACATCACACCTGTGTCCCCCAGGTTTACAAACCATTGTGTAAGGGGAGGCAGAAAGATTGTAAAAGCCAGAGGTCAGGGAGGACTGGAACGAAGCAGTGGATTCTGGGCATAACAGAGATGTACTCATTAATCACAGAAGCTATGGCTGCCTGCACAAGACCTACACAGAATAAGCCACTTCATATTCAAGCATAGAGGGGGTAGGTGCTCATGAGACCCCACCTATGAGTAGCTATAGAATGCTTCTTAGGGGAAGAAGAGAGTTTTATTTAAGATTGTAGCCCCTGGTAGGTCAAACATGCTTCAGTGGACAGCCCCACACACTTGCATATATAGGCAGCACAACTTGGATGCAGTGGGGTATACAACAGAAAAAAAAAAAAACATACACTTAGAGAGGAGTGTGCGGGCAGTGACAAATCTGGGAGAAAATAGCAGAAGAATGAGGGCCAATACAATACGAATACATTCTAGGAAATTCAGTTAATAAAATATTACACTAAGGGCATGAGTAGGCATGGGTTCCTTCCTGTCTGGTCTGCTGCCCTGAGCAGACCTTGGACACGAACTCCGCAGCCAGTCCCAAAACACCCAGAGGAAGCTCCACTCCCAGGCGCTCTAACATACCCAGGACCACAAGGTTCTGGGGTCCCAGGAGCTTGGTCACACCAGGATCTCAGGGTCCCAGAGTAAGCTTGACTCCCAGGAGCTCTGACACAGAATCCCAAGATCCCAGAGATAGCTGAAAGTTCTGACACAACCAGGATCACAGGAAGGACAGGTTCCAGTCAGATATATCAAGGGCAGGTAACACTAGAGATAATCAGATGGTGGGAGGCAAGCATAAAAACATAAGCAACAGAAACCAAGGTTACTTGGCATCATCAGAACCCAATTCTCCCACCATAGCAAACCCTGGATACACCATCCCACCAGAAAAGCAAGATTCAGATCTAAAATTACTTCTCATGATGGTGATAGAGAACATTAAAAAGGACATAAATAACTCCCTTAAAGAAATACAGAAGAATGCAGGTAAACAGCTAGAAGCCCTTAAAGAGGAAACACAAAATTCCCTTAAAGAATTACAGGAAAACACAATCAAACAGGTGAAGGAAATGAACAAAACCATCCAGAACCTAAAAATGGAAATAGAAACAATAAAGAAATCACAAATAGGGACAACCTGGAGTTAGAAAACCTAGGAAAGAGATCAGGAGTCATAGATGCAAGCATCACCAAAGAATACAAGAGATAGAAGAGAGAATCTCAGGGGCAGAAGACACCATAGAAAACATTGACATGACAATCAAAGAAAATGCAAAATGCAAAAAACTCCTAACCCAAAACATCCAGGAAATCCAGGACACAATGAGAAGACCAAACCTAAGGATAATAGGTATAGAAGAAAGCAAAGATTCCCAACTTAAAGGGCCAGTAAATATCTTCAACAAAATTATAGAAGAAAACTTCCCTAACCTAAAGAAAGAGATGCCCATGAACATACAAGAAGCCTACAGAACTCAAAATAGCCTGGACCAGAAAAGAAATTTCTCCCATCACATAATAATCAAAACACCAAATGCACTAAACAAAGAAAGAATATTAAAAGCAGTAAGGGGAAAAAGTCAAGTAACAGATAAAGGCAGACTTATCAGAATTACACCAGACTTCTCACCAGAGACTATGAAAGCTCAAAGATCCTGGGCAGATTTCATACAGACTCTAAGAGAACACAAATGCCAGCCCAGCAAAGCTCTAAACTACCACAGACAGAGAAACCAAGATTCCATGACAAAATCAAATTTACACAATATCTTCCCATAAATCCAGCCCTACAAAGGATAATAAATGGAAAACAACAACACAAGGAGAAAACACCCTACACCCTACACCCTAGAAAACAAGAAAGTAACTTTCAACATACCCAGAAGAAGATAGCCACACAAACATAATTCCACCTCTAACAACAAAAGTAACAGGAGGTAACAATCACTTTTCCTTAATATCTCTTAACATCAAAGGCCTCAATTCCCCCAATAAAAAGACATAGACTAACAGACTGGATATGTAAACAGGACCCAGCATTTTGCTGCATACAGGAAACCTCAGTGACAAAGACAGACAGTACCTTATAGTAAAAGGTTGGAAAACAATTTTCCAAGCAAATGGTCTCAGGAAACAAGCTGGAGTAGCCATTCTAATATTGAATAAAATCAACTTTCAACGAAAAGTTTTCAGAAAAGATAAGGAAGAACACTTCATACTAGTCAAAGGAAAAAATCTTCCAAGATGAACTCTCAATTCTGAATATCTATGCTCCAAATGCAAGGGCACCCACGTTCATAAAAGAAACTTTACTAAAGCTCAAAGCACACATCTCACCCCACACAATAATAGTGCAAGACTTCAACACCCCACTCTCAACAATGGACAGATCATGGAAACAGAAACTAAACAGAGACACAGTGAAACTAACAGAAGTTATGAACCAAATGGATCTAACAGATATTTATAAAACATTTCATCCTAAAGCAAAAGACTATACCTACTTCTTAACACCTCACAGTACTTTCTCCAAAACTGACCATATAATTGATCACAAAACAGACCTCAACAGATACAAGAAGATTGAAATAATTCCATACACTCTATCAGATCACCATGGACTAAGGCTGGTCTTCAGTACCATCAAAAAGAATGGAAAGCACACATACATATGGAAGCTGAACTCTACATTGAGCTCTACTCAATGATAACTTGGTCAAGGAAGAAAGAAAGAAAGAAACTAAAGGCAAATGAAAATGAAGACACATCATACCAAAACTTCTGGGATACAATGAAAGCAGTGGCAAGAGGAAAACTCATAGCTCTAAGTGCCTCCAAAAAAGAAGAGAGCTTATTTATACCAGCAGCTCGACAGCATACCTGAAAGCTCTAGAACAAAAGAAGCAAATATACCCAAGAGGAGTAGACAGCAGGAAATAATCAAACTCAGGGCTGAAATCAACTAAATAGAAGCAAAAAGAAGTATACAAAGAATCAACAAAACCAGGAGCTGGTTCTTTGAGAAAATCAACAAGATGGATAAACCTTTAGCCAGACTAACCAGAGGGCACAGAGACAGTATCCAAATTAATAAAATCAGGAATGAAAAGGGAGACATAACAATGAAATATATCTTAAAGTAATTGTTATTTGTTGAATATTAACAGTTGAAAATATTAAAATAAAAAAAGAAAATATTAAAATCATGTTCTACAAACAAACAAAAAATTATATTAAAAAAATTCTATCCCGGGGGGGGAACCCCTAAAACTCAAAAATTCTAAAGGAAGGCTCCTTAAGATTCAAGAAGAAACCAATTCATAAGTCTTAAAAAGTTCCTGGAATTTATCATGCTCACAGGCCCCTCCTTCCCAAAGGGTATATAAGCAATAAAGATTGCTGCAGAGAGGAATCCCTTAAACTGTGGAGCTACCTGTGAATCACAGGGAGCCCCGGCTTTCAGTGATGTAAATGCCCTTGGACAGTGGTCCAATAACCCCCGGAAACTCACAGTTCACCATGTAGAACACTGGTGGAATCATTATTTTGTTTTGGTCAGTTCTCTTTCTGGAGTGAGTAGATATTTGTTCAAATCTCTCCAGGAAAATCTCATCCAAGTCCTTTACTCTGAGATTTTGATTGGTATTTTGAAAGAATATCCACCCCTCCATGTTCATCACAGTTCTATTTGTAACAGCCGGGATGCAGTACAAGCCCAAATATCCATTCTCACGAGAGCATATAAACAAAACATGATACAGACAGACAAGGGGATACTATTCAGCCTTAGAATTGAAGGACAGTTCTGGAATTTGCAACAATGTGTTTGAGAATAATACTGTGCTGAATAAAATAAACAACTGAGGATGAAAAGACAAATGTTCCCTGCCCTTACCAATGCACCATGCTAACACAGTCGGCTCTTCCAGAAGCTGAGAGCAAACTGGTGCTTTCCAGAGACTCAGGGACCATGGGTTGGAGAGTGTATCTAAAAGGTAGATGTCTTACACAAGAGGAAGGAGGAGCTTTAAAAGTATAGTGTGCAGCACAGAGAATGCCAGTAATACCAATATACAATGTGCATTTTAAAACTTCTGAGGACCTAGTGAGAACCTAGTCTCACCACAAAATATTCATTATTCTTCTGTAAGGGGCCAATTAGTCCAATTCGATTCTTGCACACTTCATTTGTAAGTGTGCAAGAATCATCACCTGATACTGTAGAAATAAATACAGCCATACATTTTCAATTTACACTAAGATAAAAATATAGATCTGTGGACAGATCACTTGATCATACAAGGAAAGGCAAGCAGCTGTGGAGACACAGGCAACAGGTTTAGTGGGCACTTCACAAAAGAGGAAATGCAGAATCCATTGAACATGGAAGCCCTGAGATGCAGGGCCAGCCTACTGGACATGCACAAACAGAAACCAGACAACACCAGGCAGTCTTCCCTGTATCCATGGTCTAGAAGCAGCTCCAGTGCTGTCTGCTCTTGAGAACAGAAATCAGTAAAAAGCATTTGGTGAAGTCCTTTGGCCCCAGCTTGTGGAGGCCAAAACATGCTTGCTGGGTTCTCTACGTCTGTTCAGCTCCCCACACCCAACCTGCCCAGCTCTTGGCTGCTGGAACCCAACCTCCATGTCACCAGAGGGCATCTCCAGCTAGGCTTAGCCATGGGAGGAGGTCAGAGTCAGGAATAGGGGCAATACCTAGGGCTCTTTTCCCCATTGGCTCCACTTTCTGTATGCTCAGCACCCCACTTCTCAGGGTCATAGTCTCTGCCACACACTGCTCCAATGGTGAGGAGCAAGGGAAGAATTCACTCAGTGTTTGGCCACTGCATAAATCCAAAGCCAGGCAAAGCTACAAATGTTGTTTATATATTATAGCCGAGAAAGCAGTGGTTAACACTTCCCTGGAGGTAATGTTCCTCCCTCCCGGAGAGAGGGAGCAAACGAGGACAATTCCACGGGGCAGTGAGCTACCTCCGCGCCACAGTGCACACAGCTGTATGCTTTAATTAGTGCTCCTTGGCCCAGTCCCATATATTATTTGTGTGTTATATATTAATTGTCTAATAAACCTCAATTTTAAAAGATAATCAAGATTTTTTTTCCAGAACAAATACTCCATTATTTCAACAGCCACCACGCTAAAGTTTCCTAAAGATATGCAAAATTATGTTTTCACAGAATTTCCAGAAATTAAAAATACTGAACAAAAGAGTCAAGGTTCCAAGCATTTTTAATGATTATATTCAGTAGAGTAACATTTATTTTCAAAATAATTAGTCCAATAAATTACAGCTTTTTAAACAATGCTTCATGAATAAGCATATACCTAAGTATCCAATAAATACAGTAGATTTTGTTTGTAAAGAAAGAGCCTTATATTTCATGTTAAGACCTAGAAATACAGTTAGCCCAACCTTACAAAGGCAGAGGGGGTAAGAATGGAAAAGGGGGGCTGAGGAAATGGCTCAATGGTTAGAGCTTGCCAAACAAGCCTGGGGACCAGACCTGAGACTCCCCAGGCTTTGTTTAAATATTGGGTGGCCTGGTGGCCTGTCCATGATTCCAGCAGAAACTAGATAGCCAAAGTAGACAGATGAGTTAAACTGACCTCAATAAGCTAGTATGCAATGAAGAAAGAAAGATTCCTGACACCAACCTCGGACCTCCACGCGCATTTGAACACACATGCATGTATCCCCACGAATTCACATGCACCCATTAACATGCAAACATGCATACATGCACACACACTATACAAGCACACAAGAAAATCAAAGAAAGAAAGAATGGAGGGGGAGCAAGGGAGCAAGAGGAAGGGAGTGAAGGGGAGGGAAGTTGAAAGAGCAACAGATGAGGACATGTCTCTTGTCACCAGCTGAATGATCAAAGCCACCACTGAGGTCACTATCTTATAAAGAAGGACATGTGCGTGGATAGGCACATGTGGGGATTTGGGGAAGACCACACCCAACAGTAGGTCACAGGCTGGAGAGAGCATTGCTTGTGACAGAAAAGGCACAATTTAGCATCTGGGGGAACTTAATACCCTGAGGTCTTTCCTGGACAAGCTCTTGCCTGTTTGTATTGCAAAAGTGCTCTGGGGCTCTGTCTGCTTCTGGGCTCCTTAAGTCACTATTTGAACATCCCGGGAAGGAACACTCCCATCCCACAAATCCCGCTGCCAAGGCACCTGAGCTCTCTAAGCCCCTGGTCCCTTCTCCAAGCAGACACCCACTGACATCACTACGGCAGATGATCCACCTTCTGCATTTGTCTGGAGAACAGATGAGATCATACATGACTAGGCCAGTGCCGGAGATAAGTAGAGTCCCAAGTCTGCTATTTTTATAAAATCACAGTACTAGATAGAAGGCTGGAGCAGGCTGTAATGTGCCCCATGTGCCATTAAGCAGCATTTGTGTATTGTTCTGCAAGAAATAAAAATTCCAGGAAGAGAACAGAGTAGGTCACTAGAATTGAGGTGGGAGATGTTACCAATTAGACCACTGACAACAGCTCAGACAAGACATCAAGGGATAGAAGACAGCACTGGGCTACAGAGCCAGCTACACCAAAGAGATACAGAGCCATCACACACATCCATGACACCCCAATTTCTTACAGGAGGAACTCCTGAAATGACTGAAGGCCATCCTTTTCAAGGCTGACTGGTGTCACCTCAAAAAAGACTCACTATTTTATAACTGCCAGTCCCTCATCACATGACCTAATTTAGTAAATAAGGTCATTGCAGAAGTAAAGATGCAATTATGGGAACAGAGACATCTTTAATCCATGATGTCCCATATCCTAAAACCAGGAGAGAGGTTCCCAGCCAGCAGATGGCTCATGCCCATGAGAGTAAAGATTGGAGTGACATGTCTCTATTCCAGGTCAAGGAACAAAAGCAAGAGAATCAAGAATAGACCCTAAGAGCCCACAGAAGGAAAAAGCAACCTGGCCAATACTTTCCCATATCCTTCCAGTCTCCAGTCAATAGAGCTGTGTGGCTTGAGTCTGTGGAATGTGGTAGCACCAGCCACTGGAACAAAGGCATCCTCCTGGTCCCAAGTGAAAGTTCATTCCTAAAAGCTTTCTTATACAGCAACGGTTCACTTAGCATTCTGTGGCTTCATAACATCATGAAGCAAACCCATACAGAGACTGGGTTTCCTCTGTCAAGGCAAAAGTCAATGAACCAATCTAATGAGCCAGTCAGCACTTCTTCACATGACAGGATTTGTGCTAGAGGATTCTGCCTCTGTGGTTTTCCAAACCTAGCAGACCCTGTCACCTCTGATTGTCCTGACCCTGTTGAAGACGGGTCAGGCAAAGCTGGGGCATGCTCTATATCAGGTATATTAAAAACATTTGTGTATGTGAGTGTGCATTCCTGTCCACCTTGTTTTTGAGACAGAGTTTCTCAGTTTTACATGGCTAGACTGAGGTGCCTGGTCGGTTATGCTACAAACACTCGGCCTTCAGAGCCTTCAGCTTCCAGAATGGCCAGAGCCCATGGCTCTTGCTGCCTGGGAGAAACAGTTTCTGCCCAAGGTAGCTTAGAACTGCCCATGCCTTGCACTGAGCAACTGTTGTGTTTGCTGCCATGGTTTGAACAAGACCCCCACCCCCACCCTCACCCCCACCCCTACCCTCACCCCCACCCCCACCCCCACCCCAGCATCTTGCAGAAACCCTAACTCTAGCTCCCTTTCTACTGTGTCTTCCAGTCTGCCCAGGTATACTGACTAGTTTTATGTCAACTTTACATAAGCTATAGTCATCAGAGAGAAGGGAGCCTCCATTGAGACAATGCCTTCACAAGGTCAGGCTGCAGGCAAGCCACTAAGCAGCAGTCTTCTACAGCCTTCGAGTCAGTTCCTGGCTCCAGGTCCTATCCTGTTTGAGTTTCTGCCCTTACGTTAATGATAGGCAATGACTAGAAGTGTAAACCAAATGAACTGCCTAGTCTGTTTTTCATCATGGTGTTTCAGCACAGCAACAGAAGCCCTAGCCAGGACACCAAAAGACTCTGTACAGGGCAGGTGTTTGGCTCCCACCGCCCTATGAAAGACATTAGGAACTCTGATGACTAAAAAGCATTTGGGCCCCAAAGCAACTAAAAATGTAACAGAAGCCTGGTGTCCCTGCCTTCGGGTTCCATCTACCTCCTTTAGGTACTCCTACAGACAGCTTTCCAAATACTATGCTCTGGACCCATGAAAGGTGCTCTGGTCATTGTCCTGAACCTGCAGCCATGTTAGATTTCAGGAACAAATAACAAGTCTGATGGATAAACATCCTTACCGTAAGACTGAGACTACCCACAGCATCAGGGAAGCTAAGCCAACAGAGCTCTTCTCCAAGCAAGGGCAGCCACAGAGCAGGAGACATTTCCTGAGATCCACTTAGGCCCCTCACACAGCAAGGACTCTTGGAGCACACTGTTAGAAACAGAACTAAGACAGTGTTCAACTAGACAAGACGTCCAGGATTGCTTGGTTTTGCATATATTTTGACCTCTATCCTGAATCTTCTCTTTATATCTAAAGGCCAGGTCAGCACCCTAAAAATGAGTTTAGGATCACCTGAGCCCACTATCCCATGCTTATCAAATCTCCTTTTCCCACCACGACTTGTCTATTTTTCTTTTTCTTTTTTTTTCTTTTTTTTCTTTTTTTCTTTCTTTTTTGGTTTTTCGAGACAGGGTTTCTCTGTGTAGCTCTGGCTGTCCTGGAACTCACTCTGTAGACCAGGCCATCCTCGAACTCAGAAATCTGCCTGCCTCTGCCTCCCAAGTGCTGGGATTAAAGGTGTGTGCCACCACTGCCCGGCTTAAGACTGGTCTCTTTAGTGGGTGGATTGGGATGTGCACGAAGCTTCTTTATGCCTGCTGCTGCTCACCTGAGCTATCCTGCTGTCAATCACCGGGGAGCCCCCGGCACTGCTTTCAAACTATGTCCTTGGTTAAGACATACATCTTTCTTTGTTAAATAAATAAGAACTGTTTGTTTGGTTTTACTTGATCAGGAATCTGTGCAGCTAAGTGGAGAAAGTTCCCTACCTAGCTCATCTCGGGATTTTTCTATTCATCTGATCTTGTGTGAGAAACCACCACCCAACTCCTGACTCAAGCTATGGGCTGCCGTCATCTTTACGTATCAATGTGTGATCTGGGCAGGGTCCAGTAGCAATGGCCCTTGTGGTCAGTGAGCATAGCTGCAGAGAACAGATGATGTACTTCTTAGACCATGCACTATGTGGCTGGCAGGTTGTGCTGGTGGGCAGGGCTCAGATGGACCTATTAGCTAGGCCTTGATTCCTCCCATGTGGGTAAACTGAACCTGCCCACAGTGTAGGAGCTCAGGCCCAGAGCCTGCATTCAAACCCCAGTGAGTGGAAACTACCAGTCTGTCAAGGACTATGTCTGAAAGCCACAGTGTAGACAGAAACACAAAGACACAAGAGACAGAAAGCCACAGAGACAGTCGGAGCTCACGAGAAGAGACACACATAGCTATGTTCCCAATGAACATTATCACAGGATAATGTCCTGCAGGTCATCCCTCACCCACAGGCCTCACCCACAGGGCCCAGAACAACAGTCTCCATTGCCCACCCTCTGATGTTTATACTTCTTGTTGACAGAGCATCTGAGTGCTATCGCGACTCCTCCTCCTTCTACCTTTCAAATGGTCTCTTTCCTTTTTTAGAATAAGGTGTCCAGTGTCCACTGTGTTTCAGAATCAACCTCTCTCCCCCACCCTACATCCAACCCAAAGCCATCTCTCTGAGAGCAGAAGGACCAGTGCCCAGATGGCTGGAACTTCCTCTGCTGTGCCCTGGGGGAGCATATCTTCCCCCTTTTTGTGGGGAGTGGGTTGAGATATTTTGGGTGCAGCTTTCAATCTTCCCACCACGTGTCAGAGGAAAAGTGCTTCTGGTAATTAGATGCTACACGTGAAGCATTTAAAGATGGCTGGACTGATTCTGCATCCCTACGTGTCTCTTTAAATTAGTTATGAATTCTTAAAGGGATTCTTGGTCATTAATTACAATTAAGTCCACCAAATGCCATGTCAGGGAACATTCCTGACCTGCTCTCTGAAGCTTGATCAATTTGCTTGATGGATGTCACTGCACCAGCCGGTGGGTCAGGGGAGCTTAATGACAAATGGCATGGTAACCCCTGGAGCCCCTGGTCTCCAACAGGACCTGCTGCTGGACTTAAACGTGTGTCCTAGAACATGCCCTTAGCTGCAAACACTTCACATTGAGAGTGACCCAGGAAGGATGCCATGTCCAAGTGCCAGGGCTAACAAGTCAGTGGCTATGCAGGGAGAGTCTGGATAGAGCAACTGTCCCCCAAGCCCAAAAGGAAAGCCTTTGGCGACTGCTAAATATTAGTAAGTTAACTCACTCAACAGGTTAATGTTCACCGCTTTCAGTAGATTAACCCAAATGGGGATGTAGCACCCAGAGTTGATATGAGTGAAGCTGGCCACAGGTGGCACTCTCATGAGTCCATTATGACTCTCTGGGGACACAGTGCTTCACCACAGATGTTGAGGTGTTGCTGTGTCTCTGAGGGATGAAAGATCTGCTCTGAAGCTACATCACTGGGCCAGCCCTACCTAGAGCACACAGTGAGTATATACTGAGGTTCTCCTTCTGAGCCTAGTGAGTAAGGGTTTGTTCTGCTCCGGAGGATGTCGGAATGGATGTGGTGTCCAGGAACCTGCTTGTAGAAGACAGAAAGCAACATTCCCTGCTGCTTTTACTCTGAGACCTCACTTCCTGTGTGGATGCTGAGCCCACAGAGGAGAGGAGAGCAAAAGCTGAGTCCCTCCATCTACTCTACTCATTTCCTAAGACTGGAGGTGGAATCTCTCTTGTGCTTTGAATGAATAACCACCTTAGGAACAGGAATAGGGCAATAAACTCTTGTTTTAATGACATTTTATAATCTTGTAATTTCCCACTGATTCATTGTTTAACCTACCTGACATTTTCTTTTTTCTTTTTTCTTAGATATTTTCTTTACTTAAATTTCAAGTGTTATCCCCTTTCCTAGTACCGCCCCTATCCCGGAAATCCCCTCTCCCATACCCTCTCCCCCTGCTTCTATGAGGGTGTTCCTCCACCCACCCACTCTCACCTCCCTGCCCTCGATTTCCCTACACTGGGGCATCTATCAAGGTTTCATAGGACCAAGGACCTCTCTTCCCATTGATGCATGACAAGACCATCTTTGCATGTAACTGGAGCCATGTGTATCCTTTGTTGATGGCATCTTCTTTACAATGAACAGGAAATTCATCTGTGAGCAGGATTCCTTTGATTTGTTGTAACACCTCATGGTTGTTCTAAAGTTCCAGATGTGCCCACCACAGCTCTGGAATGTCTCGTGTGTGTGTGTGTGTGTATGTGTGTGCGTGTGTGTGTGTGTGTGTGTGTGTGTGTGTGTTTGTGTGTGTATGTATGTATGTATGTATGTGTGTGTACTGGACACTCTCTGGTCCATCTTACTCTAGATGCATCTTTTATGGGAATCCCAGGCAACCGGGAAGGTGGGGAACAATATAGCCATGAGGTGGTATATTTGTCTACCAGGACCAAATGATTTTGATTACACACACTGGTAAATATACAAACTCAATATCTCACAGGTTAACACCCTGAAATCCACAGGACAAAATGATGGCCTTTGTCAGACCCAATTTACAAAGGGACAATAGTTTGTTCCTCTTCTCCCTGCAGCCAGACCTACCTCATCCTGAACAGACCTTACCTCAAAACTCACAGCTCTCACTTGATTTACGGCCTGCTCAGTTAAGTTTCTATTGCTGTGATAAAGACCAGGACCAAAAGCAATTTGGAAAGGAAAGGGTTACTTAGCTTACATGTTCCAATCAGTCCATCACAGATGGAAGTCAAGGCAGGAACTCAAGGCAGGAACCTGGAGGCAGGAACGGAAACAGAGGCCATGGAGGAGTGCTGAGTATTGGCTTGATCGGCCTGCTTTCTTATAGCACCTAGGACCACTTGACCAGAGATGGCACCACCCACAGGTGGTATCTTCCCATGCCAATCATTCATCGGGAAAATGCCTCGTAGGCTTGCTAAGAGGCCAATTCACTTGGTTGCACTGACTGTAAGTCATACATAGCCCAGTAAGGCAAAATCGCAACACTGTTGCCAAGACCCCTCTTGGAAGCACTAACCACTCTCTTCTTCTAGTGTGGCCCTCACACTCATTCCCTAGGCTAGGCATTCTTAATTTCATCTTACAGATAAGAAACTGAAGTTCAATACCTTTAATCCCAGCACTTGGGAGGCAGAGGCAGGTGGATTTCTGAATTCAAGGCCAGCCTGGTCTACAGAGTGAGTTCCAGGACAGCCAGGGCTACACAGAGAAACCTTGTCTCAAAATTAAAAAAAAAAAGAAAAGAAAAGAAAGAAAAGAGAGAAAGAAAAAAGAGAGAAAGAAACTGAGGTTCAAAACTATTGGTACTTGGAGTTAATATCTTCTGATTTTTCAAACAGAAAGGTCAGGGACAACAGAGGTGGCTTGGTGGTAAGAGAGCATGCTGCTCTGTCAGAGGGGCAGAGCTTGGTTCCCAGCACCTAAGGAGAGTAGCTCTCAGTCACCTGTCATTCCATCTCCAGAGGATCTGATGCCCTCTTCTGACCTCTGAGGGTGCCATACTCCTATAGACACAGGCACAGACACATAGACACACAGACATATACAAACATGCATGCATACATACATACTCAGACACACAGGCACACACATATATATACACACAGAGAAAGACACAGGCACACACATACATACACACAGAGAGACACAGATATACATACATATGTACACAGAAAATGAAAGGTACACACATACACACACACACACACACACACACACACGAGATTTGGCTCTATCCTAGACAAACCATAGACAAGCTTCAAGAACTGAATTTCCAGGCAAACCAGTCAGAAAGATACCCAAGCTCCATCAAACTACACAATGGGGGGTGGAATTGAAGATGGTAGGAGGCAAGCTGAACATGAGAGTGGGGAGAGGGAGCAATGCCATTGCCCCTCTGTGAGGCCGTTCTGTTAAGCAGTGTTTCTGATCCTCAGGATCTAAGCTAAGTACTGTTAAGAATAAGCTGAGGATGGAATAACCTGAACTACAGAACTCATGGCTAGAGATGCTCCCAGGCAGTCCTAACCAAGTACAAATTGAGAAGAGGGAGAGTGGGAATAGAGAAGCTTTGTGGGGGAGTGCTCATGGCAAATGGTGTGGTTGATGAGCTAAAGCAGTGCTGCAAACATCTCAGGTCCCACACGGCACACCGATGCAACTGCACCCTGAGCCCCCAAGCACAGACAGGCCACGGACATTCCACCCCACTGTCACAGCAGTTTAGAACACTCGCCAAGATCATTGGAATTGAGAGAGGCATGTGATGAAAGGAAAGAGACCAGCTCCATGGATTTGAACCACCAGACCAAGATCAGCTTACTCACAGTGCTTGTTGGGATGTGACCAGCAGGAGCTGAAGGGCAGAGACAATGGAGTCACCCTAACATTTCAGAGTCACTCTGAAAAGTCAGACTCTGGGTCACCAGGACCCAGAACTAGCTAATGACTTGTGACTTAGAGCCAGCTGTGTTTAAGGCCATTCCAAAGTTTTCCAGGAGCCAAGAAACCTGGAGACAGGATCATTTCAGGGTGAGCCACTAGAGGGCCAAGGACAAGGTTAAGTGGCTTTGGATGACACACTGTCCTACCTCCCTCTTTGCTCCATCCTCCAGTTCTCCCAATCCTGCCCCAGGATCATACCTCTTACATATAACATGGGGCTTTTCCTCACCTTATCTCCATAGAAGGCACATGAGACTGCCAGACCCTTGTGTGCAAACACTGCATTCTATCCCTCTACCCAAGGGAACCTTCTGGCACCTGATCTTGTCTTGCATGTATACACCAGACTTGACAGAAGCCACACTACAAGGTATAGGGATGGAGAGCAGGAAACCCTATCTATATTCATGAATGGAAGAAATACCTGGATTCTGTTAAAGCAGCCATTATGATGGCCAACACACTGCAAGGGAGGGGTAGAGACATTGGTGCCTTAGCCACCGAGAGAGCAATGGACTGGACTATGCTGCCTTTCTGTCCATGTACCTGTCTGCCCATTTGTCTGTATGGTCTCTTCACTCAGCCATGGCACAAGACACAGTATCCTGGCTAGCACTCAGGGAGGCCTGGGACCAGCCTCCCAGCAGCATATCTGAGCCTCTTTGGTCATTGGTCTCTTTCCCTGGCACCTCCGAACCCCAACCAGCAGGGAAGGAGAAGATGAGACATGCTATAAGAAGGATTTGGGGTAGCACACTAGCAAACGGAATAGGAAGAGCTGCTTGGAAAGACTCTACAGGGCGCGAGCAATCGAAGCTCTCAGCTTGCTTGTCTTAGAATAGCAAGCATGGGGTCATCACCATTCCCTGTAGGTCTCAGAGCAGCCCAATGGTGTCTTGGTGGGGAGGATACAGGGCCAAGAAAACAGAACATGCTTTGTCAATAGCTCTGCAGGAGGCACTGGTGGGGACCAAGCCATCTCAGAGTGCAATGCCACTGTAGGAAATTAGTCATGGTTAGCAAAGCAAACTGATCCCCCATGCGGAGCTCAGCAGGCAGGACAGGTGAGGATCTCTGGGGCTGAAAAGGCCCTCATCCTGCAGCCACTGCTCAAGTCCAGCTAATCCTGGCATCCAGGATGCTCCAAATCAACGCTTACTAAAAAAGCATATTTTCAGGGCTCAAACCGTAAGGCACTGAAGATAGTCATCCCAGGGTAGCCAGAATGTCACCTACATACATGGAAATAACATGAAAGCTGCAGGTGCAGATCATAGGGTGGGAGCTCATACCTAACAGCACACCTTGAGGTTCCCAGGCTCTGCTGAGCCTAGAGGCAAGGTGTTGGGGATGGTTTTGTGTACTGTGTACTCAGGTGCTGATTACTGTGCCCAGAGATCCGGTTGTAGTTCAGATGTTGGTGTTGTCATCTCCTGTCTCAATGTTGTGTAAATATTGTTCTCCATCACCTCCGGCTGGTTAATAAAGAACTGATTCAACCAAAAGCTGGGCAGGAAAGAATAAGGTAAGACATCCGACCCCAATGAGGGGGTCTCAGGTCGGGAGGGGGGGAAGGAGGGAGGTTCACCATGAGGTCACCAAGAGGAGAGGATAGATGCCGCAGGAACTGTCAGGGCAAGACTGAGATGGCAGGAAATGCCACGTGGCTGGGAAGTAGGCCAGGCCAGCATAGTCAGGTTGCAATAGCATGGCATCTGCCCAGTTGTTAGTGCAAGAAGCTCATTAATAAAATACTGGGTCTTCATGTCTTTATTCGGGTACAAGGGAGGCAAAAAAAATTTCCAGAATTACTTTACAGCAATGTATTTCCATGTATCTGTAAAGTGAGATAAGGGGCTTTGCCCAGGGGATACATGAGACCCTGAATCCAGGTCAAATGAAGATGGAAACAGCCAGGCCAGAGGACTAAGTGGTAAGAGCAGAAGAAAGCTCTAGGATGCTGCAGAGAGAAGCAGCATCCTCGGAGCCCCAGAGATGGGGACCTGGGGAGTAAGCGCAACCTATGCCTGTGTTTGTGATGTGGGAGTATGGCTCTTATACCAGGGGAGGGGAAGGAAAGAAGGATGGAGAAGAGGAGAAGGACTGGGAGGTGCAGAGAGGAAGCGAGAAAACAAGGCAGATATTCCACACCACCTAGGGAGCCTGCCCAGCCTGTGACAAGGAAAATAAATAAAAGATGCTGTGAAGCTGGGGAAATAGCTCCCTTCCTTAGCATGGTCTAGACTCTTTCTCCAGCACTGCATACAACAGAAGAAAGCAAAAACCACTTCTTAGATGTGGTTGCCTGCACAAGACCAGGGCAAGTTCAAGCCAGTCAGCATTCCAGCTGGAAGGGATCATATACATATACACATACACACACACACACACATATAAACATACATATAATATACATATATATACACACACATACACATACATATAATATACACATACACACACACGCACACACACACATACACACACACACATACACACACACACACACACACACACACACACATATATATAACATCAGTTCTGTGAGGGCTGCTTGAGCTTCAGCCCCTACAGCATATGGGTGGGGTGGGGATGAAGCCAGAGACAGGTGTGGGCCACACTCTCAGGGTTTAGTTAGTTAGTTAGTTAGTTAGTTAGTTAGTTAGTTAGTTAGTTAGTTATCGTGGGGATAAGGACATGTGGGTTGTAGATACTATTTTGTATTTGTGGAATTTAGAGAATAAGATTTGGAAGTTGGTTTTCTCCTACCGTGTGATCACCAGGAATCAAACTCAGCAGATGTGGTACTCGCATCTCCATGGCCCGGGAATTAAATCTATAAGCTGGGCTTTATTCAGAAAACCTGTAATCTGAGACAGCAGTGGATTAACACCCTGAAAACAAACAGCCTCTCATTTCTTCTCCACTGACAGACAGGCTTTGCAGATGTTCTTAACCCTTGGGGTGCGACCCACACATGGTCGGCTATCAGATATTTACATTATGATCCATAATAGTAGCAAAATGGCAATTGTGAAGGAGCCATGAGATAATTTAATGTTTGAGGTCAGGGGTCACCACAACATGAGGAATTCTGTAAAAGGGTCACAGTGCTGTGCTGGGAAAGCTGAAAAACACTGCTTTACAGGGAGGGGAGACATGCCATTATTCCAGAGTTCAGTCTTGCCACTCTACAAGTGTCGGCATATCTCCAAGTTTCAGGTTATCTTCCCTTGTCTCTCTTCCCTCGTTCTCTTGCTGCCTCAGCCCGGACATCCTGAAATACTTAGTCCAGGTGGTTTCTACTAATATCAATCTTATGTTCCTCTAGGGACATCAGGCTGAAGAGTGAACTCGGAACCAGAAAGCATTATCAGTATGTTACTCTACAGCTAAGCTATCCAATAACATATACGTGCAGATTCCTGCCTACAACACAGAATACAGTGTTCTACCCACCCCATCCCCTATCAACTATCACCTGTGGTCAACAGGTCAGAGTCCTGAAGGTAGATGTCCCAGTGTAAAAGTCAAGGTATGGATAGAGATGGTCCTTTTAAGGTCCCTTCCCAATCCCAGGGCCCCTTTTCTGGCTCTTCTAGTTTCTTAGGGTGTCCATGTTCTTTAGATTGCTGCCCCTTCCAGTTTACAAGTGGATAGGCTGAGTCCTTCCCTGAGGCTGACACCCCTCAGCTACCTCCCTTTTGTAGGGCCCTGTGACATTGGACTCACGTGGCTAATACAGGATGTACCCCCCCCCATCAAGGTGCAGGTAGTGACCTTGATTTATTGACAACCTTCATTCTTACCGACACCTTACCTGACGGATTCTTAGACTCCAGAGTCAGGACATTGACATCTCTGTTGACCACACTGGCATCCATTCTATCTTTTATCTTTAAACCCAATGACCTAAGCCCAGAGCCCAAATATCAGAGTCTTCCTAGGTCCTTCAGATCCTTCCACATGCTATGCCCAGGATCCCTTGAAGGTGTCACCAGACCAGCAACCTTATGATGAAGACGCTGTCCTCCCTAGCACATGTACCCATGGGGACCAGAGCTGAGAGCAGGGCTCAGCAGCTCAGTAGCAGCCCAGCCTCCACGGCCATACAGGAGCCCTTCTTCCTCATCCTTGAGAGAGAAAAGGAGCCAACCAAGTGAGCAGAGAACTGAGAAGAGAATTGACATTTTTTCCATTTCTGAGCTTGGAAGAGAAGAGCTGGTGACTGTCAGTGTCTGGTCAGAGCTGGTGCTGTCAATGGCAGAGGCAGGAAGGATGAACCAGACCAGCTTTGCCCTTCTCCTCACACCCAAAGAGGCACAGAGAGATGTGGCTACTACTGCCTGTGTTCACACAGCAGCTCAAAGACACAGGTCCAAGTGGAGCAATGTATGGCCCCCTGCCAGATTCCTCTGATTGTGAAGGGGCATGATGAGATGTCAGGGATGTCATGGAGCCCCCAAAAGCCTCTGTATTTTTCTTAGGGCACACTCTACACACAGGAGAAAAGCTCTCTTTGGTTGGGGCTATGAATTAGTGGCAGAGCACTGTCATAGCATGGCCAAGCCCTGGGTTCAATTCTCAGGACCGCTAGAGTGGGGAAGAATAAAGACGAACTGAAGATCTTTTTCTCTGCCTCTTGGTCTCTCGTCTGCCATCATCTGAATCCACAGAGGTCTCTGTCTGTGAGGCAATCATACCACATCTCTCCAGCAGAGCTGACAGCTAAGGCCTGACAGCAATACTACTAAGACCTTCATCCCAAGGCTCTGAGTGAGGCTGGAAGGCCTTAGTAGGGAGTTGTCCTCGACCCCCGGGATAGATGTCAACCCACAGCAAGATGAAGACATCTCTGTCAAGGCTGAAATCCAGGGATCAGATAAGGCTCGGCCACACAGAGATGCTTTGAACGGTTAAATCCCAGCCACATCTCCAATACCCCAGAATAACTGGCAATAGCCACTTCTGAATGCACTAGCTGTTCCGGCTCCAAGCAAAGCACAGCTGTTGACCATTGCTGAACTCAGGAGATTTCTGGGCCAGGGACTCATGTGTAGCAAATCTCCAGTCACCAGTGAGCCATTTCCCCCTGTTAAGTACCCCACGGCACTTCAGGGAGTTTATGAAGTTCACTAGAGAGCATTGCCAGCAGCTCTTCACCAAACTTGAGCCCCAAGATAGGACAAGGTATAATTCCTGGACTATAGGTGTTCCAAAGGCCAGGCTCCTTCTGGCCCTGCCCATGTGTCACCTGGCTTGTGTCCTGACCCGAGATGGATCATCTCTCACCAATACCCAGAATGGACATTCCTTTACTTCTTCATCACAATGTGCTCCTGATCCTGGTAATTCCCTGGACCACTATTCTTCCTAGCCTGACAAGCCGGTCCCATATACATCCACCTTGCTCCCTGTCCCAGGAGCTTCTCTAGTGTGTTTAAGCCACACCCCCATACTGTCTCTTGCCCTGTTTCTCAGCCTCTGAGCTGAGCCTCTCAGCTTTAGGGTATTCTCATCCTTACGCCTCATTCTCTATGTGACAAAAGCTTCACAAAGCAGGTCCCCTGCCTGTGTAAGTTCCTCCTGTCCCCATAGCATTTGGACCTTTGATAGTTCTGACTAGCCCTCTATCCTACTCCAAGGCAAATGCTGGACATGGGAATTCCAGCAGAGGGAAGAAAGAGAGCCATCTCCCCCTCTGGCATCCCTCCTTCTGAACTTTGTCTAGGTTAGACAGACAAATCTCAGAAACTAAGGAATGTGGAACTCAGGCATGGAAAGCAGAGGCCAAATGTCCACCCAGCAACAAACACGCAGAAGTCAACTTGAGTCACAGCTTCCTCTTTGGTAAGGACAGTGTAGGTATTGTGACCAGATCTCCCATTGAACACAACCAGGGTATCTGATCAGAAACAGCTTCTTAAAAGTCATTAGATAAATGGTATGATAGTGAAATTTTCCAATCCAGGATATACAAGAATATGCAGGTCAGGTCTCTTATGTGCACTGGCTTTTTCCTAGGATCCCTGTGCTGGTATGAGAAGAATCAATAGAACCTGGGAGGCTCAATCAAGCTTCCACACCGTATCTGGCCAAGACAGCCAGCAAGGTCTTAGCAAGCAAAGGGCTGAATACCAAGAGCATCAGAAGGAAACAGGGCTGTTATGTCATCACATCTACACCTAGGACCAGTTCTAGAGGAACCTGGGAAGAGCTCAAGATCTGTAGAGCGACTGATACGCCAATGTTGACGTAGTCCTAGATAAACCTCCACTTACTCCTACAAGCAACGTTAGAAGGCCACAATATCAATGCACAGAAGAACAGGACAACAGGACCAAACAGAAAATCATGCCATGAAAAAATATCAGAACTTAGGAGACCGGCGTTACTAGCACATGTCATTAGAAAAAACTAAGTTTATAATTTTCTATGAAGACACTCAACATAGCAGACTCAACATAGCTGAAGAGAGAATTTGTGAAATATAAGGTAAGTCTAAATGAAATATCCAGAAGAATGAAGACTAGGGACACAACACAGTGGTAAGAAGAATCAGTAGGCTTGAGATGCATGAATTGGCATCCCAAAAGGAAACAAAGTGATTATCAAAGATTTTAGCAAGGAAACTTGGCTGAGAGTTAAAAGATAGCCACACACAAAGACAAGAGCCCATCTAACTCAGATTAAATAAATATCTCTACCAAGCTGAATTACAGAAAAATTTGCTAATAATCATGCAAAACGGACTTTTTAAATTTTTTGTTTAATTTTTTTTTTTAATTTTATGGGTATGGGTACTTTGCCTGCATGTATGTCTGTATACCTCTTGCATGACTGGTTCCATGGGGGGCTAGAAGAGGGCATCAGATTCCCTAGAACTGGAGTTACAAGTGGTGTAAGCCCCCACGTAGGTACCAGAAATCAAACCCAGGTCCTCTCTACAGGAGCAGCCAGTGCTTTTAACTGAAAAGCCATTTTTCCAGATTCTGTAGGTGTTATGTTTAAGCAGGAAAAAAATACGAGTGATCTTATAGGACATCTTTTAGAGTGACCACTGATGTCTTAACAGAAACTGGAGAACAATGAATGATATTTGTAAAACACTAATGAGAAAATAAAGCCAGCCAAGAATGCTACACCCATTGAAATGTCTTCAGAAATTAAGGTTAAGGGACAGTGAGGTGGCTCATCAAGTAAAACCACCGCTGCCAGGTCAGATGACCTGAGTTCAAATCCCTAGGCTGTATTTGGTGGAAGGAAAGAATCAACTCCAGAAGTTACCCTCTGACCTCCCCGTGATACCATGGCACAGATGTCTACCCCAACACATATGCACTAAATAAATAAATAAAATAGTTTAAAAGGAATTGGGGGGCTAAAGGCATTTTTATTCAAGTAAAAGAAAATTTATCACCAGCAGACCTCATGAAAGGAAGTACATTGTTAGAGTATAAATAAATAAATAAATATTAAATAAAAAATGATCTAGCTGAAAAGTACCCACTTTTTTTGTTTAGTTCTGTTCCTGCAATTAAGCACTCTGAGCAAAAGCAGCTTGAGGGAGAAAGGGTTCATGTCATCTTATGCTTCCAGGTCATAGACCATCACTGAAGGAAGTCAAGACAGGGACCTGAGGCAGGAACTGAAGCAGAAGCCATGGAGGGCTACTGCTTACTAGCTTGTTCCCCATGGCTTGCTCAGCCTGCTTTCTTATAAAACCCAAGACACCTCTCCAGGCATGGCACCACCCACCATGGACTGGACCCTCCCACATCAATCACTAATTAAGAAAATGCTTCATAAAATCTCACAGGGATCCCACCCCTAGATAAAGAGCTACAACCCACAAAGAATGCTTCAAGTGGGAGAACTGGTCTTTCTCAAGGATGAACTCCTTAAATGGTGATCTAATATCAAATGGTTATCCCTGAAGTCATATACATATAAGCAATACTAAATGGACTCAGGTTATACATATATATGCACATATATTTCATGTATGTAATATATCATAATTATAATATAATGTATAGTCATAATAATATATTATATCATATAAAATATATGTGATATATATAATAACTATTAAAGGAAAAGAGGCCATGAATTTTAGAGGAAACAAGAGGGACATGGGAGAAGCTCAAGAGGAGGAAGAAATTATGTAATCATATTTTCATCTTAAGAAATACATCAGATAAGGAAGATTAAGAATAAGAAAACAAAAACAAAAATGAAAATGCTCCTCAGGCCAATCTAATAGATGTAATTTGTCTAAATTGTGTCACCTCTTCCCAAGTGAATCTAGCATGTCAGATTGACCAAAACTAAGCAACAGAGGGAGATTCAGGGACAGACATTAACAGCAAAGTATGTGTGTGTGTGTGTGTGTGTGTGTGTGTGTGTGTGTGTGTGTGTGTGTGTAATCTGCCTTCTTGGGCTTAAAATACAAACAAAATTAAAACACATAACAAAGCCATGCAAAGAAATGGTGCTTGCATGCCCTTAGATCATCACCTGACCTAAAACTGATTCACATCCAATGAATGTTTGCTTTAGCAAGTTCTGAGCAAGTGCTAAAAGGATATTAAAGTGTCCAATTTTGGGGGCTATTGGTAGAATGAAATATACAATCATTATAATACAATATAATATATACAATCAGAATTAATATACTTTAAGTGGCCATAAAGGAAGAAGGAGTAGTCAGGGCCTGCAGAAAGCAGCCGATCATGTGACCCACACAGTCAGTCAGGGAACCAGTCAGAGGCAAACTTCCCAGGCTCAGAGACTGATTCAGGGTGAAAAACAAGGCTGACCCCACTATGCTGAGGAAGGCAACCATGGAAGACAAGAATCCACACCCATGCATGCTTATCATATGCACACATACACGTATACACCACACCTATATGCAGCAAACAATTACCTAAGTTGTTTGGTTGGTGCGTGTGTGTTTGTTTTCAAAACCCCTGAACTGCATCGATATTAGATGAAGTGGACTTTGGGGATAAAGAGGAATACTTCACAATAAAAATTTCAGTGCATCCAGCTTTAAAAATTCCCAATTCCCATGCACCAAGTAACAGCTAGATAAGAACAGATGGAAATACAAGGAGAATAGACAAACCTACAACCAACCGGAATCTGTTGACACAAGTCTTAAGAGCTGAGAGAGCAAGCAGAAAAAAGGTCACTGAGGAGAGGAGTGTTGAAGAACATGAATAGCAAACTGAACTCAGAGAAACACACAGGAAAAAACGGACCCAACAGACACAGAAAAGCCCAGTACTTGCCAAACTGGATAATAGGTTGGGCCATCAATCAAGTGTCAACGGGTCTTAAGGGAATAAAAAGATGTCTAGTTCGTTCCATTAGAACAATTCTGGGCAAAGGGTAGCAAAGTGTCTCCTTTGGCAGGATTGGGGGAGGAAGGGGCGGCTCTCCTGGACAAGAAGCCATCAAGAGGCTGGGTGTAGCCTGGGCATCTGGGGAGAATACACATATGTGTGACACTTGAATTTCCTCTCAGCTCTTCACTACTGTGTACAAGTGAGGAAGACCAGGGAGAAGTCTTGAGGTTTGAAGGAGAAATGTTCCCCATAAGTTCAAGCATTTAAACTTGGTACCCTGTTGGTCTTACTGTTCAGGAAGATTCGGGGATCTTGAGGAGATGCCCCTTTATTGGAGGAAGTTCATCGGTAGGGACAGACTTAGAGAGCTCATCTCACTGTTGTCGTCCTTAAAGCCCCCCATGCATGACTTGTCCGAATGCGGTTGGAGATGTGATCTCTTGGCTCCTGGCTCCTGTTGCCTGCCGTGCCTCCTACCCTTGTGGACTCTCCCTTTTAGGCCCATAAGCCAAAATGAGCGCTTTCTTCTAGAAGTTGATTTTGATAATGGTGTTTTATCACAGCAACAGAAGAAAGTAACTATACAGGGGATCACGCTCAAAGCTGCCTAGGCAGACCAGATGACAACCCTGGCCACAAAGGTTCAGCCTTTCCTCCACTCCCATGAGCCAAGCCGTCTTCCCAACATCCAGAACACAGCCAAAGTTCACTAATTCTGAGAGGACGAGATGAAGCTAACACCACCTATGGTGTCAGAGAAGGGGCCAGAATCTTCGGCTCACATTCTCCAGCAGCCAGGGGGTTGGCCCAAGCAGACAGAGGGGTCAAGCCAGCCTCTTCATACTGGTCCTTCTGTGAACCCCTTCATCCCCTGCAGCAGCTCCCAGGCACCAAGGCCACAATGGAATACATGGCCTTAGCCATTAACTCCCTGCTTTCCGTCTCTGTCTGCACTTAGCATCTCAAGGTAAAAGAAGTTACTGAGCTCAGTTGAGAGATCTAAGCTGGGAGTGGATTCAGGAAGGCTGTGCTATAATTGAGAAATGAACCTATAGGTGCACATAGGTCTCTGACTTGGCACAGATGGGAGATCCGCTCCTCACCTCCCAGAGGCGGAGGGGTGGAGCTTATATTGCAAAAGCCTGCAATCCAAGCATTTGGAGTAAGAGCTGCTGGTAGTCCCAGGAAGGCCCAGGGAGGCTAAGCCAGCCAAGCCCAGCCTCAGAGCCTCCTCCTGGCTGGAGCCTGACATTCCACCTTGATCCTTCACCAAAGTTCTGCCTCTAGAGAAGGTGATCCCAAGACACCATCCCCAGCCTGTTGCTGCGATAAAACACCAGCCCTGTCTCTCCCGTGTCTCCACTTCTGGGTCTACAGTGAGCTTTAATCACCACTGTCATCAAGCCACTGTAATAAACAACCTCCTTCCGTGGCTCATAGGCCACAATCGGCAGCCCCACATTTATAGCCCAAATAAACTCTTTAATAAGAACACTTTTCCTTTCATTATTTTATGGGCAGCTGGTTAGAGACACTTAGTAAAGACCATTTATAATAGTGGTTAAGACCACAGTAGCCAACAGGGCCTCTTCAAGGGGCATGGCCATGAGCATCCATTAGTGTGGTGACCACCATGGAGGGAACCTGAGTGGTAGTGGGTTGCTCTGATGCTAGAGGCCAAACACAGCTCCCTGGGGAGGGGGTCCTGGACCAGGGGAAAAGCAAGGGACTAGGGTCTAGCAGGGCTGCTGATGGAATGAGAGATCTGAACCACAGCTCACCCACAGTCCAGCTGGACACAGAATCCCCTAGATGGCCATATTGGTGCTTTGGCCTAGGAAGGATGAGAGGGACCCTCTATATCCCCAGTTTTGATGGCAGGAAATGCCCCACCCGCAGGAACTCTCGTGACCACCACAGGGTCAAAGTTAACCAGCCCAGTAGTGGTGCCAACAGCATTCAGTGAATCCCTCCTCTGTGCCCAGCAAGGCTCAGACACTCAGGTTACAACTCATCCCTGCATGCACAGCCTTCCAAGTAGGACTCTGAGGATTTCTATTCCACAAATAGGGAAACAGGGGACAAGAGCTGGGTCCCTGAATTTGCTAGCAGGGGATGTGTGCTCACTGGCTGCATCCGGGGAAACATTCTCAGGAAAGATGATCACTCTACTCTGAGGGTCTGAGTGTATTTTGCTATTTATCTCCTGTGTCTGATCATTTGGTAATAGCAGCTCTTGTGGTCAAAAAGACTCTGAATTCCAGGTTCTTTCTCTTCAGTTAAGTCCAAGGAATACTCCAGAATGTGCTCTTTTAAAACAAGTCTAAAGAATTCAGCTTCACAGATTCTGCATGTGTCAGGGATGCCACCGTCCATTGGTTGCATGTTTTCATTTATACACATAGAGTTTTCTGGAAAGATGGCTACTGGGAGCAGAGTGGCATTCAAGACCACACAGCACTCTCCAATCCCAAATATACTGTGGAAATGTGACCTGTTCTTCTCCCACCAGAAGTGGAATCCCATCCCCTCCTGGCATTGGTGTTGGCCATGGGCACTTACCTGCAACCAAGAGAGCACAATAACAAGATGTTGTGTGGTGCCCAGGAGGTCAGCTGGGGCACTGAAGCTCCTGTTTGTCGAAGGGTTTACCCCCTAAAGCTACCCTCACTGACCTAGCCTATAACCAACATGCGGGCTTTTCAACCCACACCCCAGTTCCTAATATAACAATTCTGAGACTTACTATTTTTTATTATTATATCTAAGCTGTCTTCAGACACACCAGAAGAGGGCGTCATATCTCATTACAGATGGTTGTGAGCCACCATGTGGTTGCTGGGATTTGAACTCAGGGCCTTCAGAAGAACAGTCAGTGCTCTTAACTGTTGAGCCATCTCTCCAGCCCTGAGACTTACTATTTATGAATAAATGCCTAGATCACCAGCTTTGGCTCATTCCCCAACTAGCTCATACTTAATGAATCTATTTATTCTATTCTATGAAGGCCACATGGCTGGTTGCTCCTCAGTTTCATGCATCCAACTCCTTAGTGTTCAGGGTGAATCTCTTCCCGCGCCTGACTCTATCCCAGAGTTCCTCTCTAGGGAGACTACTGGAACTCCCGCCTCCTATTTCCTGCTTCAGCTAATAGGCCATCAGTTTTTATTGACAGGTGATGCTTCCACACAGTACACAAGAGATTCTCTCTATACTATCCACTATGCTGTGGTAAACTATGACATCTGGTAAGGTCATGGGGAGGTCTGCATCCTTACCAAAGCCAGCTTCTGATTCCCTGTAGCCTCCTCAGGAACTGTTATGGCTGGGGAAGGACACCACCTAAGGTGTCTAGTATTCAGACAGCCCATCAAGGAACATCTTTCAACATCTCTAAGTGTCCTAGGAAAGTGGCATACCCTGATAGGACAGACTGATCTCCATGAGCATACAAACTGATTTTGTCTAAGGAAATCTCAACTGAGGAATTGCCTCTATCAGACTGGCCTGTGAGCATGTCTGCAGATCCTTCTCTTGATTGATAGGTGATGGAGAAAAGGGCCCAGCCCACTTTGAGCAAAGCTGGTCCTAAGCTATATAAGAAAGGTAGTTGAGCAATCCAGGGGAAATAACCCAGGAAGCAGTGTTCCTCATGGTCTCTGTCGCAATCCCTACCTCTAGGTTCCAGCCTTGAGTTCCTGTCTAGATCTCTCTCAATGGTAGACTGTGACCTATAAAGCAAATAAACTGTTTGCTCCCCCAAGTTGGTTTTGGTCAGTGTTTTGTCACAGAAACAAAAAGCAAACTAGAACACAATCCGCACCCAGTCCATACCAAGAAAGGGCCCTGCAGAGGGAAATGGGCAAGTGGGCAAATACGCCAGAGTCAGTTGGACATGCTCACAACCAACTGTGCACCTCTGCCCATCTCAGCGTTTGGTGGCTTTACCAGGACGGTTTGAAGTACACACTCACAACCAACTGTGCACCTCTGCCCATCTCAGCATTTGGTGGCTTTACCAGGGTGGCTTGAAGTCTCCTGTAGTAAAAGACATTTACACCATGGAAATTGGTTAACACCACAAATGAAGATTTATTCACAATGGGTGGTACCCACACACCCCCAGACACTGCAGGGCCAGCTGCGGAGGAGAGCCAGCTTGGACCACATGACCTGGAAACACCCTTCAAGAATTCTTCAGCCATGGTGGATGTCACATATCACAGAGCATGGCTCTGTGTTCTACTAAGTTAGAACTGAAATGGAATACTCCAATTTAGAGACTAGGCCAAACCTGATCAGAATGAGAGAGTCAAAAATGGGACAGCAGGGTGCTCGGTTGGTAAAGGCTTAGCTTGCGAGCACACAGACCTGAGTTTGATCCCCAGAACCCATGTTAAAAAAAAAAATCCAAGGGTTGGTGAGATGGCTCAGTGGTTAAGAGCACTGGCTGCTCTTCCAGAGGTCCTGAGTTCAATTCCCAGCAACCACATGGTGGCTCACCACCATCTGTAAGGAGACCTGATGCCCTCCTCCACCCTGCAGATGCATATGCAGCAGAATACTCATACATTAAATAAAATTTTAAGAAAATAAAATTTAAAAATGTAAACATGGTGATGCACACACTGGGAGACAGAGATCCCTGGAGCTTGCTGGCCATCCAGCCTTGCCTACTGGTTGAGCCCCAGGTCCCAGTGAGAGAGGCTGTCTCAGAAATAAAGATAAGCAGTACAGAGAAGTGACATCAGAGGTTGTCCTTTGGTCTCCACACTGGTTCATGTATGTGCATTTGTACCCAAATACTCATGTGTCCACCCACACATTCACACACACACACACACACACACACACACAAGACCCCAGACCAGACTCCAGTCCTCTGTGTTCACTATTATCTCTCCTTCATCTGGGGTCTCTCCAGTGCTTTCTCTGGAACCAGACAGTGACAGAACCAGTGACGGAACATGCCATAGTTATATCAACCTGGGTGCATGCCTCAGTTGAGTTTCTGCTGAGCCTGAGACGTGTGTTTTTCAGAAGATCAAGACATAGAAATAAACTCTGAGGCACTGAGCGCAGTACAGAGCTGCAGCCAGTGAGGAGCACAGCTACTCCCAGAGGGGAGCCCAGAGAAACCCAGATGGAGAACAGATACGCCAACAAGTGGGAAAACACAGCTACACACCCAGTGGGGAGCATCACCACACTGAATGAAGAACACAGCTCCACCTAGTGGAGAACACAGGTAGACCCAGTGGAAATCACATTTACACCCGGGGGAGCACAGTTACATGCAGTGAGGAACACAACTATACCCAGCAAGAAGCACAGCTATACCCAAGGGGGAGCACAGATCTACCCAGAGGGGAGCACCACTACACGGAGTGGAGAACACAGCTACACACAGTAGAGAGCACAGAGACACTGTACTGGCTGATTTTATGTCCACTTGACAAAGGTTACTGTCATCTGAGAGGAGCAAACCCCAATTGAGAAAATGCCTCCATAAGATCAGGCTAGAGAAAAATCCTGTAGAGCATTTTCTTAATTAGGGATTGATGGGGAAGGGCCCGCCCCATTGTGGGTGGTACCAACTACGGGCTGGTGGTCCTGGGTTCTATAAGAAAGCAGGCTGAGTAAGGTAAAGGGAGGAAGCCAGTAAGTATGTTCACCCCTCCAAGGCCTCTGCATCCGCTCCTGCTTCTAGGGTTCTACCCCATTTGAGTTCCTGCTTGACTTCCTTCAGTGACAGACTCTAGATGTGGAAATATAAGCCAAATCAACCCTTTCCTCCCCAACTTGCTCTTGGTCATAGTGTTTTATCATAGCAGTAGAAACCCAAACTAATACAGTTAGTGGGGAACACAGTTATACACGGCTATACACAGAGGAGAGGAGCTTTTAAGGAGAAAAACTTTCCATCGATTCCCATGATAATTTTCCCAAGCCACGGAACTTGGGTCTTTCATTTTTTATTTGAGAACAAGCTGAAACAACCCTCCAAATTAAGGAAATAACTTTACAAACTCGAGCTTTGTGTTTTCTTATTTTAGCAATGTTCACAGCTGCTCTGCCTCTCTGCGCACTTATAGAAAAGTGTTCCTTTCCCATTTGCCAATTTTCAATGATTTTTCTTTCCTTCTACGTACAATGAAGTAATCATTTCAAATTAATTAAGTTTCCATTAAAATGCATTATTGCCATGTCCCAGTTACTGAAGAGTGATTTTGCTTCCTGGACAACAAACTTGCAAAGGAAACACCATAAATTTCACAAGTAGACAGCTTCAGGCTCCTTCCACCTTGTGTGGTGCATGGGCAAGCTGTGCACACAGTAGGCACTGAACATGTGCTCACAGGAGGAGCAACCAGTCATGATGCTTATTTGCTCCATGAACAAGGAGAGGTCAGCCACGCACACATGGATATTCTACGTGAGGTTTCATTTGGCTGCAGATGCACTCTGAAACACCTGTGATTTTCTTCTTTCTATAAGTTATTATCTAATGAGAGAACCAAAACCCAGAAGTGTGAAGTTCTCCAGTGAAAATCATGGATTTGCCACCTGAGAAGGGGACTTCCCAACATCAAGTGAACTTGAGTGTGCATCTTCCAGGCAGTGGCATCCTCAGCTCCAGAAGAGTCCGTCTCCTCAGCCTTGGACCAGTGTCGGAGCAGTTACTGCGTGTTCAAGGCCAACCGGTGCAATGTGGTCAATCATGGAAGAAACCTCTCAGGCTATGTAGAAAGAGCTGTTGAATGTTCCACCACCTGCTCCTGCACAGTAGCACTGTGCCGGCCAATCTGGAGGTGTGGGGGGACCAACAGGAAACTGAGGCAGTGTGAAGCCTGCAAATGACTCCTACGTGGTATTATGAGCCAGAAATGAAGGGGAGACACTGGTAGGAGTGGTTGAGCATCTTGCCAATGAAGTGGTAAAGCATCTTGGGTGAGAAAATCTGAATCCTGGCATGTTGATGGGGTGTCTTGGTTAGGGTTTCCATTGCTGTGAAGGGACAACATAATAATCAAGGCAACTCTTATAAAGGCAAACATCCCACTGGGGCTGGCTTACAGTTTTAGAGGTTCGGTCCATTATCATCATGGCAGGAAGCATGGCAGCATCCAGACAGACATGATCCTGGAGAAGCTGAGAGTTCAGCACCTTGATCAGAAGGCAGCCAGGAGGAGATCATCTTCTGCAGGCAGCTGGGAGAAAGCTCCACCTGCACTGGGCGGAGCTTAAGCCTCAAAGCCTACCCCCTACAGTGACACACTTACTCTAACAAGGCCATACCTCCTAATAGTGCCACTTGCTATGGGCCAAGCATATTCAAACCACCACACGGGGCAAAGAGCCAGAAGGCAGAGTATTATTCTAGGCCTTTTAGTACCAACATCCCTCTCTGTTAATATGTTGATAAGTTAGTTCTATGACCCCCCTCCACTATAATTCCCTTCCCCAGTTCATTCTCTTCTCCAGGCACATCCTTCCTCTTACTCCACCTCATGACTTCCAGTGGCTGTCTTAACCAAATGGTCTTCTCTTACAGACTCTTGTAGCCTCATCAGCAGGACATGGAGTACTCTTCGGAAGTCTAAGTGCCACATCCACCCACTCTGTCCTTCTATCACACTGCCTGTCTCTATTCCACATAAATGCCAGGAGTAAGCAAGGGCCATCAGTGTACCCCTGCACTCAGCAGCTATGGGTTCACCCACTTTTGGGCCATGGCTTGTCATCTCACCTGGGGCCTGGAAGTTTGTCCTGGTCCTCACTGGCTATGGGAAAACATGGGTGGCATCACTCTCTACATGTTGACTGTAGAGCCATCCTCATGGAAGCTTAGAGGTTGCATCTAGACACCTCACAGTTGGTGAGGAAATGGAACCAAGAAAGTTTGCCTTTGCCACAGAGGTTGGACTTGAAGCTTCAGAGGACAAAGGAAGGATGTCCTGAGACCAGAGGAGGGGTGCTCTCCAGCCACATGCTTAGGACTCACAATGAATCAGAGAAGGTAGATATTTTCTTAGTTCTGCCCTCTATACATGATCCTACCCTAATCATTTGGATGCCCATGCATGTCTATAACCAACTCCTGCTATCCTCATTTGCAAACAGGTAAATTTAATAAACACCATAAAGGTAACATCTACTCAGTGCCTGTCATGTGATTTGGCCTTCCTGCTCCCGTCAGGATACACTTTGCAATTATGTGCTCAGCCTGAAAGAGAGAGTTGCTGACCCCCAGAAAGTCTACAATGGGACCCAGAATGTGTACAGAGCTTGGGAGAAACTGACTGCTCTTTGCCACAAGCTCTGAGGTTCCTGCAATGTGTGTTCATTACTCACCAAGGACCTTTTGTAGTGAGCACGAGTGGCCAGAGAAATAGCCAGCCAAAACAGGAGCACCCAGCTTAGCTGACTTGCACTTCAGAAAACCATAGACTTCCTAGCAGGGCATCCTTATCTCTCACCTGCCACACAGGGTCTCATCCATCCTTCATCCCTGCTTCCAGGTGCCCTCAGCACCATCTAAGCTCCAGGCCCTAGCCAGTGCTTGCCCTAGGCAGCTAGCAGCTGTATTGAGACAGCAGACCCTAACAGGCCAGAGCCAGAGCCTGCACCCTTTCCTAAACATACTAGGTGTTGGAGATAGTCTACACCTTTTCCAGACAGACACATTGGATGTTGGAGAGAGTCTGCATCATTCCCCATTGGATGAGATAAAAACCATAGGATGTGTGCACTTCAGTTCCTGATGACGTTGTTTAATTTGCTTCTGATTTATCACCGAGCCAACACGCATTGTCATTTCTAAGTAATTAAAGGAAATATTGAAATGTAAGCATCAGTACATCAGGAGCGCAACTCCTCCTTCGGTCGGCCTGGCAGCAGGAATCGATAGCTACCCGTTTTTTATGGTGAACTTGTTGAGAGGTCTCACATCCCCACTGCTGCGGTTGGGCTATAAATCCTCCTCTGTTAGAGAGCAAGGGGACCACAGGCATTCTGCGCATGCTCACGTGTGCACACACTGCGCATGCTGGCAGGTTCCTCTTTCCTGCAGACTTCTCTACCTAAGCTGATGCCACTTAGAGGCCAGCATGGGTCACAGGGTTCCTGCATCGTGGTTCCAGCAAAGCCTCTCTGCCTGGGGTGCACAAAATCAGCTTCCTCCGAGGCAGCCTTTGTCAAAGATTTCATTTGCTAGGGTCTACCCAAAGCCCAGGAGCATGCAGGCATCATGCGGGATACTAGAGCAAGGGTATAGCGTAATAGAGCATGTACTGAGCATGTGTGGTTCCCTGGACCCCATCCCTACAACAGTACAATGAAGAAAAGAAATCTATGAGTGATCTTAATATGTGAAATACTGCCCAGGCAATATCCCAGAACCAACTGAGGAGTCACACACAGGCATTTGAGTCATGTGATGGGTTGCAAGTATGTTTCTGTTCTGCCTCTCACAGGCTAGGGGCCCAGGGCAAACCTCTCCAACCTATCTGTGCCCTTGTGAAATACACAGCTAACTGTCTCACCTCCTTCACACTGCCAACTAGTCAAGATGATTGGAGAGACAATGAATAAGAAAATGTCCCCGAGTTACAGATGAGAAAGGTCCTGGTGTTACCCCAGAAGGACAGGGGCATGGAGAGTAAGATCTGCTCACAGAACCATGGAACAAAAACATGGAAGGCACAGCATCTGCCTCCATCTTAACTGTGATGGCTCAATGATATGGTTTCTCAAAATGTATTCTCCCGTATCATAGAAGATAGTTCTAATGTGCAAAGTCAAAAGTCATTTAAAAAGGAAAAGCCCCTTTCACCAAGGCAGTAGATTTTCCTAAAGGTATTATTTAAGTGAAATATAAAATAAAATCATATTCAACTAAGATGTGCATACCTGACAAGAGAGTAGATGAAAACTATGAAATGTGTGTGCTACATATGACATGGCTGTTGAATTCGTGAACTCCCAGCAGTACCTGCACAAGATGAGGGTAGCCAAAATCCCGGAAGAGATGGCATAGGTGAGCCCAAGGTACCAATGTTCACTAAGGAGCACTTGGCAGGACATAGCCACTAGAGGTGTGGATCATTCTTTGAGGGTGTGGCCAAGGTCACGGCTAGTTTCCCACCCACTAAGCAACAAAATCTCACTCTTAACCAAGAGCCAACCCTAAAATTCTTCTGAAACAATGTCATGAGCATAACCCTCGTCCGTGCTTCCACAGCGTCGGGTCAGGCAGTGGCTTCTCAAGCTGTAGGCCAGAGAGGGACACCCTGGGCGCAACATATGGGGCGCAACATATGGGGTAGCCAAAGCAAGGAACTGGATGGACGTGGAAATTACATATTTCATTGTATATATGTAAAATGAATTGTGATGAATAATTACAGATCATTTAATAAATGATAAATAAATAAATAGTACAATCATTCCAAAAAATAAAGCAAAACAAAAATCTTCCATAAAAAATTTTAAAAAAGTAGGAATGTAAAATAACACACCACAGTCCCTAGGTAGCGTGAAGGATCATTACCAAGTTGGATTTTTGCAGTAACGGTTGTATCTAAAAAAAAAAAAAAAATTTTTTTAAATCTATTCTTGTCAGACACAAAGGTAACAGAATATGAAAGAACATACATAATCACAGAAATAGAGGCGAAAACAGCACTTGATAAAACTCAAAATGCTGGCAGAGAATAGAGGCGCTCTCAAAGGCGATCATCACTTTAACCTACAGCAGCCATGGAGGCCTCTTCATTCAAGTGAGCAGCCAATGAGGACCTGGCTTCACCCTACTGTAATGAAAGCAGGAGAATGACAAAAATCTGTATAATTTCAGAACCACGGAGAGAATATGATTGGCTCTCTGGACATGTAATTTGCCCAGTATATAATTCTCTTGGGTAAAGTCAGTCATCCAGCAGCTTGTCACAGAGTAGCTCCGTTGTATACCAATACAACACATTCTAGAACATTCTTACCATGATGAATAGGAGTCCACCATCCCTCAGCTCATTGCAAAACCCTGTCCATTTCCTATCTGTCTTGAGTAGCCAACCCTGAACATTTTACACAAATGAAATCATACACATTTGGCCTTTTTAGTCGAATATTTTTAAACCTAGCTTCGTTTTCAAAAGCGAACCCAGATGGTAAGGTAGCTGGCTGCTTTCTTTCTCTTTATTGCCAGATGAGGTTCCAATATTATTTGTATGGATGCCCCTCACTTTGTCCGTTCACAAGCTGGTGGGCATTGCTCGGGCCTATTGCTTCTGGTAAGTGCCGTATAGAGTACACATTGTCAGGGTAATATAGATCCATTGCTTTGGGGAACATGTGGGGTTTCTGTGATGTAGGCAGTTCTGTGTTTAGGAAGCTTATAGGCTAGTCATCAAAGAATCCACTGCATTTAAAGCCCTGCAGAGTATCGTCACCCAAAGGTTTTCCCTCTCCACACTTTCTTTCACGGGAGTGACTCATCATGACTGGAACTACTTCTCTTTCTCTGATGACTGTAGGGAACCTGTGCGTGTTCTGGTATGCCAAACTATTTATCTGCCTGAAGAAAAGATCTAGTCACATTTTCATTCCTTTTCTGTCTATCTGTCGATCCTTCTCCTCTTCCTCTTCCTCCTCCTCTTCTTCCTTCTCCCATCCCTTCTCTTCTTCTTCCTTTCTTCTTCTTTTCTCCTCCTCTTTGTCTTCCTCTTCCTCCTCCTCCTCCTCCTCCTCCTTCTCTTGTAGTGCTGGAAACAGAATCCAGGGCCTCAGGCATGCTAAGCAAATGCTCTCCCACCACGCTTAGCCACACTCTCAATAACAAGGTCTCACTACAGGACCAAACTAACATCAAATCACTCGCTCTGTAGCCCATGCAGGCCTCAAACTAGAGATCCTCCAGTCTTGGCCTCCTGAAGAGCTTCTATAACAGTGCTTTACCATTTTTTAATTAGATCCTTTGTCTTTTTAATTGAGTTATTATCTCTTCAAGACTCCAGGCATAAGGCCTCTATCATATATGTAATTCACAGGGGTCTAGAGAGACAGCTCAGAGATTAAGAGTGCTGGCTAATCTCCTAGAATGACTTAGTTCAGATCCCAGTGCCCATACCCGGTGGCTCACAACTGCCTATAACTCCAGCTCCAGGGGATCTGACGCCCTCTTCTGACCTCTGCAGCCAATTGCACCCATGTCATACCAACACAAAGATAGACATACATACACATATTTATTAAAAAGTCTTTTAAAAAAACAAGGGCATTGACCCCGGAGTAGTGGCTTTCTCCCATAATCCAAGCACTCGGGAAGCTGAAGCTGGATGATCGACATGAGTTGGGAGTAGCCTGGGCTACATAGTGAATCCTAAGCTAGTCTGGGCTGCAGAGAGGATCCTTACCTTAAAATCAAACAAACCAACCAAAAAGATAGGATCAGAATCAGCTTCTGTAAAGGTCAGAAGCAAGCCAATGAGATAATAACAGAGAAAAAAGTAACCCTCAGTGAAGAGCCAGCAACAGGAACACACACATGCATACATACACACACACACATATATACACATACATACATATATACACACATACACACATACATACACACACCTGCAGAATGACAGCAACAGGAACACACATACATACATACACATATATACACATACATACATACACACACATATATATACACATACATACATATACACACACATACATACATACACACATACATACATACACACATACATACACACACATATATATACACATACATACATATATACACACATACATACATACATATAACACACATTCATACATATATACACACACACACATACATACATACATACCTGCATAATGACAACAAACAGCAACAGAAACATACACACACATTCATACATACACATATACATGCACATATATACACACATGCATACATACACATACATACATACACACATACATACACTCACATGCACACACATACAAACACACACATACACATACATACATACACATATACACACACATACAAGCATACACATACAACACACATACATACATGTACATACATACATACACACATACATATACCACATACATACATATATATACTATACATACACATACATACACATATACATACATATGCATACATACATACATGCATACACACATACATACATACACACATATACATACACACATACATACACACACACCTGCAGATGACAGCAACAGCAACACACACATACATACAATCATACACACACATGCATACATACATACAGATACAAACACATATACACACATATATATACATACTCACATATGCACACATACAATCATACACACACCATACAATCATATATACACACATATGCACACATATACAATCATATACACATATACACATATACACACATACACACATATACACACATACAATCATACACATACATATACACACATACACACATGTACACACACATAAAATCATACATACACTCATACACATACACACATATACACACATATACACACATATACAATCATATACACATACACACACATATACACACATACAATCATACACATACATATACACACATACACACATGTATGCACACATATACACACACATACACACACACACACACAAACACACATACACACCACTCCTAAGGCCCAAGTAGCTGAACCCCACTGTACCCAAGTCCTGCTCTGAGCTGTTCTGTGCGCACAGCAGAGTGTGGCAAGCCTGACCTCCCCAGGGCCCCTCATTCCAGCTAGAAAGCAATGAGCCCCCTCCAGAGCAAGCTAACAAGACCTGGGGCCTAACATAAACTACGGTGCTCAGACACAAGGCCTAGGATGCAATCAATACTCACCATGCGCACAGCAAGGCAAAACCAAAAATCGGTAGAGAACAAACACATTGTTCTGTAAATGCTGCCAGAATGAATGTCAGTATTCAAGAAATAAAATCGAATTTAAACCGCAGGATAGCCCTGCAGTGCACTGGCTAGGGACTTTCCTACACATCTTAAGTTCAAAGTTGAGTTCCAGCTAAGTCCTCTGGCCAGTCGGGCAGTGATGTGTATGCAGAGAAATGTTCCAGGTCTCTAGTGGCCATGCCAGCCACAGGGCCAGGAGCAATGGTGGCACAGCACAGCATCTATCCAGGGAAGGTCTGCATTATCCACAGCCTGGCAACAGCATCTCGTACCTCTAAACAGAACACCGCAAGTCCAACATACTTCACAAGACAGAAGAAAATCTCCTTTAATGTCATGGGCCTGAATCTGTTTCTCTACAGTAAGAACTCCAACTAGTTGCAGCTGCCCCAGAATGAGCAACACAGGCAGAAACTACAGACTGGTCTCAGTTGAGGGGCTTCCCCCAGACCTGTGCCAGCAGGGTCCTCAGCTCTAGGCAAAGCTACACATACAGTCAGTAGCCACTGTATCCTAGATAGCTCCTGACATCTATCTCACTCGGGACATGTGTCTACTTGACTACCTGGGGAAAGGGACTCCAGGGCAGAAAAGCTCTTTAAGAAGAACACAAGAGATATCTTTAGGATCTCAAAGCACAGAGAGATTTCTAAGCAAGAACACAAAAACACGCTGCCACTGCCACAGACAGGCACACATACTCCCACAGACACAAACACACACACACACGCACTCACACACTCTCTCTCACACACACACACACACACACACATACACACACATACATAAATAATAAAGGAAGACTTGTCCCTGGTGCTGAGGGTTAAACCCAGAACCTTATACATGTCAAAGAAGACAGTTTTTTTCTTATCAGAAAGACAGCATCCAGGATACGAAGACAGCTCATGGGCTGCAGAGATGGCTCAGAGGTGAAGAGCACTGACTGCTCTTCCAGAGGTCCTGAGTTCAAATCCCAGCAACCACATGGTGGCTCACACCATCTGTAATGGGATCCGATGCCCTCTTCTGGTGTGTCTGAAGATAGCCAACATATACTCATATACATAAGTTAAATAAATAAGTAAATAAATAAATACCCAGGAAGACAGCTCACAGAAAACCGGGTGCTCAGCCAGAGTTTCCCATGGCCCAACCTGATAAGGTATCTGCATGGTGCCTTTAAGAAAGGGGCCCACATGGCCTTGAATACTGGCAAGTTTGAAACCCACTGGGCATGCCCAAGGTTGAAAATACAGGCAAGATTTCTTCTTGTATAGAAATTTTATTTTCTGTTTGGGAGTTCTTCCACTAACCTGTAAAGAGTTTCCTTTACTGGAAGCCAGCCTGGCTGACAACATCCCCCAAATGCCTTCAGTGCAACCCCTGCATTAGGGTTCAAACAGCTGGGTACTAGAGGGCTGCCTAGGTAGTACACAGAGCTAGCTCTCAGCCTCAAGGACTGGTCGGGGGGAGGGGTAGCAAGCTGTTCATCACTAACTGCAGAGAAAGCACAGCAAACACTCCAGGTCAGACTGTCAGAGCACAGAGCTACTGTGGGGGCTCTGTATTCCTGGTAGGTGTTGAATCTCAAATCCTAGGACAAATGGCCATTTAAATAGGCACCTATTAAATCTATTAGAGCTGACCTGGCCTCCAGGGTCTCTCAGGAGCCCTCAGTCCCTACCAGTTACACATATGGCTGACAAACCCTGCCACCTACCCTAAATTTCTTCAGGCCAAGGGCTGGGCAGCTCCATGTCCAGCTGCCCTTCTCTGTGTAGTCCAGCCATTTTGGCTACGTTCACTGTCTTAGTCAGTCTCTTGGCTAAGGCTGCCCAGCTTGGCCTTCCTCCAAAGGACTGCTCCTTGCTCCTCTTCCAGAAGACCTGAGCCCAGTTCCCAACACCCACACACTCACAACCACCTGAAACCCCAGAGAATCTGATGCCCTTTTCTGGCCTCCATGGGCATTTGCATACATGTACACGTATCCACACAGAGAGACACTTACAGAGGCCATAAATAACATTTTTTAAAACCCCACAAATCCACAGAGGCTTGGGTAGTCCCATGTGGCAGTGGAATGGGAAGAGGTCTATGTGCTCAGGCTGGGAAGGGGTACATTAGGGAGAGGCAAGAAGCTGAGAACACCCCACAGATTTCTTTAATGACAAGAATGTGGGTTTTCACCCATATAAAATCAAGCAAGCAATAACTGCCAAATACAGTATGTGGGCAGCTATATAAAGCAAGGGACTAATGCATGGTTACCCGACATATTGTGTGATGGTGTCTTCAGACAGAGGGAGAGGAAAGGGCAGGTGACATGAAGGATAGGGGACTTCAAAATCCACCATGATTGTGACTCTTGTAAGAAATGAGCAGGGGCTGGCGAAATAGTGCGGCTGTTAAAGTGTGAGTGTGAAGAGCAGAGTTCAGATCCCCAGAAACCCACATAAATGCTGGGGGGCATGGAATTACAGTTCTAGTCCTGTAAGTCCGAGATAGGGAACCTCCAGAGCAAGCCAGCTATCAAGACTAATAGCATCGGCAAGCTCTGGGTTTGACTGATTTACCCCGCAGGCCTACATGCAAAATGTACATAGACACATGCATGCCAATTGCCCATGAGAAGCGGAAAAAAGAAAGAAGAAAATAAAACAGACATAAAGACATAAAGGATGGTGGTTCACTCCTAACAATGCCAGTTCTTGGGAGATGGAGGCAGGAGAGTGAACGTCACCCCTGACTATAGAATGAGTTTGTGGCAAGTCTGAGTGGGTATTAGTTTAGTTTTCCTTTGAGTTCGTAAACAACCGTGACCAAAAGCAACTTGAGGAGAAAAGGGCTTATTTGACTTCCAGGGAACTCAGGGCAAGAACTGAAGCAGAAGCCATGGAGGAATACTGCTTACTGGCCTGCTTGGCCTGCTTGCTTATACTTGGGAGAACTACCTGCCCGGGCATTGGCACCACCTAGAAGAGGCTGGGCCCTCCTATCTCTATCAACAATTGAGAAAGTGTCCCAGACTTGCCCACAGACCGCACTGATAGAAGCAATTCCTGGGCTTAGCTTCCTTCTTCCCAGATTTGTCTAGGTTTGGGTCAAGTTTTTAAAAACAACCTAACTATGACACTTGGCTACATACGATCCGATCTAAAACTTGGTTAATGAAGTCAGCAATCTCTACAGCCTGTTTTTGGTAGAGCGAATGATGAGTGTGGACAGTTCCAAGGTGTCTGTGCCATCATTTGCATCTGGGTCTAGATAGCTTCTCCCAAACGCATGAAGTAACAACCAGTGGCACGCCAGCTAATGGGAGGGACTGTGTTCTTAGAAAACTTTATTTTCAAACTTTCCAAACCACATAGTAACTAGTTCTGGCCCATGGTAGTGATCTGCCAACCCCTGTTTTAGCTCATTGAAACCTTTTACTAGGCTTCTTTCTTCCTTCCTTCTTTCATTTCTCTTTCTTTCCCTCTTCCTCCTTTCTTCTTATTTATTTCTGGATCCCTAGCTGGACTAGTAGTTACTATGTAGCCCACACTGACCTCACACTTCATGAAGCCTTCCTGCCTCTGCCTCCCAGCGACTGGGATCACAGGTGCTATGTGCCTTCAGACACTTCTTACTTCACTAGGCTCGGCAACTCTGTTTACTGCTCCAAGCTGAACTTCACAATACAAACAAGATCTAAATAGAGAGACAGATCTGCTCTTGTATCATGTGTACAAAAATGAGGCCCCTCACCTGGCCCAACCCCAGCACCTTCCTATGGTTTCAAGCAGGCTTTACTCTGGCGATCTAGGCTCCCATGGTAGTTTCTAAACTCCTTCTCTCAGAACAGCATCAGAGTCTCCTTTTCTATAGAAATATCAAGGCAGAACGTGGAGAAATGACCACCAGACCTTCAAAATGGAGAATCCTGCTTCTGGGCAGTGCAAGAGTCAACGCTCATCCCCAGGATTCAAGCCATACTGTCCTCCCCAACAGGAATGCCAGCACCCGGACATGTCTCCAGGTACTGCTCACCCAGCATTTCCTTGCCACAGTGGACCCCAGCAGAACCTGGACTGGGCACCTGCATGTGGCTCTAAGGGGTGGATGCCCAGGCAACAGGATGAGATTCTCTACTATGTAATAGACACTCTTGCATTGGGGGACATGGACATGCTCGAAGTTATCCTAAGCCTAGCACTTGCTGGGTTCCCAAGAAATACTTCCTACACCCATGAACCCTACAGCAGCAAACAGCAAGACGGCGAACAACATACTAAGAGCTGTAGTGTGGCCCTCACCTATGGCCCAGGGGAAAAATACTGAGGAACTATATTTTCCACAGGGGATTTCCATGGACTCCAGCTGCCTGCCACCTGCTGCTGGGGACCAAGAGTCCCCAGAAGACTTACACAGAGGCCCCATCTCTGCTACAGAGGGGTCTCCTGAGGCCTAGGCCCCAGGCTCAGCTCAGGAAGCCCATCCTCCCTGATGCTCTGAGACTACTCAACCCAAAGGAACAAATGGGGCTCAGAAGAAATGCTGCCCGCCTCGGTAGCCTTTTGAAGAGACAGCAGATGGGAGTTGGGATCTTTCTGAGACAGGATACGATAAGGTGGTTGCCTCCTAGGTTTGAGGTTCTCACTGGTTGACAAACTGAAATGGGAAGAACTGTGCCTTCGTGACAGAGCCACACGACCCTGGAATGACAAGCAGTAGGACCCAGGGCCTGGAAGCAGGGAGAATCTTAACACAGGCAAGATTTATCTGCCTGTCACACACCAGATGTACTTACAATAAAACCTGACATCGCAAGGGTTTCTGGAACAAATATTTATTTGTTTTGTGTGCTGGCTCTGGGGCCAATCCATCTCTGAGTGGCACCATGAACATGGAAAAATGCCAACCTCTGGATTTGATGGCTGTGAGGATTGGGGCTGTCCCTCCCAGGCTCAGGAGCTCTGGGACTGGGACATCTGGGAGGCAGCACACCCCACCTAACCCAATGCTCACTGACTGTCATGTGTACACTGCAGGGCTACACCAGCACCCAGGTAAGAAGCCGGGACAAGGGTCTAGCCTCAGCCCCACTGGCACCTGTGTCTTGGTACAGATGACATCCTCCCTGCTCAGTTCTTATGATGCCCCTGGTCCAGTCATCTAGGGAGACGTGGAGTGAGACACCAAGTGAGCTGAAGCCTGCAAGAGGGATACAGATGCCATGTCTGGACAAAACTAAGCAGTAGATGGTTTAGGAAGACAAGGTTAGTATGCTTGGACCAAATGTGAATGCATTTATCATGGCAAGGGACCAGGCGGAGTCCAGATTCTAGAATGCAAGAAGAGACAGTGGGACAGAGGGAAAGAGACAACCTCTGTGACCCTTCTGAGGAACTTAGATGGGAGAGGGGAACTATCTTTGTATCACTCCAGGTTTGGTCTCTTGTAATCACCATGCTATAGACAAATCGCCGGGCCTCAGGAAGATCATATAGCTCTCTGAGGTCACGTGGTCAGTACTACAGACACAGAGCTTTGAAGCCAGGCCCTTCTGTCCCTACCCACCACAAGAGGATATGCTCCTACAGTCTCCTAATAATCCTTGTACAACCTGCCTCCTGGACACTGGCAGGCACTGACGCTTGACCCATTGGATGCCTCAGGATCCTCCAGCATTCCTAGGCTGTCTTTCAACGTCTCTAGTGTATCTCAGAGTGCCGGAAATCCCTCTGTCTCTACCCAGAAACACCCACTTTCTGGGCCACCTCCCTCCCTCTCCCTGGCACAGGCTATGACCCTCCCTCCCATGTCCCACTAACTTTTATCATTCTCAGTAGTAGTTCAAGTGAAGTGAGACAGGCAGACACAGAGCCTGGCACTCCCACTAGCCAAGGCTAGGGCAATAGAGAGGAACTGTGGTGAGCAGGAGGTGGCCACCTGGCCTTTTTGGGTCAGAATTTCATTAAAATCAGGCCAAGCACGAATAAACCTCTCGAAACATCAAAGAGAAAGCAGACAGACATATGGAGTTCAGATGAATCTGCTCAAGTTCAGAGATTGCATTCAAATTTGTTAACTTAGTCACACAGGTCTGTTTGTAGGAGACATGGGCATCATGGTCATACTACAAATGCCTATCTCAGAATGGAGTGGCAGGCATGTCGGGCAAGCCATGACTGAAAAACACCGTGGCAGGAGAGTAGGAACTGAAACACATAACTAGCATAGGAAATCCAGCACCTCCTAGTGGAGAGTTGGAAGACCCTCCTTACGGGGGCTTCATGTAATAAATACAGCATGCTCAGGCCAGTCGGTAGAGGAAGACTCAGAGACCCTCTGCCTCATAGCCCAGACATGGACGCCTACCTGGAGGACGGGGCCGTTGTTCTCCTCATCATCCCATGCCTGCTCCTTGCCTGCCTCGGGGTCAGCCCTATGCATGGTGCCTAAAAACAAATAGGGAGCCTGAACTCACAGCACCCGAACTTCACACAACAAACTGAATACGCTCAGTCTAAAGGGGAAAGGGGATATATTTGTACCCTGATTAAATACACCAAAAAAAATTATGTATTATGACAATCGAAAACAATCCTTGACTGGAAACCACAGGATTGCGTAGGAATCAAATGGCTTAAAGCTTGTATTAAGTGCACTGTGTTGTGATAGCTTGGTGGAGTCCCTTCCTCTGCCATGCCTGCAAAGAAAGTGCCTTAAGATATGATTGCCACAGCTACCTGGTCAAACCACAGACCTTGGTTTGAATAGCTCCCTGCAAGGCTTGCTCCTATAAGCATGTCTAACTGTAATGGGAATTTCCCCCAGTGGGCATGGGCCTCAAAGACTGCCCTCTCAGATGGCCACATAGACGGACAGGGATTTCAGTAGTGCTGTGGGTAAGCAGTAGGCTGTGAGACCGCTGAACTAGACTACTCCATGGGTAGAAAGAACAGTTCATTGGAGAATCAGGGGTAAAGAGCAGCTGGTGGGAAAGCCTTGGCAGTTTTATAGGGAGCAGGTAGTACTGGGGGGTGCCAGAACAACCTAGGAGTCAGAGCAGTGGGAAGTGACTTATAGGGCCAGAGCAACCAGGAGGCTAGCATGGGAATTCTGAACTGACATAGGTTGCTTTCATCAGGAACTAGATGCCCGTTGCCAGAGGTAGTGGCTGTAAGGACAGATAAGGAAAGTAATGGCTTTTTTTTTTTTTTTTTTTTTTTTTTTGACAAGCAGAAACTGACTTCACAAGATTCCTAAAGACTGCTGACTTTAAATAGCAATTTTTCTGTTTACCTGCTGAGAGTCTGGGCATCCCTGAGCCCAGGTTGTCATTTAGGACCCTGTCAGCAGCAATGTTATTTTGGGTCCCACTTTGGACCTAACACTGTCTAACCTAGAAGAGTTAAAAGACACTGTGGGCCACTGTTGGGCCTTCATAGAATATCAGCTTGATTCAAAACCTGTGCAAATAAATCTGAATTTCTCCAACTCTTTGAATGCCTGCTTAGTTCTTTGATGGTCAGAATTTCCATTGAAAAGGCCAGTTTGCAGAGGAACGCCGGAAGCCCATCTCCACCTAGGCTTCACCTGCCTAACAGAGGGAGCACCAGGACAGTCCAAGTTGTACACACTTAGGAGAGGCAGTGCTGCATGAACATCTTCTAAAGGACGGTGCTGCATGAACATCTTCTAAAGGACAGTGCTGCATGAACATCTTCTAAAGGACGGTGCTGCATGAACATCTTCTAAAGGACTGTGCTGCATGAACATCTTCTAAAGGCCGGTGCTGCATGAACATCTTCTAAAGGACCGTGTGGCTCCTCAGTCAGCTCCTTTTGGGCTCCTCCCACTTCCCAGCTGTCTATTTTTGTTCTTGAGAGTGTTTTTTCCTTTCTTAATAATCTATCTGTATTTCTCTTTCTTTCATTTTTTTTATTGTTTAAATTTCCTATGAGTACCATATTGGTATCATTTCTCCCCCCTCTCCTATCTCTAATCTCTCCCATGTCCCCCTCCCACTCTAATTCATGAATTTTTAATTTTTAGTATTGTTATACACACATACACACACAGCAGACACACACAACACACATAACATATGCATACACACACAATGCACACAACATATGCATACACAACACATTCAACATATGCATACATATACAACACACACAACATACACATATGTACATGTACAACACACACAACATACAACATACACATACAATAGACACATACACAACACACACATACATACACCACACATATACAACATGCACATACATACACATACATACATACACACACCCAACATATACATACAGATATGTATGTGTACAACACATGTACAACATACACATACATACACACAACATATACAAATACACAACACATACACAACATTCACACACAACATACACAGATACACACACACTGCTAGTCTATTTCATTTTATCTAACTGTATATGTGTCTGATCAGTACTTTATTCTGGGAATCAAGATCCTGTTACCAGGCGAGCTCTGATCCCAGGGCCTGGTGCTAATCACTATTTTCCTTTTTTCCCCTTAACCTAATCTTCATGTGTTGGCCTCAGTGCACTTGCCCTGACAATCCAGGCTTTCCTGCTGTTTCTCTGACCTCCAGGCAGGAGCCTAACTTCAAAGTCATGGCCTCTTCTCCAACTCCTCCTGCCAGCACCAGGATTTTACAGCTTGCCTGTCCTGTTGATTTGCTCTCAAGCATTAATAAAACTGTCCCCTAGTTTCCTTCAGAGTCCATCCTTAAAATTCTTTTATTAGTGAGACTAAGAACCCCAAAAGAAGATCTCGTTTTCTCCAGTACCATGGTCACCTCTAGAAAGGAAGGTTTTACCAAGTACTCACAGAGGCAGGCATATATCGGCAGAGCCCAGACCGGACTGGTGTACACAGTGGGTCTTGTCTCAGTTTCCCATGGCAGAGAAGCCTTCTAGGCCTCTGCATCCAAATTTGAGTGCATGGAGCCCAGTGCTCGAGGCCCACTGGGAATCGTCTTGCCCACCCTTGCCTCCTCTGCATTATCCGTCTTCCTTCCCAGCAGCATTCATCCTGAAGTGGAAGGTTCTTGTTTGCTGGAGAAGAATGCATGAAAAGCTCCCCAGGCTGGAACAAAGAGAGCTCGGAGATAAAGCTGTTAATTACAGTGGTGCTTCTGGCCTCCACCTGTTACCACAGGGCTGGCAGGAATCCCTCAGCTAGCAGGAGGGGGTGTGAGCAGACTCCAACGGAGCAGCATGAGGTCTCTCCTTCCTCACTAGACCTAGAAGTCAGTCTCAGAATCCAGCCTGCCTGGTGGTGATCAAGGAATGCAGGGAGAGGTCAGGGGACAGAGGTCCTGGTACACAGAGTACTCCAAAGAGGTGAGGTCCCCTGCCTGCTGCAAATATCCTGTATGTTTGAAGCGCACAGCCCGCTTGCCACCCTGATAGTAGGTCAAGAGCTAAGAGGACAGTCCGGGCCCTGGCTTCTCAGTATAGCGTCAACAGAAAGCACTCAGGGGCTGTGACAGAGCCACAGGCACATCACCTGCCTAACTCTGCATGCCACAAGCTGGGACTTCCTGTAAGGAGGAGCCACTACCCAGCTGGAGTGTCCCTGGAAGCGTCTGGACAGGCAGGCTGCTCTGGCCAACACCCAATGCCCATAGCTCAGAATCCAACAAGGAGGCTTCTATAGTGGAAAAGACAGATGGCTCCTGAGCCAAGAGCCCAAGGATCACAGCCTGGCAGCCACATAGCCCCTCTGTCACCATGGGGGAAACCCTGACCTCGCTCTTCTGCCACCAAAAGGATAACCTGACCTTTGTTTCTCTCCTAAAGCCTCCATAGGAGATGCTGGGAGGTGGCCCTAAACTCTCCTGAAATCTCCATCCCTGATCTACCTGTTCTTCTCCCATCCATGAAAACTCCCACTGGCCCCGACGGACACTCCAGTGCTCCATAACAGGGACAATGGGAACACAGTGGTCCCTGTGGAGGACCAGCTGGATGATGAGTTGGCCCCCAGATGCCATGGGTGATATGTCCTGCTTTTCCACTAGCCCAGGGTCCATCCTTCTCTAGCCCCAACAAGGCTGGGATTCCGTACACCTTAGGCAACTTCCAGACTGCAGAGTTGGAGGGAGAGGGCAGATGGATGGCCTTGTCACTGTAAGCATTTCAGAGGACACACTTAAATGAAACAAATCCTTCTATTGGAAATAAACCTCAAAAATGTTTTTTAACAAATGGGCGTTAACGTGTCTCCTGGTGGTGGGAGCCTGCGTCTCTCAGCAAACTTCCTGCAATCACTCAGACGCATTTGCCTACCGCACGCAGCGCCGATTCTCGGCGGATTATGCTGGAATAATCGGCCCATTCCGGTTGTTAGGACGTGGTCTTTTAAACTGAGTTATTCCCAAACATCTCAAGAAAAAAAAAAGTGGGGCTCTTCATCTCGCCAATTATGAAATACGGCAGGCACTGTCTGCTATCAGGGAAAGAGATTTATTTTCCACAATGATGGCCGGCGGCAGCTCCCGGGCCCTGGGATGCTTCCCGAGGGTTTCCATCATTTTGCCAGTATCGATGGGGCAGATTTAACTGGGGTGGGGGCATAGCAGAACTTCCCAGCCATCACACAAGGGCTGGGAGAGGGCCACAGAGGACCACACATAGGTGTGGTGCTTCCGTGGGCCTAAGGTCCCCATCAGCTATTACTATCTTATCCCCCACCCAACCCTAGTCCCTGGAAGGTGGTTATAAGGGGCCACCTACCAGAGTTCCCACTCAGAGGCCAGTTCTAATGGGAAGTCTTCTGTCATCCATGGTGCTCAGCAGGAGCAGCAGGAAGCAAATGTTCCACTGCCAGGAAGGGAAGGGAGTTTCCCTCCCCTGGAACCTGATAACGCAACCAGGATAGTACACAGTACACGGCTGAGGCTCAGGAGATCATTGTGGGGCTATGGTCAGTAAAGGAGTGTGGACTGTAATAGTAATGGTCTCACGAGACTGGGTGGTTGCAGTTTGACCCTCTGACTTGCTGGTTAGCCTGCCTAATTGCGAGATGCTCAGGACCAATGAGACACTTGAATGACTGTATGTGGGGAAAGAGGGGACATGCGGGACAGTCACTAGGAGGAAAATACCCACCTTGCGTGTGGGGAGTGCCTCACCAAAGGTGAGTCCCTGAAGCAAGGGTGGGTAAGAGGAATCCAAGGAAGGCAACACGTGCAGGACCAAATGCCCATCAAATACCAGGTTCTTTGGCCTTTCACTGTGGACTCAACTCCAGCAACTGTCTGAGGGCTTCCAGACCTCAGCACCAGTTTAGGACTGCTAAGTTTAAACCTGTGGACCGGAAAGCCACCAAGTTATCAGGTCCTCCAGACTCTATGATATAAGCCAACTCAATAAATCCCCCCTTGTAGCACATATTCATTTATACTATTTATAGTATTAGTTGTATTATTCTTATAACATACATTCTATTGCTCTGATCCTCTTTAAAAAAAAAAAAAAAAAAAAAGCCTGCCCAATTCAGAGTGGAGAGCTAGACAGGACCATATAGGAAGTCAAATGCCATCTACCCCCAATTCATGTACTCCTGGTGACGCAGAATATGACCTTGTATGGTAATAAAGATAAGGATAGGGAGACAGTCACCAGAGAGAGGTGTCTTACTTCCCTGTTTCTATGACGACATACCTGACAGAAACAGCTTATAGATGGAAGGACTCATTTTGGCTCACAGTTTGAGGGTACAAACTATCATGATAAAGAAATCTCAGAAGCAGGAGTTTGAAGTCACATTGCCTCTGAAGTCAGGAAGCAGAGGAAGATGAATACTGCTGTCCATTTCTCTTCTCTAACACAGTCATGGAGCTCAGCCTAGGAAATGGTGCCACCCACATCAGGGCCAGTCTTTCCTCATTAGGAGACATCTTCATAGACCTACCAGAAATGTGTTTCCAAGGTGAAATCCAGCCAAGGTGACAGTGACAATTTACCTTAACAAGTAGGTTGAACCCTAAGTCTAATTAGCCAGTATAATTGAAGGGGAAGGAGAGACACTCAGACACTCAGACATACACACACACACACACACACACACACACACACACACACACACACACCACAAAGTCAGCCATGTGAATGAGGAGGAAGAAATGCAAGTACTATGACCCCCATTCAAAGATATCTGGAGTCACTGAGAACTGGAGGAGGCAGGAAGGGCCCTCCCTAAGAGCCTCATAGGAATCATGGCCCCACTAACCCTCTCCCTCAGACTTCTGGCCTTGGACTGTGGGAAGAGACAAGTTTTTCTCTAAGCCCCCTCACATAGGGCGATCGTTGACTAGAGACATCTGGGTCTCCATCCAGGCCTAGGAGACTTATCTCCCTAGTGAGTGTTCTACACTAAGGAAGCTGAGCATCAACTCTCCTGTATGCTCCTGGCACCTAACTCAGGGAAGGGCTCATCTACCTCAGCCTCCCATGGCAGACCATGATGGGGTGACTGAATGATGCCTGTCTCTACAAGGAGAATTGGCCGGTGTAGGCCATGAGTGACCTGAAGACTCCAAAGCGCAAGGACCTGCTGTGGTGGTTAACACTGACAGCTTGACAGGATATATGAACGCCTGGAAGACCAATCTTCTGGATATGCCTGTGAAGAATTTTTCAGACTGGGATAACAAAGGAAGAGCCATTCTAAATGTGGGCGGCACCATTCCCTAGGCTCAGGTCCTTGGGTGCATAGAAAGGAGAAAGTGAGTTGAGCACCAGCATTCCTCTCTCTCTACTTCCTGACTGCAGACACAGTGCTAACAGCTGCCTCAAAATCCTGCCACCATGGCCTCTCCACCATGAAGGGTGACACCCTCAAACTTCAAGCGAAAATAAATCATTTTTTTCCCTTCAGTCGCTTTTGTTAGTATTTTGTCATAGTGTAAGATAGTAACTAATACACCTACAGAGCTGGAAGAAACATGTGCAAGAACCTGTCCTCAGGAATGAAACAACTATGAGGACATCAAGCCCTGGACAGTGGTGAAGCTGCCCCTAGCCAGCCGAGGTCAGTGCAGACACCAGGTTAGACAGGCATGACTTCGGTCAGCTGGAAGAGGGAGGAATCAGATGTCTGAAGGACAGAAGAGGTGTGGAGGGCAGCTCCTTTCTGTCCTTGCTCCAGCTGCATAGCTGTTGCTGCAGAACTGGGCGGTAAGCAGACAGTGTGAAGAGCCAGGGCTCCCCCTCTAATTGCAATAAATTAATTTTGAAGCTCTGAGGTGATGAGATGACTTTCTTTTTTTCAAAGAGCCTGGTTGAAACCCTTCATTTTCAGTCGCGGCTAGCCCTGCTTGACCTCTTCTACATCTAGCCCACCCCTAATTATTCTGGGGCCTCTATGGAGGGTTAGAGAAAGGGGGTGCAGCCTTTGCTCTTCTGCCCAAGCTTGTTGTAAAACAGCTGCCCCTGCTGAGGAGCTCTGTAATCAGAAAGACGGGGCTGTAACATCATCTCTTATCACCACTACTAAACAGGAAGCTCTCACAGTCCTCCAGAACCCGGCATGAAGCCTGTGGTCTTTCCCACTGCCCCCCGCCCAAATCCTATGTGAAGTACTCTGAGAGGGTCCCAGATCTTGGTCTCTATACCCAGGGTTGAATTTGGAGTTAAGTATAAAAATGAGTTGCATGAGGCCCCCTCCCATTCCACAACTCATGGTCCCTCTGCCCGTCCACTGAGGCCACCCTGATTCAGGCTCTACCTCTGCAGTGCTCTGCAAACTTCCCTTCATACTCCCTCTCTTCCTTTCCCTACAACCCTTTATCTCCACATCATAGGCCTTCACTTAAGACCCCTAGTTGCTTCTCCTGGCTCCTAGAAGATAACACTGGCTCCTTGATTCCTGTGAGGGAGCTCACAGTGCCGTCGCCCTGTAAGCATGCTTAGTTACCTAAGTAAGTGTCTGTGTACCCTGATATACAGGCCCTCATGAGCAGGGGCTCCTACAGCTGCCGGCCCTGCAAAGCAGCTCCTGACTCTGCTCTGAGCACAGCTCTAGAAGGCTCTAGAATCCTTGAAGCATCTCACAGACTAGAACGAGTCCCGAGCTCTCTGGGCTTCCATGGAAGAGGATCTAAATACTGCTTTAGGGGATTAGAAAACAGGCAGAGAACCTCTTAGGTACTGCCCACGAACGTGTAAGGCACAAGGTAGACACAAACATACAGCCAATAGGGGACTCTCTCCCCTCAGCTGCAGGGGCCAGCAGAGGGGCTATCTGACTGAGAACGGCCACACCTGACATTTTGGCAGAGCCAACAGTGGAGCTCTTGGCTTCAGGACTGCACAGGACCAGGGGAAGCAAGACGAAGGAGGGCAGCTGAGGGCTCTGAGGTGGGAACAGTCACTGAGGCATTGCTGGGACGAGCATCAACGTTCTGGCTAAGTGCACAGCCATCCATGAGGCCCAGAGCCTGGAGATATAGGCCAGGATCACGGAGTGACTCAAAGGCATTGTGGGGGATAAAGAGAGGGGAGGACTGGGGAGAGGGAGGGGGGACAGAACTATGCCAATCTGAGCAGGATGTACATAAGGGGGTGCAGGTGACATTCTCGGTGGTCGTCACAGAAGCACAGTATTAAGTTAATGCTAGGAAAAAAAGCTGAATTCAGTTCATTTGAATGTGGGTTAGCTGCTGTGACGAAGTCCCACACGGCTGTCCCTACCACAGCTTGAGTGGTCTTGTTCCTGTTTGGAGCCCACAGAGACACAATCTATGCCAGATAAGCATCTGATTGCCTAGCCCAAGCCATGCCAGAACACCAGGGCAGCAGAGTGGATGCTGGGCCGGTCACCCTAACCCTGCCCTGGTGCATTCTCCCGGATCTACTCTAGGGTCCCTGCTTGGGGCACACCTGCAGTGTTCACTTGTAAGAGACACCACCACCACCGACAGAAGCAATTTAAACAAGACAGAGGAGGGATTCCCTCCTCCTGTCAGACGCTCACCAGCACCAAAAGGGAAGGGACAATAAGAAACAGAGTGGTGCCTTTGCCCTGAGCCTCTGTGTACAGGGAAGAGCGATGTGTGCAATTAACATCGAAAAAGTAGAGTGGCTACAAAGTTACCTGTGGTGGCAGGTGGTGGGGGCAGGGTGACAAAACCACCTTGGAAACTAACAGTGCTGCTCAGGGCAAGGAGTTTAGTATCAGGTATGTAGCAGAAGCCTGTGGGCCAACCTTGCAGCTTTTCCAGAGTAGTAAAAGCCTGCGCCAGAAAGACATGTTTGCAAGAGTTAGAGCCTCAGTGAACCAGCCATACTGTGAACGAAATGCAGTGGGATCAGGAGGAAGGAAACGGGAACAACTGTCCCTACTGTTGTGATCATAAAAAGAGAGAGAGCTATAAGAATATGTTTTGGCGAGCTGTGGGGGAAGGGGGGGCCTTGGTGGGCCCATGCCGAGGCATCCCTTCCCTCTGAGGGACATGCCAGTATAGAATAGAATAGAGTTTATTTACGGCATGAGGATGCAAGTTAAGAGGGTAGCAGAGGCAGAGAAAGGCAAAGAGAAGGAGAGAGTAGAGAAGTAGGGGCTGACCATGACCATGTGAAGAGAGGGGGGAAGTGAATGAGGAGAGAGGGGGATAAAGGGAGTAAGAGGCAAGGGAGAGAAGGAGTAAGAGAGGGAGGAGGCGGCAAGCAGCCCCTTTTATAGGGCCAGGCCTACCTGACCGTTGCCAAGTAACCACGGAGAGGAGCATACCTGGCTGCTGCCAGGTATCTGTGGGGGTGGAGTTTATACAGAATGCTAACACCTACAGCACCTCATCCCCTCAGGACCCCTTCTGTTGGGGTGTCTAGCAGGCCAAATATCTCAAAACTATCAGGAGGGTTTTAATCTTCGTAAAGAAATCAGCCCTGGGGGCTGGAGAGATGGCTCAATGGTTAAGAGCACCAGCTGTTCTTCCAGAGGTCCTGAGTTCAATTCCCAGCACCCACATGGTGGCTCACAATCATCTGTACTGGCATCTGATGCTCTCTTCTGGTGTGTCTGAAGACAGCAACAGTGTACTAAAATATATAAAATAAATAAATAATTCTTTTTTTTTTTTTTTTCGAGACAGGGTTTCTCTGTATAGCCCTGGCTGTCCTGGAACTCACTCTGTAGACCAGGCTGGCCTCGAACTCAGAAATCCGCCTGCCTCTGCTTCCCAAGTGCTGGGATTAAAGGCGTGCGCCACCACCGCCCGGCAAATAATTCTTTAAAAAAAAAAAGAAAGAAAGAAAGAAAGAAAGAAATCAGCCCTGTGCAGTCTCCCCAGTGGGACATGAAAGGGTCCATGAAGGACAGATGTAGATGCAGTAAGAACTGTCCATGACCAGGGGGAAGAAAAGGGAAACAGTGGGCAAGCTATAAACCGTCAGGATAGGCTATGACACCAGGGGCAGGATTCGGTCCTAGAACGAGAAGACTGAGGCCTTTGCAGTCCTCCCAAAGGAACGTGTGACCCCAGAGTCTCATAGCTTGCCAAGTTGTCCTTCAAATAAAAAAGCAAACGGTTTTGCTGGTGAGATGGTTCAGCAGTTAAGAATACTAGCTGCTCTCACAGAGGAGCCAGGTTCAGTTCCCAGCACCCACATGGTAGCTTACAACCGTCTCTGTGACTCCAGCTCCTGGATATCCAATACCCAACTCTGAACTCCACAGGCCTGCACATGGTACACAGGGATACATGCAGCCAAGGGCCCAGACACATACAATTAAATGAATAGTTTTGGGAGAGGCAAATGGTAAATGTATTTTGAAAATTAAGTCCAATCAAAATGTCAAGTTCAAAATCTATTTAGGTCAAAATCTTCATATTCTGAATTGGTAATAAACATCAAAATAGTAGTATGGAAGGGACCCATCCTGAAAACACTACCAGAGAACAGCCTTGGCTGAGCAAGAGAGAAAGAAGAACTTGTCAAACCTCACCAGCCAGGGGGCAGCAGGCCCACATGCTTGATTATCACACACACACACACACACACACACACACACACACACACACACACACACGCGCGCACTAAAAATAGTACAGTATTATTAGTACATACAATACCACTACTAGACACAGAATATCTTAGAAATGCTCTGCTTTAGAGAGGATTAGAAGGAAAAGGGCAGAGGAGTTTGAGAAACGGTATACAAGCACAGATTTCCACATCTGTCATAACCAGAGAGAATATTTATTTCCATGTGATAAGCATTTAAGGTGGAATGTACAAATCAGCTGCTGTCTAATTAAATCTATGGAGTAACAGGTACATGCCTAATTGGACAAACATGAACTCAGTCTACAATATCTAATATTTACATAGATGTAGACACTGATTAATAGAGCATTAACAGGCATAGAAATAGACTTTAAAAGTGCAAAAATGAATGTCGAGACTTTTAAAACTCAGCTGAGCAGAACGTAGAAGAAGCTGGGGAGGTTGAGGCATGCGCATCCTCTCACTGTCTCTGGGGTCAACAGAGGATGAGGTAGACTTTGAATTAAAAGATGATCACTGCAGGGCTGGAGAGATGGCTCAGTGGTTAAGAGAACAGGCTGCTCTTCCAGAGGTCCTGAGTTCAATTCCCAGCAACCACATGGTAGCTTATAATCATCTATAATGAGATCTGGTGCCCTCTTCTGGTGTGTCTGAAGACAGCTACAGTTTAATTATATACATAAAATAAATAAATAAATCTTGAGAGAGAGAGAGAGAGAGAATCACTGAAGCAAACATCCCACCTTCCAAGTGCAAAAAAAAAAAAAAAAAAAAAAAAAAAAACAAAAAAAAAACAAGCAAAAGCCCTGGGGAAGGAGTAAATACATTCCCCAGGCGAATTCAAAGGTGTCCGTAAAGGAACAATGACAACAGAACCACAGCCAGAAAGGATCTGCATCTCCCCACCAAAGCTTTAACTAATTCAAGGAGGGAAATCCAGGGACAGAGATAAGCTGAAAACAAGCTGCTCACAGAGGTCAAAGATAAAAGCACAGAAGGTAAATGCGTTGTTTAAATTGCACGGACAACAATCGATACCAGACAGGCCTTATTTGGGAACAAAATGCATTATTTAAACCAAGTCACTGTATAACGATAACCGGAGCGACTCACTAGGAAGCACAGCAATTACAGCTGTTCATGGGTCTCAGGAGCATCAGCTTTCAGGGTTCAAAGCTCAGGGAGGGGTACAGCACCCCAGTACTCGGAGAAGCTAAGGGGAAAGACAGGAGGCAGGTACCTGAGTGTGCCACCCAACAGTTCCCAGGATTCCGGGAGCCTTGGAAACAGGGAGTTCACAGATTGAAGGTGAGAGCTCACTGCCCCATTGTATTAAATGCAACACAAACCCCAGAGTCTATAGAAGAAAATAAATTCAATGACATAAAAAATTGCTTGTTTTGGTGTGTGTGTGTGTGTGAAGGTAGGAGGAGGTGTTATATGTGGAGGTCAGAGTACAATCTCTTTTCTTGGTCTGAGGCAGATCTTTCTTGTATGTTACTATAGTAGCTTGTCTAGCTGGCCTGGGGACTCCAGAGATCCTGATGTCTCTACCTCCCATCTCTCCATCAGGATCATTGATATTATAGACCATGTAATCTAGCCAGCTTCACATGGGTTTTGGAGATTCAAACTCAGGTTCTCTCATTTGCATGCCCCAGTGACCCCACCCCTCCACCCCCCACCCCCCCACCCCCCGTTGTTTTAATCTTAGTGCCTTAAAAACTAAGCCAAAACCTAGAGAAGAGTTTGGGAATTTGTGTCATAGATCAGGTGCTGTTTCGTTTTGTTAAATGAAACCATCTTCACAGTATAAGAATATCAATAATAACGGAAACCAACTGATAACAGCAAAGTCATTTATAGAAGCAGAGATGCATCAACTCTTGCTCTGTGCTGCAGAGGACACGCGCCTGTCAGTCAGGGTTCAGCTGGGTCCAGAGAAACCTCCCAAGCCCTTCCATTAAGAGAGGATTTTGTGCAGGGGATCACAGTCTTACAAAGCTTTGATAAAGGTTGGGTGCTCCAAGAATCAAGAAGAGTGGAAGCCACAGAAAGCCACCACCGTGGACCTGTGGTGTGCACAGGCGACACACGGGGCTGCCCTAAGGAGCTTCTGGCAGAACCCACTTAGCCTTCAGTGACACCAAACTCCACAGCCTCCTCACACAGCCAGCTTCCCATCCTGTCTGGCTCCAGATCTCACAGGGAAGATTTCACTCCAGAAGTGAACTAATGTATCCCCAGTGAGGAAGGACTGTGGGGAATGTCCCCAGGCTCTGACTCCAGCAGTAGAGGCCTATGCTCAGGGAGGACAAATGATAAGAAGACGGGATTAGACCACATAGATGTGTCCACTGGCTCATGGCAGGAACTCAAAGCAGAAACCAAAGCAGAAAGCAATGGGATGCTTCTTGCTGGCTTGCACAGGCTTATGTTTGGCTTTCTCATACATCCCAGGACCCCCTGCCCAGGGAATGAGACCATCCACACTGGGTCCTCCCACATCAATCATCAATCAAGATAATCTCCCACAGGCATGGTCACTTGCCAATTCCTGCATTAAGGCACCTTCTTCCCAGGTGACTGTAGGTTGTGTTTCTTTGACAATAAAAACTAAGGAACACAGTATGATCCCTGTGGATAACATCCATCAGACCCAGCCCTCCATCCATGACAGGGCCAAGATTCACCCTTGGAATTTTAGCATGTGTTCAAAATGGCCCAGGCATGGGGTGCTCTTAGCAGAACTGTTTGTGGTATAAAAAGACAAGAGAACTGTATGACTATGGGACAGTAGAGTCAGCAGCAGGAATATTCACAATGTGGTCTCAGGCCCTGTGAGAAATGCTGAGGCAGACCCAGGAGACAGCAATGGCTCCATTTCCAAGAGGAACTGTTGGGTAAATAGAGCAAGACTGCCTGTGCAATGTTCCCAGGTGCTCAGAAAGCATAGAATTGTGTAGAAACCAGAAGCTCCCAACATACATAAGCTCGGGAAGTGCTTCTGAGAAACTGCAAGGGCTAAGCAGTCTCCCAGGGACTGACTGCTGGACAGGGGGTAACCGGCTTGACCACTGTTTTCCTTGTGTCCATACAATCTAGTCACAAGTAAGCAGTAATTTGGGGGTTGGGGCTTTCTTGCTGTCACTTAACTTTCAGAGATTAGGGGTTTCTGTGGGGGTGGTTGGTGATCAAATTCAGGGCCTTGTACCTGTTAAGCAAGAATCTAACCAACTGCGTTATAGCCCTAGACTTGTGCAATAGCTTTTAAGTCAACAGAGGATCAGAGAAGTACAGATATGATGATATGATGATCGATAGTGATGAAGGAGGTGATGAGGAAGGGGGTAAAGGAGGCGATGGGGGAGGAGATGATGGGGGGAGGTGATGATGAGGGGAGGTGATGAAGGAGGAGGTGATAGGGGAGGAGGTGATGAAGGAGGAGGTGATGGGGGAGGAGGTGATGGGAGGAAGTAATGGAGGTTGCTGTAGATTTCTCTATGATCTGCCATAGCACTGGCTAAGCAGTCTCCCAGGAATGCCATCTTTGTGCCTAATACTGGAGCTTACAGTCCACAGGTCAGGAGGAAGGAGAAGGAAGGGCATGTGATAGAGATGTCAGGCATATACTTTAGGCCACAGCATGAACAGTCTGCAAGAGTGGGCACACCCTTGACTTGTAAGGTCTCTGACTTGGTGGTGCATTGCTGAAGCTGAGACTTCTCCATGACAGATGAGGAAATGGGGAAGGGGTGGGAAGAAGAGGAGAACAGGTCCTGCCCTCTACTCCTAAGGCAGGTCAGTCTGTGAAGACAGGTGCCTCCTCTATCAAGAGAGAGAGCCTCATTCCTGCCCACCTAGCACCCACGTGAGCTCCAATGGCTCTTGAGGCAGAAATGCACAGGGGATTCTGGGAAGTGCATTTCCCTAGCCAACATGTCACACAGCTACTGCACTTTACAGAAAGAGTAACATGGTCCCACTTTATATCCACTTGAAAAATATCAAGAAGAGAGTTTTAGTGCAGGCAAGGGCTCTATAAAACCGATGTAGCCCACACTGTGGTTGAGAGATTAAGCGGGTTGGTATAGACTTCAGAACAGAAATTTGGGCACACAACCTAGGAACTGTGTGGAGCTCCACACAGCCTGCCAAGTTCTCTATGGACAATCATAACCAGAAGCATTAGTGGATAGATGAAAGCTAGAAATAGAAATAATTTCCATAGCCAAAATCTACCAAAGATGATGAATAGCAACTCTCTCTCCTCTCTCTATGCTCCCCTCTCCTCCCCTCCCTCTCCTCTTCCTCCTTTTGCTTCCTCTTAACAGCTTTCCTATAGTCCAGGTTGGTCTCAAGTTCACTGTGGAACCAAGGATGATCTTGGATTTCTGGTCCTCCTGCTTCTACCTCCTGAGTGCTGGGGTTACAAGAGCGTGCCAGCAAGACTGATGGGTTAGGTGCTGGGGATGGAACCCTGGGTTTCCTTCTTGCTGAACAGCGCCGCCCAGCTTGTAGGTATCACCGAGCGGGCTGACCACACAGCTCTTGCTACGTGGCAAATGCTTAGCAGGGCTGAATGAAGGAAAGCAGGAACTGCCCTGCATGCCCTTTCTGCACCACGCGATGAGCTACACAAAGAGCAGAGAGAGGTCTGCTTGCAGGCAGGGCCTGGAGATGCTCCTGCCCTGCAGGCTGAGGACCTCCCAGGAGGAGCCTAGCCTCCCACCCTTCATCCAATCCCCTCTCAGCACAAAGATTCAGGGTCATGTCAGTGTTACACAGCCCAGCCGTGGAGCTACCATAGCAGCATCAGGCAACAGGCTCCGGGAACCTCAGGTCACATGACCAAAGCTCCCCTCCCCCACAGCACGGGCAGCCTCTGGACAGGAAGCCCCTGTTCAGCTCTGAAGTTTCCACCATGCCACATCCCCACTGCCGGTCCTCCTGAGTCTCTGTGGCAGGGGAGGCAGCCGTCTGCTGACTGCTTTTTGCAGATTCATCTAATTTTTCATCCCGCTCAAGGTAGGGACTTGGCAGCGATTTCTATTCCCTTGACAAGTCCATTTGTGTTACATGGAAGAGATTTCCAAATTGATTTAAGAGAGCCGCTCCCAGGTGGCGGGTCCCAGCAGGTCGGAGATGCTCCCAGCCTGGCTTCTCCGCTGTTCCTACTTGCCTCAGAACAGCAAAGACTTCTGGGGAAAGCTGGGCTGAAAAGCCTGTGGAAAAGTGATACCTCAAGAAGAGCACCAGCAGCCAACACTGAGAGGACCCAGCGGCTTTCCTCCATGGAAACAAGCCTCAGAAACTCTGCAGCAAGGGGACACCACCCCACCACCCCCACCACCCGACCCCACTCCTGTGCACCCACACCTTTTCATCCACCTTCCTTCTGCCAACAAGGGCTCCCTGTTAGGCTTCCTACTAAAAACTCAGTGCCCTAGTAGGGCCATGGGGTAGACTATCTGAAACAGTCATACCTCCTTCCCTCCCCAGACCCACGATTGTGGCAGTGTACCTTGGTGGCCACAGCTACCTATATCTTTAGTCTTTGGGTGCTGTGATGGACTGTCACAGACTGACAGTCCATCATGAGTGGTTGGACTGGCTGGTTTTGTGTGCCAACTTGACCCAGGCTGGAGTTATCACAGAGAAGGGAGTTTCAGTTGGGGAAGTGCCTCCATGAGATCCAGCTGTGGGGCATTTTCTCAATTAGTGATCAAGGGGATAGGGCCTTGTGGGTGGTGCCATCCCTGGGCTGGAAGTCTTGGGTTCTATAAGAGGGCAGGCTGAGCAAGCCAGGGGAAGCGAGCCAGTAAGAAACATCCCTCCATGGCCTCTGCGTCAGCTCCTGCTTCCTGACCTGCTTAAGTTCCAGTCCTGACTTCCTTTGGTGATGAACAGCAATGTGGAAATAAGCTGAATAAACCCTTTCCTCCCCAACTTGCTTCTTGGTCATGATGTTTGTGCAGGAATAGAAACCCTGACTAAGACAGTGGTTCATAAAGAAACTCATTACCCTGGAGGCTGGTAAGTCTGATATGGAGGTGTTGCATCTAGTGTGGTCCTTCCTTCAAGGTACATCAGGACAGAGGGCAGGAGAAAGCAGAAGTGGGGAGCAGAGGATATCAAGAAGGGGGGACTCTGCCTATTGCAGCCCACTCTGGGCAACTAGCCCACTTCCACAGCAGCAGTGGCAACCCAACTCATTAGATGGGTAGCTTTCAGTAGCTCATGACTTCTCACAGCTCCTACCTCCTTTGAGAATGTGTCACATCTGCTTCCACCAGCTCTTCCATCCTACCTGGTAACAGTCTCTAACAGCCTGTCCACTCCCAAGCCACTGTCCCATCCCCTTCGGTGGACACTCATCACTACAGAGGCAGACACTGTCCATGGTACCTACAGGTCGACTACACCTACAGGTGGCTTCCCTCTCCACCACCTGGGCCAGAGTAGAAAGCCAAGCCTGGCTCCAGCTCTCCAGCCCATCTATTCCCCCAAAGGTACTCCCACATGACTGATATCCCAGCCCCTGGCTAAGCCCCTGTTTCTCACCCAGGAAGACTTCCACCATATATTTTTATATAATGAGGCCAAGATGCCCATATGTCTGGTCCTACATATACAGATCAGGTTGTTGCTTGGAAGGGGTTACAGATGAAATTCCTGGTCACATTGGTGGGGTCTGAAATGCCACTCCATTCAAGATGGGCTTCTTCTAACTTATTGAAGGCCAGAAAGACTGAGTCTGTGCTAGGAAAAAGGAATTAAGCTCACACTGGCCTTCAGACTCAAGACTGCACGACCAGTCTCTTCTGGTCTCTTAGGGCCTCTACAGAGTTCAGACAGCCAATCTCAACCATCACTTGAGCCAGCTGTCCCCTTTTACTGTCTCTCTCCTCTCACATACACACACACACACACACACACACACACACATTCAAACTCATGCACACATTCATATGCACATATTTATCATAATGTATATGTATGTATAACATGTATGTAACATATCACAATTACATACCACTTACATCATGTCTATGTTCTAATAAAGGCATCACTAGGCAATTTGTCATCATGCTAACTTGTCATCATGCTAACATGTCATCATGCTAACTTGTCATCATGCTAACATGTCATCATGCTAACATGTCATCATGCTAACATGTCATCATGTTAACGGCACAGAATGTACTGCCCTGAACAAGGATGGTCATAACGGTGGTGGGGCAAGACAATGCAGCTGTTCCCCTATCTTGTATTTGTTCTGAGACCATTTCAGGTGTAACTAGAATCTAATTAGTTAACCACTTCTCCTTCATGGAGAATCCCATGGAACACTACCCGACTCTTCTAGGAACCAAAAGTCAGGATGCCCTAGCTAACTTAGCTTCCGTTAAACTGCCTGTCTACACTGGGCTCCCTCCAGCTAACTGCTTCTCTTAGTTTCTGCTAAAAGCATTTGCTTCCCAAAGTTCCCTGCAGCTGCAGAGTGAGAGGCAAAGATGTGCCTTCTGCCTTTTAAAAATCCCATGTTCTAGACACTGTGCTCTGGACACTCAGGGTCCCCAAATGCTTGGGTATGGCTGTGGACAACTGAAATAAAGACTTTCAATGGCCATACACCATGTCTGAGTAGTCATCTCTTGTGAGTTCCACATGACATGATGTCAATGGGTGACATAACATCACATGAATATGGTGGCATATGCCATCTTGGACTGAAGTGTATGAATGTACAACTGTGTGAGCATATAGAAGCTCATATTACTATATGTACTTATACCTACTCCACTGGTTCTATAACCCTAGCCCGAGCACCACTGATATACTTCTTCTAGGCCTAGACAACTATCCCTCCCTTCAGAAGCAGCCCTGTATCGCCAGGCTGACATCCCACGTGGTCCATTGCCATCACACTGCTATACCTGAAGCCCTAGGGCTTCCCAGCATGCTGCCTTACCCTGGACTGCCACCTGCAGGACCTCCGGGACTTGGTTCCTGTGGAAGCAAATGATCTGGTCAGACAGCTGTTGCTGGAGAATCTTGAATCACCAAGCGGTTTTCTCGCCTCAAGGACAATCAAGGTGTGCGGGTCTTCCTTCAGAATAGAATTCTCCTCTTGGGATCGCATGCTGGAGCACTGTCATCATCGAGTTGAACGGCAGAACGGTTGGAGGAGTTGATGGTCTCTTCCCCTGGGATCTCTCTTTAAGCAAATCGATAAATCACTTCTGAGGGCTTTAGCATAGATTAACCAACTAAGTAAGTCAAGCCAGGGTTTATTTAGTGTCCCGGGATTCTGTCAGCACTGAGGTTAAGTAAGTAACAAAGGGCCAGGATTTCAAGGCCCAGGGTGCTGATTACTGCAGCAGACATCATCCCTGAATCACCTCCACCCATGTGAAGCCAGAGTGTGTGTGGGGGGGGGGGGTGGGGACACCAGCCAAACTGACCTCATCATCTGTTGCTAGGAGTGGTGTCAGAAGAGTAAGGGCTGGAGAGAAAAGCTTCAAATTAATAAGAGAGAAGCTTTTGGCAGAGGCCTGGGAGCCTCTCCCTCCCTACCTAGACTACATGCAGCAAACAGAACGTGCCCGAGAAAGTCTAAGATTTGCGAATCAAGAGAAAGCAGGTTCCATGAAGGGTTGTATGGCTCATGGTTCACACTGCTCACCCACCCACTTCCTTTTTAGTCTTGATAGACTGTCTCTATTTCTGTTCCTACCCATGGATCCCTGGTGTAATTCTTTGTGCTGGGAAGAAAGAACCTATATAATTTAGTGGGGTATTCTGCTATCTTTTCAGGAACATTTGTTGTATGGCCTTCATTGGGGTGGGGTGGCATGGGGGAGGGTTCCTTGCCTGAGCTCAGGTTTGGGCACAAAGGACATCTCAGAGCATGTTGACCAACTCAGCCCTTCCTGAGTCTCTTGGGTGTGACCCAGCTGGATAAATATGATCATCCAGGCCACAAGCTCTTGATCTTGCTCCTTGATGGTCATTGTACCGTTCTTAGTTTTGTGTGATGCTCATGACTTCTGCACCCTCCATCATTCCCGAGTACATCAAAGCTTGGGTCTGAGCTGTGGTCTGAGTTCTGTGCTTGAAGTGAGCCTTCCGACCATGAGCCATTCATTCCAGGTTCCAAGCTGGGCTCTTTCTCATTAGCAATTTGTGCCTTCCTTCTTCCATGGCACAGTACCCTACATTTTGGGGGTTTTTGCATTATTTCTGGACAGCTTGGATATCAGGAAGTAAATCCTCATTTTTCCCAGCACTCTGGAGACCAGGGTTTTTCCTGCAATAGTTTGGAGAAGAGCTGGGCATTGTACATTCTCTGCAGCAGTCACAGAGGTGTTTCGGGTGAGATATGGGGGACATTCCTGGCCATGCCATTTTCTAAATGCCTCTCCAGGGTATCCTTCAGGAAGGTGACCTTGCTCAGCAAGAGGAGGGTACCCTGAGATATGCACATGTCCCTAATATCCGTGTCCCCATCAGAGGGAGGTGCAGAAGGGAAAGCCCCATTTTATGTTTTTATGTATTGGTTAAAATACATTTATTTTTTTAAAACCTCGATAAGGACCCTGTCATAGTCAGGGTTTCTATTCCTACACAAACATCATGACCAAGAAGCAAGCTGGGGAGGAAAGGGTTTATTCAGCTTACAGTTCCTCATTGCTGTTCATCACCAAAAGAAGTCAGGACTGGAACTCAAGTAGGTCAGGAAGCAGGAACTGATGCAGAGGCCATGGAAGGATGTTTCTTACTGGCTTGCTTGCCCTGACTTGCTCAGCCTGCTCTCTTATAGAAACCAGGACTACCAGCCCAGAAATGGCACCACCCACAATGGGCCCTCCCATCCTTGATCACTAATTGAGAAAATGCCTTACAGCTGGATCTCATGGAGGCATTTCCTCACCTGAAGCTCCCTTCTCTGTGATAACTCTAGCTTGTGTCAAGTTGACACACAAAACTAGCCAGTACAGACCTTGTAAGGAAAGAAAATCACCGACCAACACTTCCCTGGTACATAGCTGCAAAAATCTCAGCAAAACTTACTAGCTTAGTCTCAAAAATGCAAGATTACGGTAATATTTAAGAAGCAAAGTATTTCAGGCCAGAGAGATAGTTCAGCTGCTAAAAGCACATACTGTTCTTCCACATAACGGGGGTTCAATTCCTAGCACCCACATCACTTGGCTCACAACTGCCTGTAACTCCAGCTTCAAGGGAACCTGATACCTCTGGCCTCTGTGGGCAACCACACTCATATATACCCTGTATACACACACACACACACACACACACACACACACTCATGTATACACTGTATACACACACTCATGTATACATTGTACACACACACACATAGTTAAAATAAAAAATAAATCTTTTTAGAACATAAATTCATCATGCTAGAGGCATATGGGGGCTGATACCTTCTTCTCTGTATGTAAAATATCAAATAGCACAACTTAGTACCCACTTGTGATAATGATTCTCCAGACCAAAACCAGAAAAGAACCTTACCAACATGGCACAAGGCTAGATGTGTAGCTCAATCATTGAGTCCTTGCCTGGCATGCAGGACACTCTGGGTTCTATTCACAGAACTATGGCAATAACTGTAGCTCACACTCATATCACCACTAAATACAGTCTTCCAAAATAGCCAACTTCACTCTCTTCTTGTTGATAGCGAAGAACAAGTATCTCCACATGAGATGGGGGACAACCCAAGGAGATCTGGCTTGTTTCTCTTCATATGCCCTGGAGTTCCCAGCACAGAAGACAAGAATAGAGAGAGATTCTTAGCTGGGAAAGAAGAGGCATTCACAGATGGTGACACACATCCAGAACAATTACTAAATCATGTGGCTACATCAAATTCTGAAACTATAAGAAGTTCTAATGGAGCTAGGAAGATGCTGAGTCAGTAAAGTGCCCACTATGCGAAAGTACCTGACTCAGAATCCTCAACCCCCCGCCCCTGTAAAAGGCTAGGTATGGCATCATGCACCTACAATCCCAACACTGGAGTTGCTCATGGTTGCCAAAAGCTAAGTGCCACCCAGATAACCATTGTCAGATGGAGTAAAAAGCAAATATGGTTGTGTAATGAAATATACAATAAAGATGAGTGATTACACATATGGGAGAAGCAGGGATGAGCTCCACAAGGGTGTTCACCAAAGAAGCCAGACACCAAAGGGCAATGCTGTTAGTCCCCATGAACACACTGGACCTTTTTACTATGGTAGAAAACCACAGGGCTGGTCCTACAGCAAGCTGCCCAAAAACAGCACTGGGGAAATTTCTTGACTAAGACTTTTATGTCTCCAGTGTGCACAGATGTCAAAACCCGTTGATCTGGAGTTTACGTTCTGTGTGATTTACTGTATGCAAATTACCCCTTGACAAGGAAAGCTCAAGAAATAAAATTTTACAATACCATCTGAAAATATGAGGAAGAAATTAATCTAACAAAATGCAAAAGGTCTTTCTTCAAGAAACTATAAAATGCTGTAGGCAATGTCGAAGAAGCTTTAAAATTGGGGAAGAGGCATTTGCAGCGATTAGAGGCTCCATCCCCCACTGATGCCTCTGTTCATATTCTTGAATTTGTGGACAACACGGAATATGAATCAGAATCCCCAAAGGACTTCTGTGGGATTTGATAGGTTAATTCTAAAATTTGGCTCGTGTGTGTGTGTGTGTGTGTGTGTGTGTGTGTGTGTGTATGTGTGTGTGTGTTTGTGTGTGTGTGTATGTGTGTGTGTATGTGTGTGTGTATGTGTGTGTGTGTTTGTGTGTGTATGTGTGTGTGTGTGTATGTGTGTGTATGTGTGTGTGTATATGTGTATGTGTGTGTGTGTTTGTGTGTGTGTATGTGTGCGTGTGTTTGTGTGTGTGTGTATGTGTGTGTGTGTTTGTGTGTGTGTGTATGTGTGTATGTGTGTGTATATGTGTGTGTGTGTGTATGTGTGTGTGTGTGTTTGTGTGTGTGTGTGTTTGTGTGTGTGTGTGTGTGTGTGTGTGTGTGTGTATGTGTGTGTATGTGTAGACCAGTGGCCCATCTCAAGCATCCTTCCTCAAGCATCACCCCCCCCCTTGGTTTCTGCAATAGGCATCTCATATTCTGAAGCTTAACCAATGCGACTAGGCTGGTTTTTGAGAGGGCGTCAAGATCCTCCTGTACACTAGAAGTATAAGTGTGTACCACTGTGCTTGGCGATCCAGTCAATGGTAGATTCTGAGAATTGAACTCAAATTCTTGGGTTCGCATGGCAACCACTTTATCAACTGAACTCTCTCATCAGCCCCGGGGTTCTTTTTGGTTGGAAATATAAAAGGCAAGATACCATTGTCAAATGATAAAATTGGAGAACATTTGTTCTGTCAGCACGTGGTGCACCATGAGGCCCCTGCCATAAAGACAAGGTGGATATAAATGAAAGAGACAAGAGAGAACCAGCTGGAGGACATGTGGGTGTGGAGGAATTACTAGGAGGACCTGGGACCAGCAGCCATCTACAGAAAAACAAAATTTGACCCCCAGCTCCCTCATACTCAAAAATATTAATTCTAGACAGACCCAGATCTAAACTCAAATGTCAAAACACTCACTAAAGCTTTTAAAAGATGATGGAGGGGGACATCCTTGTGACCTTTGTGTGGCAGAACATTTTGAACAGGAGTCAAATGCAATAACTAGAGAGAAAAGTTGGGTGTGTTTGACCACATAAAAATTAGGTATTTCTGTCCATCTAAAATGTCAAAGAGCCCAAAGGGGGGAAAGACTATTAACAGGAATAATTGTGGCACTCATGCTGGCAAAGATCTCAAATCTAAAGTAAACGAAAGGCACATTTAGGAGAAAGGCGTGGCAGACACTTGAACAAGCTCGCCACACTCATGCATCTCCAGCTAGTCAGAAACGAAGCAACTTAGAGCCTTCACAGAAAAGTGTCACCGACCTGCCAAAGAACCAGAACCCATTCTGACATACTTCCTCTACCAAGGCTCCACCTCCTAACAATTCAACAACCTTCTCAAACAGCACCACCACCAGGGGCGCCAAGTGTTCAAACCCATGAGCCCATGGGGGCATTTCTCCTCCAGACCTCAACAACAGGAAAGCCTGGGGTAGGAGAGCACACTTTATAACCCATGTACCTGGAGGCTGAGGCAGGAGAATCACAAACTTGAGGCTAGCCCAGACAACAGAAAATTCTAGGCTAGCCTAAGCAATAAAAGGAGACTATGCTCAAACCAAAATAAGCTGTGTAAGATAGCATCCATAGCTTCACAGAAAAGTTCCAGGTCATTTTATAAGTGATATTTGGGCATCTGCAGGATTTGGACATCTGTAGAGAATCCTGGAAATGACTACCTGTGGATGCTGAAGCCATTCTTGTGGAAGATACTGAGGCAGGGTTGGGAGATAGAAAGGAGAAAGGGCTTATGGTTGGGGCTAACACATAGCGTGGAGCAGAAGGGGTACTATAGCCAGAGCTCCTGTAGGACCAGGGCAGACTTTCTTCTTCAGCTGTGTACCAGTTAGGTGGTTTGTTTTGTTTGTTTGTTTGTTTGTTTGAGGTTTTTTTTTGTTTTGTTTTGTTTTGTTTTGTTTTGTTTTGTTTGTCACCTTGACACAAGCTAGGATCGTCTTGGAAGAGAAAAATCTCAATTCAGGGAGTTCTTCCTGCTCATTGGCTGTAGGCATGTCAATAGGGACATTTTCTTGATTAATGACAGATGTGGGAGGGTCCAGCCCATTGTGGGTGGTGCCACCCCTGGGTTGTATAAAAACCAAGCTGAGTAAGCCCCAGAGAGGCAGCCAGTAAGCAGCACTCTTTAATGGACTCTGCTTCAGTTCCTGCCACCAGGTTCCTGTCTTGGCTTCTTTTCATCTTGGACTGTGAGCTATAAAATAAAATAAGCCCCTTTCTTCCCATATTGGGCATTGATTTATCATAGAAACAGAGAAGCAACCAGGATAGGCTGGGAGCTAGAGCAGTCTAGATGCCATTATGGGCAACAGAGAGGTGACCTTAGAGAGCCAGGGCAGTGGGAGAGACTCTTCAGCTAGGTGTGGGGGAACCTTAAGTGAGGTCACATGGAAGTAGGTTGCCTTGGGCTCTCAGGTAGTTTGTCCAATAAAACATGGATCCAGAACAGATGTTCATAGACACAAAATGGGGTCCCTTCTTCTCAGGAAAGATGTGGTTCATTCTATCATTTCATGGCTTCTGGGAGAACTGACCCTTCTCTGACTCCTCTGAGCTATCCTCCCCAAGGTGTCCCACCACCCCCCGCCCATCCCCCAGCTTGCCAAGACTACAATATCTCCTAGGTCTAAGAAGAACTTCCAGGTCTACCTGGAAAAGCTTACAAAGACCAAGAAAGTGACACTCACTAGGGGCTGCTGCTTGAACTTGCAGATATGATCCCTCAAGAAGAATTCACTTCTTCGTGAGGAGCATCTGCCACCTAGACAAACTTGCCCAGAATGAGTTCACTGAGTGCCTCAAAGATGTGCCCAGTGCTCTCTCCAAAAGCCACAAGTGCAGCTGCGGGACAGGGAGGAGGGGAACTCCTTCCAGAACCTTCCAAGGTCAAGATTCTGAACACAAAGCTCTGGGGTGAGAGGACAACAGAACTGAGGAGACAGCGTCAGCTGTAGAGAACAGGGTCAGAACCCAAATATGGTGGTCTTCCTGGAATGGGAACTTTGGGTAGCGGAGGCTGGCTCCTGATTTGATGTTAGGAAGGGGCACTCCACCCTAGTGGATTCACTGGGGCATGGAAATTGCCTTCCCTGTGGCCTAAGCACAGGCTTCCAAGACCAGCACAAACTTATTTGAAAATAGAAGGAAGCACAGAGAAATGCAAAGGCATTTCACAATGTGGTTTATGGATTCAAAGCAAAAGCTGCATCTTTGGAAAAATGCAATCGGAGACAGCTCGTCAGTGACGTTGAGTGAGGGTTATAATTTGAAGCCTGAAGAGGAATTATTAAAGTCCTGGGAGCAACATCTGTGGATGGTGAGGGAAATGTCATCATTATTTTGAAATATTCGATATAAAAATTTCAGCTAGATTCAAAACCTATTTGTATGATTGCACACACACACACACACACACACACACACACACATACACACATCCCAGCATTATATTTGTCAGTGAAAGAGAGGAGCAACTCATTAGTTGGGAAGAACAAGATCACTATCCGGCTTAGAGGAGAGAGCCAGGTCAAGGACCTGGGTCAGTCCCGAGGTGATGTTGCTACTGGGCAGAATGGCAGCAAGTGGTGTTTGATCACATGACCCCAGGGTCTGGCTAGAGTTTTGCATCGGTGTTTTGAGAAGACAGAACCCGCAGCCACCAGAGGCCATTTCAAACACAAGGTCATGCACCAAGGGCACTGTCTGACTTTCATTTTCAATCTTATTTTTATTATATTTTATTTATTTATAGAGGCTGCACATGCCACAGAACACACGTGGAGACCAGAGGGCAAGTTGAAGGAGTTGCTTTGCTCCTTCTATCAAGGGTGTCCTGGGCATTGAACTCAGGTCATCAGGCTTGGTGACAGGCACTTCGACCTGCTGAGCCATCTCAATAGCCCAATTTTCATTTTTGAAAAGGTTTCTTTTTTGGAGCTTAAATTCAATATTCAATGTCTGTACCATGTATAACTTTTTACATACCATTCTATAATGTAACTTCGTGAACACTGGCATGAGGGGTATGTTTATGGCCCTGGGGATGAGAGCAATACTCAGAGGCCCAAAGACTGGGTAGCTAGCCTCCAGGCAAGACTGTCAGGTGCAAACCCTGTTCCTCACCGGCAGGTGAACAGTGACAGGGCTATTCTGGTCCTGATTCTTCATCTGTAGAATGGAACACCTCAGCTAGGCGAGTTTTATCAGTGTTCAGAGGGCAAATCCATTAATCAGAGCAAAATGACTGACTGTTCAGCACACATCAGAAACCACACTGCAGACAGAAGACAGACAAGAAAGGCACTAGCAGCCACTGAGGATGACTGAAAGGTCACATGACTGGGCACTCAGGCTTCAATGTTCTCATCAAGTCTCAGCTGAGTGAGAGCAGAGCCACACCTTGCAGGCCAGAGCTCTTCTGACAATATGTACCCAGTGACTGAAGGGACAGCAGGGTCAGCTCGCTAGGCTTAAGTGCACACACCTGTCTGGAACATGCCCAAGGCCCATTTGCTTCTGCTGTTACAAGGAGCCATTGGCTCAGGCTGGGTCCCTAAGGAACATCTGGTCGCCTCAGTTCCCTGTGGGCCACGTGCACTAGAAGATGGTACAGAGAAGATGGAGGGTCAATGGCCTCTTCCCACAGTCTTCTCCTCACAGCTCACTCTGAAGCATCCGGAACCAGCCCCAAAGCCCCTGGACACACTCCAGCCAAAGTCAAGGCCCGAGGAGGCTATCAGAGCTTCTGGCAACAGCGCCTATCCAAGAAACGGGTCCATGTCCGTCATTGGACCTAAAGAGAGATTTTTGGAAATTCAGCAGGGCACAGAGTGTTTTCCCACACAGATCAGCTGGAGTCCGAGGTCCCTGGGGACATCTACACACACACACACACACACACACACACACACACTTACACACCAGTTGACTCCATGGCATCATTAACTGGGAATACACAGGCACCACAGGTGTCCAACACATCTCAGCCTCTTGCCAGCTCTGTTGCCTCCAGCTAGTAAGCAAGGCCCTGGGAACCAGATGCAACAGATGCTGCCAGCATGGGTTCAGCCTTAGCCATAAGCACGGCTGGGGAGACCAAGTTAGCAGGCACCCATCTTCTCACAGGGGAGGCTATACATCCAAGTGTGAAGTGTGGAAGGACAAGGCTCTACCAAGGCATCTCTCCTCACCCTAGAAACCATCTTTTCCTCTGGTGTGTGTCCAGCTCAGCCATCTGTGCCTGAGTATGGGCTTCCTCCTCCTATAACAACACCAGTGATGTTGGATGGGGGTTCACCAGCATGACCTCATTTAGCTCAGTTACCTTTGTAAAGTCCTTGTGTCCAGACACAGCCACATCCTGGGTCCAGGGGGGTATTCTACCTGATAGATTTCAAGGACTACTCTCAGCCCACAGTGAGCACCCTTGTCCTTTGAATGTCTCTGGACCCTCACCTCTTTTGTCTGCTGACAGCGTTGTGAGCCTGTCTGCCCCTGGCATGGCCAGGATCTTCACAAGGTTTGAGAGAGAGCCACTCACAACTTGCTAGCCAGCCCAGCCCACCTTCCTGCCTCACAAAGAGGGGAAGGAGTAGGAAGCAGGCACAGTTCACGCAAGAACAGAAAAATGAACATTTTAGTAAATTAATCAGATCTGGTTTATGGACAGACCATAACTTATATCTGGGTACCTGGAATAACTGCCCTCAAATGAAGTGGCTATAAGGGCAACACACCTGTCATGAGAAATCTGGAAGACAGTGAGGAGACCAAGAAAAAGGTACCCACGAGGTGATCCCAGCTTGTACCCACAAAGCCCACACCTGAGATCCTGATCCTGAATGTTCCTGCGTTGGCAAGCCACCTCACTCAGCTGACCAGGTTCAGCGGGATATCTGATGCATGTGCAGATCTCAGGTGAGCTGGACTCCTCACACAGGCTGGATCAGGGCTAGTCCTTGTGGGCTACTTCTGCAGCCCCAGCTGAAAGCTCAGAAGATGTCAAATGAGTCTCCGGAGCCTTTCAAATGCAGGTCCTGCAGCCTGGAGTGGAAGGATGGAAGAGAGACTAGCAAGAGCCTTCCAGGGTGTTCCAGAACATTTGGGGAGAAAATCCCACAAAATCAAAAGATTAAATAAATGAATGAATGAATGAATAAATAAATAAATAAATAAATAAATAAATAAATAAATAAATAAATAAAGCTACCTAACACAAGAGTGGTCCAGAAAGCCTGGAGGACCTAGGCCCCCTCCCGTGCCAAGTGCAAGATGTAGCTCTCAATGAGAGCCCGCAGAGCCATTTTGGAGAAAGGCAGTGGGACAGAGAGCCCAGCTGTATGTTCTGTACGGCCTTTGATCCAGAGAGACGCAGAAGGTCAAATGAATGCATCCACAAATTCCTTCCACTACCTGCTTTGCCTTGCAGGGACTGCTCAGAACCTGAACTCCAAGAGGTTCCTCCTGTCAGGGCAGGGGTGTGAGGAAACCCGTAAAGCTAAAGTCATAAGAAGTAAAACCTACTTTCACCCCTCAGATGTGGATGGAGGGCTCGTTACAAAATCTGCATGGCACACACGTCCTCACTTCATCCTCCCTTCAGGTCTCCGGCATTCCCTGCCCCCACTGCAGACTCACATACCCATCATAGCCGGATGCACGCTGGTAATTATCTCCCCAAACCTCTAGTGGAGGCCAGTCTTCTTCGATGCTTGTCAAATCGCTTTAATTATGAGTTTGCAACTGGCCCACTCACAGACTCACCTGGGAGTGAGCAGCCTCCCTCCCATTCGGCCAAGTTAGAAAGAAGTTGAGCAAGCCGTAGAGTGCAGAAAGAAGTGAGTTTTGTGAAAATGCAAGTATGATTAGGGGTTTGGCAAAGGCCCAGAAGCCCCTGACTACCAGGCCCTGCCCCGCCTTCCCTCTTCCAGACGTTGGGAAGCTATAGCCTGTACCAGTTGCAGAGGGTAGAAGACTTGCTGGGCATGGTTGACAAGAAAGGCCCAATGAAGACAATCTGTGAGGTTTCTAAAATTATACAGGGGTATGTTCATGTATACACACACACACACACACACACACACACACACACATACACGCACACATACACACACCTTGCTTGTAGCTCAGATACTCCTTCCTTTGTGCATGGGTAGCCTGTGACTTGCTTGGACCCAAAGAATCGAGCAAAAGCATTGTCTGGCATAGTCTGGCCTCAAAGGACCTTGTGAGATTCCATCCTACAAGCACTCTGCCCGGAGCTCTGCTGAAGGGCCTGTGACCAGAGTAAGCAGAAGCAAGCTGGACTACTGCCCATGAAGCCTGACGGATCCAGGTAGGCTCAACCACTAGAGTCAACTGAGCATGTAGAAATGACAAGTATTCTGAGGTACTGGATCATTGGGTGGTTAGCTACGCATCAACAGTTGATGGATGCTGGCACCTTCCTCAGCCTTCTCCTATGCTTTGTCCCCAAAAGGCAGTGCTTTGGACAGGGCAGGCTGTTCACAGCCACCTCAACTCTGAAGCCCAAGGGAGACCTCCCAGAACTCACACTGGAACCCCAGTGAATGATAGGTGACCTAAGGGCACTTCAGGTCCGGAGTGAGGTCCAGCCTTCTAGAAGTACAAGAGGCCTTCCGTTGACCTCGCTCTTTACTTGAAGCCACATGCTCAGTGTCATCCATGGCCCTGAGACCTACCCAGACTGACCACCGACTTTCTCTCTCTGCTGAGAACAAATGCCTCCCCCCACATACATGAAGCTTCTAACAAGCACCCCTTATACTCCAAGTAACCAACTCCCCCCAGTCCTATCCTGCTCTGGTGGCTTAACTGTCTTGCACATTGCCCAGAGGCCAGAAACCTAACTGATCCTAGTCTCTACCAATGGCCAGCTGGTAACCCTGCCTCTGGTAACCAGGCCTCATCTCTGGCATGGACATGGGTTTAGGATGGTCACAACCTGGTCTCAGGGGTGAAGTCCCTATGTGAAGGGTAGTGCTGATGCAAAGGATGATCCAGAATGTGCACATCAGGACTGCTGAAGGGCAGCACCTACATCTCCAAAATCCTTCACCCTCTCTTCCCTGCAGGCAAGCCCCTGAACAAACCTACCGATGTCTATACTCAAGTCCCAAAGGAAGAGTCTCTAACCCTGGGCTTGCAGCTACAAGACCGGGTGAGGGAGATCACGACCCAGACAGTCACCCCCTCTGCCAAGCCGATGTCCCCAGCGGGCACCTCTTTTACTTCCCACTTGGATATGTGGAGCTGGTAGACGTAGCCTCCTCCAGTCCATCCTTGCCAGATAATTAGTCCATGGCCTTGCAATCTCTGCATTTTGAAATTCATCCTGAACCCTCATAACCCGCTGGGCTTCATCTCAAATGCCCGCGTACTTTCATCTCTCCTTCATTAATTCTCACACCCGCACCCGGGCACAGCGCAGCCGCCTCTCCTCACAGGGCCGTCTGCAGTCTCAGCCCTGCAAATTGATCGGTGCTTCCTCCTCGCTGGCATTTGCACAACGGGAGATGGTCTATGTGTCTGCGGCCAGCCAGCATCTCCTTTCCCTTCAATTTGCAGACGGCTCAGCTCCCAGCAAAGAAGGTGAGGTGAGATTAATTGGCCGAGCCGAACGAGGGCCACTCTGCCCCCAAAAGTGGGTGTGAGGCCACGAACAAGTCACTGTCTAATTGGTTACATGTGACCCTGTCCTTTTTTGCAAAAGACTTAATTCTAAGTTTTAACATTTGAAGTATCATCAATATTAATTATTGCTGCCTTTCCGAGTCACCCCTCACCCAGGAAAGGGCACAACCATTTCTCACAAGGAGCAGGATAGACTTGAGAGTACCCTTTGGGTTTCTGAAAGAGAAGGCCTGGCTCCCTGTGTTGGGGAAACTGAGGCTCAGCGAGCAGCTGGCTCCCCTACCTTCTGATGTCTGTCTTGCTTTATGCCTGCCAAATGCTGAGGGATGAAACCACTCCAGTTTTCACTCAAATCTTTTGGTTGCAAAGGTCCTTTCTTGACATTGCCAAAGGATGGACTCTTGGCATTGCTACCAAAGGAATGGCCTAGCACATAAAGGCTCTGGAGAGATGACTAGTAAAGCCGTGAACTGGTTCTGGGCGTGGTGAACAGTCAGGGTCACTGCCTTCTATCCAGAAGAGATGGGGAAGACTGAATAGAATCCTTAGGGTCAAGTAGAATCCCTTGTACTTGTATGTGGCCCGAGGCTCCCTCTAGCCACTCTCCACAGGGAAGCTGCTCTGCTGCCCAGGGCCTGCTGACCAGAGTGAGTTTTCCAGGGCACATTAGACACAAGGGTCCCTGAAGTGACTTTGATACAAGTGGGTAGCCTCAGGCGACATCCTGGATCTTCTCAGAGGCAGAGGAGAGCATGCACAGGGTCTGGTTGCTCTTCAAGGATGGTGGTGCCCACATCCTCTGCTCCTCACTACAGAGACACTGAAGGTCTGAGGTTAGAATTAAAATAATGTGTCTGTATACCAAAGGACGTTAAAGAAAGCTAGCACACTGAGCCAGAAACTTCAGGGAAAAAAAAGCTGGAATCAAATCTTCCATCAGACCCATAGGGAGCAAAGCTGGACAGTACTGTGACTTCTCACCTCGGGACCCAGATATGGCAAGTGACAAATTTCTACTGTGAAAACCATGGCCAGGCAGTGGTGGTGCGTGCCTTTGGGAGGCAGATTTCTGAGTTCGAGGCCAGCCTGGTCTATAGAGTGAGCTCCAGGACAGCCAGGGCTACACAGAGAAACTCTGTCTTGAAAAACCAAAAAAAAAAAAAAAAAAAAAAAAAAAAAAAAAGAAAAGAAAAGATAGAAAGGAAGGAAGGAAGGTAGGAAGAAGGAAGAAAGAGAGAAAGAAAACCATGGAGTTTGGGGGTTGGCAGCAAAAACAGGGAATTAACACAAAATCCATTGTACAATCCCACCTGGCTGGGGGTTGTGGCTAAGTGGGAAAGCTCTGGCCTACCCTACACTGAAGTCTTAGATCCCCTCCCCAATGCCACAACAAAAAAGAAAAAAGAAAAAAAGAAAGACAAGACACCCCACTGACCACAGATAGGAGCCTATGTTTCGTCCATTTTGTCAAGAAACAAAGCTAAGGCACAGGGTTGGGAGCTGAGCCAAGGTGACCAGTTAGCCAGTAATGGAACCTGTGCTCGTAAGCCCTGCTCTATTCTATACCCCAGTAAGGAGAAGGCCACTTGCAGCCTCTCAGGAGCAGAATGTATGGGTTTACCTCTTACTGCCCACAGTCACATATGACAGCTCAGAGACTCCCCTGTGCCCTGGAAGACAAGCTAAGCAGCTGGGTTGACTGATGTTTGCAGACTGAGCAACAGAGGGTCATGAATGAGAATTACATCATCAACCATCAATACCAGGGGTAGAACGAGAGAAAAGAGGGTCAACTGATAGCTACACCAGGGCCACTAACACGCCCTGAATTACTGGATGTAGGGACCCATTCACTGGACAATGGAGCCTGAGCCCACAGCTTGTCATGTGTGTTTTCCTTCCCATCAGGCCCTGGGACACCTGCTTCAAGCATCAGGCCTCAAGTTCCAGAGGTTTCCATCACTGATTACAAAATGTGGTTCTCTGAATTGCCGGCTCTAATTGCAGGCAAAGATTACTCCCACAGTTTCAGGGCCAGCAGCTGGGCTAAGTGGCCGTCCCCAAAAGCCATTTCCTGCCTGGCTGGGTACAGAATGTTCTTTCCCTCTAAGTGAAATAAACAGGTCTGAACTCGGACTTTCTATCTACCGTCCACTAAAGCCTTCCAGCTCCTGAGTTTCCACACAACTAAGATTTATAGTGCCTATTCTCCCCAGAGCAGAGTCCCCAGATAATGTTAATAGATGGCTAGTTTTGTCAATAAATCCCTCTGGCAATGGAAATATCTATTTCAGATGAGTTCTCTGGAGCCATGCTCCAAGTGTGGAGGGCACTTAGCCTGCTTCCACCCACTTTTCTGGCAAGAGCCCTTCTGCAGAGCTGTATTGCTCCACCCTCTTATCTCAGGAACCAGGCAGGTCTCAGGGCTGACAGCTTAGGTGGGAAGCCTTTCAGAAAGGGCCTCTGATGGATGCTCTCAGCCAACCATTGGACTGAGCACGGGGTCCCCAATGGAAGAGTTAGAGAAAGGACCCAAGGTGCTGAAGGGGTTTGCAGCCCCTTAGGAGGAACAACAATATGATCCAACCAGTACCCCCCCCCAGAGCTCCCAGGGACTAAACCACCAATCAAAGAGTACATATGGAGGGATCCATGGCTCTAGCCACATATGTAGCAGACGATGGCCTTGTCTGTTATCAATGGGAGGAGAGGCCCTTGATCCTGTGAAGGATCGATGCCCTAGTGTAGGGCAATGCCAGGACCAGGAAGCAGGAATGGGTGGGTTGGTGAGCAGGGGAGTGGGGAGGGATAGAGGGTATTTGGAGAGGAAACCAGGAAAGGGGATAACATTTGAAATGTAAATATAGGAAATATCTAATTTAGAAAGGAAAAAAGAAAGAAAGGAAGGAAGGAAGGAAGAAAGGAAGAAAGGAAGGAAGGAAGAAAATATCTCTGAGACAGCAGAATAACAGCCTTCCATGGGCTCAGGGGAAGGGGCCAGGGTAGGTCTCACTGAGTACCCACCACACCTATTATTTGAGTGGTGGATTGGTCCGGGTGCCATATCCTCTACTGAAACAGCTACCCTCACTTCTAACCCCACCAGTCTATAGGGTATCAACCCCTCTCAGCTTCTGCCTGCATCTCCCAAGGCTTCTGCCTGCATCATCTCCCAAGGCTTCTGCCTACATCTCCTGACCTCTTCAGCCCTAGTGCTGCTTTTACAGTTCCCTGACCTTGAGCTGTCCGGTGATCTATCCTCACCCCATAGCCATATCTCTCATCCTAAAAGTTGGTTTTCTGGAACAAAACCCTCCTCGGCTCTAGGGTTTCCATTCATATTAAGAACAAGGCTGCCAAAGGTGTGTGAGGGGACCCCATGCTACCTAAGGCCCTGCACAACTGGGCCCCCAGATCCCCTTCAGCACTGGCTACATCCAGCATTGGACAATCTCAGGATTATACTCCAGTTCCCAGGACAGAGTTCTCTATAGTATGCTGTGCCCCTGATAAAAGCCCCTAACCCTGGAGGCCCAGCAGGAACCGCCTGCTTCAAGGAAGACTGTTTACTCCAGCCTTGGCCACATAATGAGTCTGTCAAAAAGAAGGAATTGAGAAAAGAAGGAAGGATGGTGGGAAGAAGTGGAAGGGATGGGAGGGAGGTGAGGAGGGAGGGATAGAGGGATGGAGGGTAGGGGAGGGAGGGGGAAACACAGCTTTTCGTTAATTCTAGAGCAGAAGATAGAGACTGATTCACTGGTATCAATAATAAGAATTAATGGGGAAGGCAGAACTCACATTTACCTCTGTGTTCTGTATTAAAATTGCTCTCATGTGTCACTGCCAGCACACAAATGACACATTTACTTAAGCTCAGTCACTGCTATTGTCACCTACAGAGTTGCCTGATGATTTTTTTCTCCGTGGCCATATTCTCCCTTATAGGAACAGTGAACCCCTCGCCCCACAAGGCCACGTGGACCCAAAAGCAGAAAGGACCTGCTGGGCAATTTCTTTTCTAAGTGGAAGTTCTGTAGCCTAGGGTATACATCCTTCTGTCTGTCACTGGGGACATGGGACACCTCCGATGCTGGTGTCTCCCAGACCTAAACCCACCTAGATCCGTGCAGGCTGGGAGGGTGTCTGGCCTCTCCTCCATCGTCAGCCTTCCAGAGCTGATGCCATGTTCCTTGGTTGCTTGGTATAAGGTAAGACCCATCTATGTTAGCGGGCATAATTGTTCCATAGAATACCAAGCCCCTCAAGAGCTTGTTGGATGTGTAGGCTGGATGATAGAGTCACCCCTGTCACATTAGGTCAATCTCCGGTCAGCTATTGTGGTAGGCTAACATTCCCAGCAAGCTCTTGCCCTTTCCCTATAAATCCCTGAGCAATTTCCAGTATCCTTTCTGCTCCTGGCGTCCCCTTACCACCTAATCAGGGGGATTCCCTCCACCTCTGCCTTCCCAGTGCCCTCCTATGCAGTGTTCTCACAAGCATGGGCCCCGTGGGACATCCCAGTGTCCTCCTGTGCAGTGTTCTCACAAGCATGGGCCCCGTGGGACATCCCTGTGTGCTTGCCTTCTCTCCCGTGTCCTGCCATTTTTCTTCTCTCTCTGTCACAAGTGGCAAGCTGCTCAGCAGCAGTACGAAGACTACTGGAAGGGGAGCACAACATAGTTGCAAGCAATAGAAGCTGGGTTAAGCTCAGCGAAGACGAAGATTTTTAAAAGGTCAGGTGGGGTCACAAGGACAAAGACTCTGGAGGGCCCAGGGGTGAAAGGGGCCATAGAGAGTTGTATTGCAATCCGGCCAGGGTACTCTCCAGTTCTGTGATCAGCACTGCTGCCAGAAAGCCAACACCCATTGGCCTCCCTCACTGTGCTCATAGGCTCTGGCTGCACAAGTCTGTGGTCCACGACCTCCTTAGCGGTCAGTATAATACAGCCTTGCCACAGCAAGGCTCTGCCAAGGTCTGCGGTGCAAGCAACTAAGAGCTCTATGGATGGTGCAGCTACTGTGCTGAGACACAAGCTGTTCACAGACATGCGCTGTGGTAGAATGAGGTGAGTGTGAGGGATGAATGGACAACAGGCAGGATAGGTGGATAGGTGAATGGGTGGAAGGGGAAGTAGACAGATGGAGGAATAGTCAAGAGAATAGGTGAATGAGAAGATGGATGGATGCATGGATGCATGGACAGATGGATGAATGAATGCATGCATGGATGGATGGATGGATGGATGGATGGATGGATGGATGGATGGATGGATGGATGGATGGGTGGGTGGGTGGATGGATGGATAGGTGGGTGGGTGGATGGATGGATGGATGGATGGATGGATAGATGAATGGATGTGTGGATGAGTGGGTAGATGGATGGGTGGGTGGATGAGTGGATAGATAGATGGATGCATGGATGCATGGATAGATGGATGGATGGATGGATGGATGGATAGATGGGTGGAGGGATGGATGGATGCATGCATGCATGCATGGATGCATGGATGGATGGATGCATGGGTGAATGGATGTATGGATGGGCAGATGGATGAGATGTGGATCCACAGGTAATGTTAGAGGCTCCAAGCAGGATACTATCTTTTTCCTGTAATCCTGATGCCCCTGCTACTCACCAGAAACAGTTCCTGGATCCTGCCACAGCAACCAGAGCAGGCTTGATATACATGATTTTCCAGCTACAACATTTGCCCTCTAGCCTGACCTACATAGGACTTCCCAGGGATATAAAACCTGTGTGTTGGAAGTGCTTGGTCAGCAGGGGTCTCAGGCAAGCCTCCCCCTTTTCTCACTGAGCACTTTTGCATTTGCCAGCCACCCATTGCCTCCACAGTGATTGCCTCCTGCTAGGGTAGTCAGTGGTAAGTCCTCCAGAAATGGAGATGGGGAACCAAAACCAGCTGCCCACGTCTCTAGGCTCAGGAGCCCACCACTGTCTCAAGGAAGCCCCATGGAAGCAATGGAGCCCCAACTTCACCCATGATGTTAAGGTCAATCCTTGGCTTCAGGACCAAGTACCATGACCCCTAAATTCACTGCAGCCTCAGAGACCATCAAGCGCTATGATACACAATGCATGTGGCCGTGTAAGAATGGGAACACCCAACATAACTGCATGTCATCCATGCTGATCAGCCTCCTCCTGGTGGACATGTTGTCTTCTCCCCCTGTTCTAAGTGCTCCAGAGTACATGCATTCCATCCATCCATCTCTGGATATTGGAGAAATGCTACACGGTGTCCCCAATGATACCCCATATACTGGCTCCCTCTTAGCTAAGCACTGCTGGTTCTGCAGGCTGCACATGAATCTGAGACAAGATGACCTAGCCAGGAGCAGACAGAGTTTAGAGATGACATTCTAGACTTCAGGCTCTTATTAGAGCTTCTCCATGCCCAGTGCTCTATCTATCTCAGCCAGCTCATAAGGACGCAGCTCCATTTGGAGGGTCTCTATGTCTCCCACAAGGCCCAGCATTGCTTGCTATCATGGGACTCTTGAGGCCACTGGCAAGGAGATGCCTGAAATCTGCAGGGCCTCAGAGGAGCTAGAAGGATCGGGTCTCTACTCTTAGTTCAGAAATGAGGGACTTGGTTTCCCCAATGGTTAAAGGAAAGGTCAGTGAACTTCAAGGTCACAGTGTCTTTCATGAACTTTTGATATCCTGGGGGTGCGGATCTAGGAAACCCCCACCCAGCCACATACACCACCTTCTTGCTAAGCATTGAGACATCCTCACTTTGCCCAAGAGGTGGGGTAGAAAGCTTTCCGGCCCTACTGAGTCAAGAACCCTGCTCCTCATGGCCCCACCTACAACCTCACCAATCACAGCACTCAAGCAACTGCCAATCACTGCTGTCCATCCTTCCTCCCATGTCTTCCTTTCTCTCCTTTGCCCACCCTACCCATAAACAACCCCAGGGACCCTTGGCTTCAACCCACAGAGACTCAAAACTGAGTGGGACTCATTAAGCTAGAATCAGGGCATCATTGACAGGGCTGCACTCTCATCGAGGCCCCAAGAAACACACATCTCTTCCTGCATCTAGAGGTACCTCCATTCCTAGGCTCATGGCCTCCACTTTCCTCTTTAGAGACAGATACAATTGCTGGAATCTTGCACATCTGTATGATTTGGTTCATCACCCTGTACCTCTTTCTTCACCTTGAGGACCCTGAAGTTGAGAACTGTAGCCAGTACTGCAGAATGGCAGAATGGTCTCTGCCCAGTGCCCTTAGCCACACTCACAGAAACCATTTTTTTTTTTTTTTTTGCCATATGTGTCAACTTTCCTATTGCTATAACAAACACCATGACCAAAGGTAACTTGGAGAGTGGAGACTTTATTTAAAATATATTTCCAAGTCATAATTCACCATTGAGGGAAGTCAGGGCAGGAACTCAAGGCAGGAACCACAGAGGAGCAAAGCTTGCTGACTAGGTCACTCTGTCTCACTCACTAGCTCACATTCAGATTCCTATACAGCCCAGTTCTATACATTCAGTTCTATACAGCCCAGCCCAGGACTACCTGCCCAAAAAATGGTGCTGCCCACGGTGGGCTGGGCCCTCCTACATCAGTAAATAATAGATACTATCCCTCACAGACGTGTCCATAGACCAATTTGATCTAAGTGATTCCTCAATTGAAGAGACTTTTTCTCAGATGAGTGGAGGCTGTGTTAAGTTGGCAGGGAAGGCTAACCAGGACCCTCATCCCTGGGCTTAGGGAATTAGAATGCAAACATCTTCAAAGGTCCTGATTCTGCCAACCACATAGATCCTAGGCGGGCCAACCTAGATAGGCCATTCTAGTTCTAGAGGCCGCTCCCAACGGAATCTGTGAAGGACTCTCTCACAGATAACCAGCCAGAGGACACTGAAGGTTAAACTGGTTCCCTGGTGTGAAGGAATCAGGCCAGGGGGATGAGTTGCATGCCAAGGACCCCTCATCCTCACCCCCATCTGGCAGAGGTCACAGGCAATACTCACCAGATAGTCCTAAGCAAGAAGAGGACAGGCATGTGGCCAGGGCCAGGTCCTGAGCTGCCTGTTTCGTTTCAGCCTCCTGACTTCTGCTCACTGCTAAGAACATCCTGCTGAGAGTCTCTTGGGACTCACATTCTCTTCTTTGTCCATTTTCCCAGCATAACAGTGGTTCAATAGTACCCCAATTACTCAGGAGTCACCCATCCATGAAATAGCCAGGCCCTCGTGCCTTCCAGATAAACTGACCATTTCTTAGAACTGGCTTGAAATCTCTGTCTCCAGCCTGAGAGTCCAGGCAGTGAGACCCCCACTCCCAGGCTATGGGGGGGGGGAGGGGCTGTGGTGACACCATTCCCAACCTTCTCATCACCGGGGCAGAGTCCCAGCCCTTCCCCAGTCAGGGGAATAGCATCGAAGGCTGTTTTCTCAACTCTGCTCTGGAGGGATTTCCTTGATCTGGAGCTAATTGTATTGGCATTAACCTGTTTTAACAGGACTAAAGTGTCAATAAATCATTTTTTAGTAGCTCTTCTTATCACAGCCCTCTGCTAATGCACGGCCCTCATGGTGACAAACAGCCACGGAACCACGGCTTTCCCGAAACACATTTTGTCTTTCTAAGCCTTTTCTCTCTTCCTGCTACTTCAGAGACTTCTAAAGTTGATTTAGAGGCGAGTAGAGATGAGCACAAGGCCACCACAGTGCCTTGGCCAAGCCAGCCTGCTCACCATCACAGCACCATCTCTCAATGACTGTCGGCCTAGCCCGCCATCGCTGCATACAACTGAGTAGCAGTAAGCAGGGACTTCGGGAAAGGGCTCAGAGCAAAGGATCCTGCAGAACGTGTCTTCGTGGAAGGTTTGCGAAGCAGCAAACCCCAAATGCCAAAATCTCAGCATAGAGATTTTGCCAAAGTCTAGTGCCGAGCTTACTGGCAGGCAGGGCAAAAAAGGGAAATACTTTCTATATTTTATTTGTCTCCAATCAAAAAGAAACTGACGGAGGATTCAGGAGATGCTCTCTCACGGTTTTGGGTTCTAGGAGGGCTCTGCCATTTTGTTTAGGAACACCATGAGTGAACAGAACATTCTAGCGGCTCTCCCTGACTGAGTTCCCAGGAGGCACAGGCCCAGGCCCAGAAATTACCCAGGTGATGGAAAGGTCGTGACACCCTACAAGGTAAGATCTGTACTGCTCCCAAGTGTGCATAAGAAGCCGTGGAACAGAAAGGACAGAGAACTGACACTTGACAGGCCCAGTCTTGCCTGGAGGTGGCATCTACTGGGAATGTTCCAGAACAAGCTTGGGAGGTGTTGAGCTGTCTTTAGCTGATGCTAGGTGAGGAGGTCATGCACTCTGTCCTCTGGCTTTGGTCACCAGCCACCAAGAGCTCACCCTCTGCCATGCAGGGCTCATGCTGTTAGAGTGTGCTTGCCCCCAAGATGCATCCTTCAGCACCACCTCCGTGACTGTTGATAGTCTTGAATGTGAAATGCAGAAGACATAGATCCAAAGCCTCCCAATACTTACCATCTTGTACCCTGGGCCATTCTGTGCTTAAGCTAAATGAGAAAAACTGTTGCATAGTTTGGGGGCAGCATGGCAGAGGGTGAGCTCTTGGTGGCTGGTGGCCAGAGCCAGAGGACAGAGTGCATGCCCTCCTCTCCAACCATCAGCTAAAGACAGCTCTGGGGTCCCTTAGTTCATTGAAGCACATGGGACCAGGCTGTTCTCAGAAAGCATTTCTTTTAACAGCTCTGATGGAGTGTCCATTCCCATTCTCCATCAGACTTTCCATTAGAAACCCTTGCCCAGCAAGAAAAGCCACAACTGCCCATGGGGTTCAAGAGGACAACCCTTGCCACCCAGAGCCCTGCAGCTTTACATTTTTCTGGATATGCATCAAATGCCCCCTTAGTGAGCCCTCCCCACTCAAGGTCACAAGAATGAAAGCTTCTAAGACGCTTTAGAAGGCCTGATGTTGAGAGCATGGGTGTCCGGAGATGCTATTCTACCTGCCACAGACTTCGGCAACCTTGACAAGATCAGCCTTGAAAGCCCACAGTGAGAGGGCCAGGCCTGGGCTATGCCACTTGATTTTGTAGGCAGGTCCATTTCTGCTGCCTGGGAAGCACGGAGGACCCAGGTATACAATGAGCACTGCCTAAAGACATATGTATAAGAATAGCCTCACACCAAAGGGATCGGGTCTGGAGATGGCTGGAGACCCAAACATAAAGCTGAAGGAGCCAGGTAAAGGCAGCTGCAGGCCAAGCCTACCTTGGCCAGGTACCTGCAGTTCTGTGGTCAGCAGTCAGAGACTTACATAGGGTAGATATGCCTGCGGGGTTTAGATCATCAGAAACTTCATCCCTGTTGTCTGGTAGACAACAGCATAGAGCTATGTTTGTCTTTGAGCTTTAATATTTAGTTTGTCGTGGACCTGGACATTAATTTTGGTATTTGGGATCACTGCATTAAAAAATATATATATTTATTTTGGAGTTGAAGAGATGGCTGAGTCAGTCAAATCCTGGCCCTTCAAGTATAAGGACCTGAGTTAGTCCTCAATATCCACAGATAAAAGCTGGGTTTTGAAGCAGGTTACCTGTAATCCCAGCCCTGGAAAGGTAGAAGCAGGAGGGTGACTGGCATTCACTGGCCAGCTAGTCTCACCAAATTGATTATCTCAAGAGCAGTGAGACTCTGTCTCAAAAGATAAGGTAGAGAGGAATTGAGAAAGACATCCAACATTAACCTTTGGCTTACACACATACATATGCACACACAGAGACACAGATGCACACACACACACACACACACACACACACACACACACACATTCTTTATCGTGATGGTGGAGTTTAAGGGTCCCTTAAGTTTGGAATTGCAGGAGCATGCTCAGCTCTCCTTCCACTGCTGTGAACCTAGTAGGGTCCTGTGTCCCTGCAGGTAGTAACCATTCAAGGATTACCCTTCAGAAATGGCCTTGCAGATTAGCTGGAGATCTCCCTAGGCCACTTAGCACAGAGCTGGTGCCATGCTGCTCCTGGATCTGGGCCACCTAGGCCTGTCAAAGCCCTTCCCCTAACCCCCCACCACCACCACCATCACCCCCACCCCCCGCTGAGGGTTAAGGATGCCCAATTCCCTAGGTTCCCACTTACTGTTGTCAGCCAGGGAGGATAATTAATCCTGTTGCTCCCTAATTGACTCGAGGTGGCTCAAACAGCAAACATGATATCCTTCCCTTCAAGAGGATTTCTTCACTGGAACTGGTTCGCAGTCTTCTTTGGAAGGAAAGAAAAAAAAAAATGAAAACCACAAGAAGATAAGAGAGCAGAGAATAACTAGAGTGTATTTACATATGCAATCAGGAGCCATGAAAGGCTGGAAACAAGGAAGAACAAAGCACTTGTGCGTACACACACACACACACACACACACCAGGGAGGCTGTAAAAACAGAGCAGGAAGCTCATTGCTGGGAGCCTGAAGGCTGTGGCCAATTCTAGTACAAAAGAGTGAGCGGCTGCTTAGCGTCCCATGGAGCCACTGTCTGGCATCTAGAAGGTCCTGGGGATCCTCAGTATTGATATTTGCTCTGTTTGCCACCCCAGAAAAACTCTTCAGAATTGGGACACACACACACACACACACACACACTTGCTATTCTAGAAAGGTCTATTTCAGAGAGTGCAGCCTACAAAAGAGAGTCCTCATGGTGGGAAAGAGAATTCTCCATGCTTGTTTCTCTAGGAAGTGAGGGGAGAGGTCGTAGTAAAGGGAGGTCTGGGTTTGCACACACAGCTTCCATTCTGCCTCCATACCTGGGACACTGCACTGAGTGCATGGGTGCCGCTCATGTTGCTAAGGGCAGGACACTAGCTGTAAGACCCCCCACTGAAGCCTCGTTTCTATCTCTCACATTGATATGAACAACCTAACCCAAGTCTGCTACCACAGGGCCTCTTGAGGTGCTGGTGTGTTGAGCCAGTCCTCTGAGGTAGCCAACAGAATCCCTTCTCACTTTCACAGGGACTCTAAGAGGCTGAATTTGTGACCCTGTCACACGGCGAAGAGGCAACAGCCCCCAGATGGCAAATCAATCATACCCATCTCACATTCAGGCTCTTAGTCAAGGACCCTGAGAATTGACACATGGGTCACATGGTCTCTACCATAGCACACAGCTCTGTAATTGTAAGGTGAATCCGTGATACATAAACGTGGCTGTATTCCAAGAAAGCTTTCTTAACAAAAACAGACCAGGGGCCACATCCAACCCCTGCTGAATTTCTGAATGGGCGTGGTCAGCCCTACCCCACCTTTGTCTGAATGCCCAGTCTCTGGGCTGGGTTCTGTGACATACACAAATACCAATGTTGAATAGGGACATGCCAGCTTCAACCCCACTGGTCTGTGATGGAGGCAACAGGCCAGAGAGTCCACCACCTGGAGAAAGAAGTAATGTACAACATGTCCTGAGGTGAAGGGTGAGAAACAGCCCTAGGAAGGTATCGGGAGCTATAGCCAGCCATGGCAGACCACCTGGCAGACTGGACCCCAAGAGACAGAATTGTCATCATATCAGCCCTCTATAGAAATCTGACACTGGCCAAGCCATGATGGAGACCCCTAACCTGCTCTCCATCTTTTCCTCCATGGAACTCGGTCGAGGTACCGTGCTGCCATCCAGTTTAGAATTCAGGACACAGGAATGCAGGCTTGCTGTAGCAACTCCAGATACTTTCCCAGTCCTTACCACCACATGGAGCATCTGTCTGGTGAAGGCAGACACGCCCTAGCGTGGCTCCCTCCCACCTCCGCAGAATGGGAGTCTTGTCTGGGTTTGGGAACCCTGTGTGTGACAAGCAGCCAGTGCTCTTAACCCTTGAGCCATCTTTTCAGCCCCAAGGTTAACTTTTGAAACTATTTCAGATTCACAGTGACTCAGGGAAGGAATGTGTAATGCGCCCCTGCTGTCAATAAAAGGCAATTATGTAAAAATTTTAATTATAATAATTCATTAGACATATCATTGGAATTTGGGGAAGAGAAATAAACTATGCAATAAACATACAACAATTTATAAGCTATGCATCTTCTTGTTTTATCCTTCATCTTGGTCTGACAACAGATTGCACAGCCTTTATGCAATAATAATTAAATTCCGTTTGCTTGGCTACTTTGCCAGCTTTCCATTACCAAAAGGATACCTTGTAACTTTATACACTTTCCTGTGTTGTTCTTACAAAGGTGTATTTGTCAAGGAGGGATCATGGAAACAGCTCATTAGCTTGAATTATAATTCATAAATATTTGAGAGTATAATAGGCAGGTCTATATTTATACTTTTGCCCAAAGCTCACAAATGTAAGAGTTGGGGCAGGAAGGGGCAGGGAAGAAGGGAGATACGGTTAGGAAAAGGAATGTTCTAAACTCTAAACTCCTAGGAATATTTCCCACAGGGATGGTGGCTGTGTGTGAAAGGGAGTCATTGATTGCTAGTTTTCTCTATATAATGGTTACAGTTGTTTTTCTTGTTCTTTTGAGTGTATGACCCCCCAAAAAGTAGCAGTTAAAATGGAAGAGAGGTGGGAGTACAAGAAGCGTTTGTCTCATGTGGGGTCAAAGGGGTCACACATGCAGGATGGGGCAACATGAGGGAAGACACATACAAGATCCTGCTCTCCCGGCTGAGTGCTCATCTCGGACTCCAGGCTTGACTGTGCCTCCACTCTGCTGGAAGAGAAAAGCCTGTTGACGTTTCCCACACCAGAATTGTTAATAACAGGCTTTCTTCTCTATCGATTCTAAACACAGTGCTTTCCCATTTTGGAAAATTTGGAGACGAAGACTAAAAAGCAAGGATCTATCTCATGACCCAGAGGGAAGCATTGAAGATTGGGTGTTACGGCCTTTCAGAACGTGTCTGTCTTTCCATCTGTAATTTTCCCTGATTGAGATCAGCCTCCCAAGATAATTTCTACCTTGTTTTTCTCACTTAACATGCTAGGCGTTCCCTCTGTGTTATTACAAACTCATTGTAAGCATCTATGGCTGCATAATTTACTTAATCATCTGCTCATTAGAGGACATTTAGATAGGCTCTGGTTTCTCACTCTCGGAAATTACTGTGATGTGAACAGCGTGGAGGACTCCCACTCACATCTCAGAACCAATATCTAGAAATGGCCTGGGAGAATCCTTAAGACTCCAGAAGCAGCTACTGAGACTGTATGTGCATGGCACTGACCTATCCCATTTGTACACTGATGTGTGGTCACCTCAGGACACCATGTCCCTTATCAAATATATCTGAAAGCCACAGGGCGATAGACACACATCCCCACTTTGCAAAATACCATCTGGGCCATCTCCAAAGCCACCACCTCATTGATCCTTGAGTTTCTCATTGTTCACTAGGGTAGTGTGGTGGTTTGTATATGCTCGGCTCAGGGAGTGACACTATTAGAAGATGTGGCCCTTTTGGAGTAGGTGTAGCCTTGTTGGAGGAAGTCTATCACTGTGGGTGTGGCTTTTAAGACCCTCATCTTAGCTGCTTGGAAGCCAGTATTCTGCTAACAGCCTTCAGATGAAGATGTAGAACTCTCAGCTTCTCTTGCACCATGCCTGCCTAGATGTTGCTATGTTCCTGACTTGATGATAATGAACTGAACCTCTGAACCTGTAAACCAGCCCCAATTAAATATTGTCCTTATAAGAGTTGTCTCGGTCATGGTGTCTGTTCCCAGCAGTAAAACCCTAAGACAGGTAGACTCATGACCAGGTACAGCACTCAGAGGACTTGAACTATCAGAGGTGAGGAGGGGTAGACCTCACCCAATGCATACATCCAATAAATGATGGCCAACAGTAACATCTTTAAGCCTGTCTCCTTATTTATTTCTGCAAAACAATTCAAGGAGATTCTGGTTGGCCTGCCTAGAGTCATGTGTCATCCCCTGAGCCAGTTACTGTGAGCTGATAGGCTTTTCAGTCCTGTGCCCACTTCTGAGTCAATGACCATTGACTCTAATGGAAAATGAAGGGTGTTGTGCGTATCCTGAAGCTGTAGCTAGGCATGGAGTCACACCTATCCAAACTGTAAAAGCTGAGAATCCTGAATCCTAAAGAAATTAATTACATTCAGGAAGAAAATGAGCTACGTAGGAAAACTATAACAATACTCCAGGCTGCTTTGGGGGATCAGCAGGGGCCCCTGATGAGCCACTGAGACCAAGTAGACATGGAAGTGGAACCTACGCAGTATGTGTCTCCATGAGAGGAAACCCAAACAAAGCAAGAGTGCAGGACGCTGAAGCCTCTAAAGACATACACGGACGCGCAAGCCTGAGGGTCAGAGGTCAGATCCCCAGCACCGGCATAAGCATCAGGCATAGATGGCAGCTACCATAATCACAGCACTCAAGAGGAAGGGGACAGAGGGTCCCCCAGAGCAAGCTGGCTGGCCACATTAGCCACATCAGCAATCACCAGATTCAGGTGACAGATTTTTAGCTCATGAATAATATGGAGAGCAATCAAGGAAGACTCTCTACATCAGCCTCAGGTCTCTACTCTTAACACATGTTTGTATCTACACATGTGCACACACACGTGTGCGTGCGAGCACACATATGCACACACATGCACATGTGTGCGCGCACACATGGACATGCACGCACATGCACGTACACATGCGCACACGCACACACACATACACATGCACGCACACATGCACACACACGTGCGGGCGCGCGCGCGCGCGCAAACACACACACACACACACACACACACACACACACACACACACACGGGGCGAGGGGTTGGAATCCAGAGAGTCAGGGAACGTTTCCAAGACTGGAACATCAGGTAGGTGTTGAGCATGCTACTCCAAAGACACCAGGGCTTCCCAAGAACCTACACCTCCATCTGGGAATTGTGGGTGGAACTTCTGTCCATGGGCATAGGTATCCCAGCCACTGTTCCAAAAGCCACACCTCTACACCTAGCCCTGTCCAAAAGCATCCTCTGAGGATCTCTGCCAAGCCTATCACACAACCCCAGGCATCTAAGTCAGACATTCACAGGCTCTCCAGGTGGATCCTGTGTTCTGCTGACACCTCCCACCTACCCACCAAGACTTCCAGGGAGCTGTGGAACCCAGTCTAGATATGAGACCCCTCAAAGTACCAAGATCCATGATAAGACCCAAGACCTGAGATGAGTTCTGGTGCGTCCTCAGTGAGTATGGGTTCACACCCCATCCTGCCAAAGCTGTGTGCACCTCCCATTGGGCTAGAGCTCTGACCATGGGCTGTCCACACTATTCCTTCCTTCCCATAGGTTACTGGCTAGGAGAGAGCACAGAGTCATTTCTGCCCACTCCAGAGCCCCCAGTGAAATAATAAAATTAGACTCACTTCTGGCTCTGTAATGGGAGCCACAAACCATGCAGGAAGGTACCTTATAGTTTCAAGGCCACTGGACCTCTGCCAACTCAGGCCATTGGGACACACAACCCATGTCCAGCCTTCTCCCCTTCCTCTCCTGCCCTGTCTTTTCTCCATACCAGTGGTCCAGCTGCCCAAGCTGATGTTCTTGTCAGAACCGAGTCCCTCTGGGTGAGACTGTTTTTCTCACTTCACTAAGACACCTAAAGGTGGGCTCCCTATAGGAGTCTGGTTTTGCAGTATTACAGAAAGGAGTGTCAAGCTTGCCTGGTTGCTGGCTCTTTGACAGCATCTAAAAGCCTACCAGTTGTAATAAAATGTTTGACGTTATGAAATGATGTTGTTGCCTACAAAATCCACACTCCAACTGCACAGCACACACACACACACACACACACACACACACACACACACAGACTCATAGTGTTTTACATAGGTTTATGATTTTATGTTGAGCTGATTCATAGCCATCTTTAGCTTCAGCCATCTTGGTCACAGGCTGGGCACATCCAGAACCTAGAAATGATGGTACCTTTAAGGACATCAGCAAACACAGAGGACTGGAGAGGGTGGCAGGGAGAACCACCATGCCTAGCAAACACAGAGACCCCCACCTGCCACCATTGATTAAATAGCTTCATGTCAACCTTGACTCACTCAGCCTCTGATCTGGCAGATTAATTTTATCTTAAATCTTCTGCTAGGGAATGCATTGGAGTGGAGGTTACTTTTACAAGTAGATATGGTAACAAGACAGAAATTATATCTGTATTTGGGCATCATCTGTCAACACCACATAGCACACTGGCTGCACAGGCTAGCAACCGACAGTCTCTTCTCTGTTGGAAAGCAAGCATGGGAGCTGCCTCTCTGCTCAGGTCTACTGAGTCCCAGGAACCAATCAGTCATTCCCTAAGCATGGGCCGGACAAATGATGAATTACTACCAGACAACCATAGTGGTCTATTACACACCCTTCCCCTCCGACGGGAGGCCGGATCTCAAAACACAGAAGGTAAAGAAAGTCCTGGGCCATGGGAGACCCTGGCCAGGCAGCAGCAATCCAAGAAGGTTTCCCTAAGCTAGCCATGCCTGGTTTTGAAAGCAAACTGGCTTCGTACTGAACAAAACGGAAAGGGAACCCAGGCTCTGTCCTATCTATCCCCTGCTTAGTGTAGGAGATGGCAGAGTCATTTGCAAAGGCCAATACTTGTCACTGTGGAGGACAGATGCCCCAGGGGAAGATCAGTGCATAATGGCCAGGAAGAAAGATCTTCAGTGGAGGGTGCCAAGCTAGAGGAAGGAAAAAGCCTGAAGGCACAAAACACCCACAGCAGGACCTTTTGCTTGCCCCTGGAGATGGGATATTAGCAGAGGAGAAAGCCACACAAGGGCCTTACCTCTGCCTCCTACAGAAGAACAGAACAGAAGTCCCAGAGGGGAAGTTCTGGAACTTTGGACGTAAGAAGAGACAGTGGCTACAGAAGGTCCTAGAATAAGAGAAGGGAACAGTTTGGCCCTTAGAGGTTGAGTCTCCATCTAAGGGGCAGAGCCAGATATCTGCCAGCAGGGTCAGTTTAGGGTCCTGAAAACCGCAAGTCCCAACCTATGCAGGCTCTAGAGGCCCTAGAGGCTCTCTGGGATCTGTCTTCTTATAGCCTGGAGCAGCCTAGCTGTCAATAAATAGCCTTGGTCTTCTAGCAGGTGAGGGAAAATGAGGAAATGAACAGGGAAGGCCTTGCTGAGTGGAGCCGATGTCCCCTGTGCTCAAGCCTCAAGTCTGGAGGTCTTCAAAGGCTCCCATGGAAGGGGCAATGAAGACACACATGGATGGCATTGTCAGGTAGCAGAGATTTGGGAGGCATGGCCTCACTGAAGGGGGCAGGTCACTTTATCTCTCTCTCCCATCCCACCTCTGCCTGTGTCCCTCTGCCTTCTAGCCACAGGGAGGTAAGCCACCACGCTCCCTCGTGGGACTCTGCCTCACCTTGCACACAACAGCCAAGGGAAACTTTCACACAATGAGCCAGAGTAGATCTCCCTCCCCTCAGGCCAATTCCTTCAGGTGTTTGTTACAGTGGCAGAGTGGCAGAGCAGCATGCAGCAGCTCACCCGGAGTGACCACTGCCTGGCTTTCTGGATTCAGGTCCTGTGGTTACTATAACCAAGAACCCCAAGCCCAGAGGCTTAAAACACGGAACTGTTATCCCTCAGCTCTGGGTGCCAAAAGCCTAAGGTAGACAGAATGCATAGACAGAAGTTCTAGGGAGGGCCCTCTGCAGGCCATTGGCACATCTTGACTTATGGCCCCACATCACTTTGACCTCTGCCTCCACAGTTCCCAACTCCTCTTTTTGCCATGGACCCTCCTGTTTCTCTATCATGGAGACTCTCATGCTAGCCTGGAGCCACCAGATAATGCAAGAACCGAGGAGTCTCCAGGATGACTGCTAAGTCCATCCTATGGAGCCACAGGAAAGTCCATGAGCCCTCCTGTACCTCAGACACCTCTAAACGTACAGCCCAGAGTCAAATGAATAAACCATTCCTCCTCCCACATCTTGAGAATCAGAAAACGGCACCATCTGAAAGTTTTCAAATCCTCACCCAAACCAAGATCAAAAGCAGCTTCAAAGATGGATCTTGTCCTCGTTCATCTGAATCTGTGGATCTGAAGTCACCAAGGACCCTTAAAAGCAGAACGATTCGAGGAGAGAGAAAGCAAGCACACGCTGGGATGCTGTCCTCAGGGCTTCCTGAGGAGGCAGAGACATCATCGTGCGCTTGTTGCATATCACTGGGTCTCTGCTCAGCCATTCAGGAAGGGGCAAGCACTCGCTTTTACCCGGGTTGCTGTGCATCAGTGTGCAACATTCCCCATCCTCCCTCACTGGGAAGGGAAATTGTCAACCCCAGTGATATGAGCTCAAGTGATTCCTTGACTGTGGGATGGGGATGGAAGCGTGTTATAGGCCACCAAAAGCTCTTCCTTTTCTTCTCTGTCTGATGCCAGCAATGCTCCAGAGAGAGCCTGCCCCTCATCCCAGGGACCAGAGGAAGAGGCAGAGCCACTCCTGATGAGAGTGTCACGTGAGCAAGGACTTTCGGGGATGCTGTTACTGCAACAGAACTTAGCTTAAGCTGTCTGTTAGAGGTGCCATCATGGTTTATCAAGAGCTCACAAAGCTGGCAGCCGATCCCTGTCTGGATCTGCCTTTGCGCTTTATCTGGCCCTTCCTGCCTCTCCTGGAAACTCTCTAACTGCAAATGTTAGGACCACTAAGATAATCCAACATTGCTACACTAGTTAGTTAGGTAACCCAACATGGCTACACTAGAGTCAGCTGGGAATAGGGAACCTCAATTTAGGGATTGCCTCCACCAGATTGGCCCATGGGAGAGTCTATGGGACACTGTCTTGATGGGTAGTTAATGTAGAGAGGTTCAGCCAATGTGAGCAGTGCTTTCCTTGGGCAAGTGGCCCTGAAAGGTATAAGAAAACTAACCTAGCAAGCCATGGAGAGGAAGCCAGTAGGCAATGCTCATCCGAGGTCCTTACCTCTGCTTCTGTTTGGGGTCCTGCTCTGTGATGGGCTGTACCCTTTGCACCCCAAGTTGCTTTTCAACATAGTGTTTATCACAGCAACAGAAAGAAAACAGTTTTCAGATGGGCTTTTGTCTTTTAGCTCATGAGGGGAAAAGGCCTTTGTCTGTTGGTCCAACATCTCCATTATGCCAAGCACTGTCAAATGCTCTTTATAGTCAATCCAAGGAACAGAGGAGAGGGGCCCCTTAATTCAAAGGACTCAAAGGCGCTTTGAGCACACAATGTCAATTTACCTAATCCTTGTCCTAGCATCTATGCAGTGCCCCCTCAGTGTGAATGCAGTTGTATTCAAGGACCAGCTCTCCTGTCAAAAGTCATATCAACAGCTTCCAGGATCTGGGAAATAATAAGCAACATGGCTGTTCTGGTGTAGATCATGGGTGAGAGAGCATACAGCTTCACAGACTGTAGCCATGCCTCTAGAGTAGCCAAGATCCAGAAATGGGGCTACAGAATCCAAGATTCAGCTTTGACAGAAACCAAGATATTATCCACAAAAGAAAAAAAGTTCCACACTCACTGACAGCGTAAGGCCAGCTGGTTCCCAATGCCATTACCAACCAAGGCTGTCAACAATATTTAAAACTCACAAACCCAACAGCTAAAAATCAGCACCTCATTGTCTTTGGCTCTCCTTTGGAGCCCTGTTGAACAACAGACAACCACTGGGCTCTGTCCTCACCTGGTGCCTTCCCAGGGCACCTCCTCCTGGTCATTCCGTGGGCCTGTGGTCTTTTCCTCTACCTTACACCCGTGTGTTCTAGACAGGAGGCCCATGTCTCTGCAGATCCTGTCCTATGGAAGATGTCACCCTAGCCACATGTGCTCACACTGAGACCAACAGTCTCAGTGCAAGTTCCTATAAAGCACATACTGTGTGCTTGGAACATTGCTTAACATTCTACCTGTGGTGGTTGGGTGGATCTCAGAAAATGAGACCATGCAACCTTGAGTGTATAATTATATCTCTGTATCTTCCCAACATTCAAAGTCTATACAGAGTTTACATGTGAAGGCGAGGAAGTACAAGGACTCCCTCAACTCCTGTGCTCACTGTAGGCTTCTTTTCTGTTTGTTTGTTTGTTTGTTTGTTTGTTTGTTTGTTGAGGGAAGGTCTCATGTAGCACAGAATGGCCTCAAACTCACTACATAGTCAAGGATGACTTCCAGCTCCCAACCCTCCTGCTCGATTTCTGAGTGCCAGGACTACAGACATGGGCCTCGCCCCCACCCCCTCACTTCCATCATTCTTAATAGCCAAGACATGGTTCAACCTGAGTGCTCATTGACAGGTAAACAGATAAGGAAAACGTGGCATCAACGGACAAGGGCTAGGGAGATTTCTCAGTGGAAAAAGTGCTCATTGCCCAAGCATGGGGACCCAGGTTCAGATCCCCAGAGCCCATCGTAAAGCTGGACATAGTATATTTAAAATCTCAGTGCTCCTTCAGCATGATGGGAAGTGGAGAGGGAATGAGAAGCTCATGAGCCAGCACACCCAGAGGTCAAGAAGAGATCCTGTATCAAGCAAGGTGAGGGTGAGAAGCAACATCTTCTACACATGTACACAATAGCACATGGATACACTGGAATGCATGTACCTGCACTCTCACATGCAAACATGCATACACACATACACAGAAACAGGTAAATCATGTGGGTGGGTTAAGGATAGGAGCCCATGGTAGGGTAACATGTCTAGCATTTGTGAAACTCAGGGTTCAGTCCCCAACACCATACAATCCCCAAAATAACAAGCTCTCACTCCACATCCCAGGCTGTCCTAGACCTCATTATGTAGCTCAGGCTACCCTCCTTCCTTGGACTCGCAAGGACATAACTCTCCTTTTAGTTCCAAAGTCTAAAAAGCACAAAATCAAAAAAGATATTTTTATAAGTTTCTTGGGGGGAAAAAAATCTGTCCTCATGTCCCACAAGAAGGCCTGGGATTTTTATTTACTTTCTTGGTTTGAATAGCCACGCTTTGCTTCTAAAATAAATTTGATTGGGGAGTATTTACTCTGGACCCCACAGGCAACGTTAGGCATTGTGATGCATGCGGAATCATCTTCCCCAACTCTAGAAGAAGCAGCAATGGGAAATATATCTGTCAGCAAGGCTGTAGCTAAGAAACTGCAGCCTTGTCTGTTGTCCTCCTGTTATAGACTGGAAAAAAAAAGGTGGAGAAATGGGTGCCTCTCCTCTAGGGTGTGCTGCTAAATGACAAAGTGCTCAACTTTGACCCAGTGCCTGGACCCTTGCCTCACCCTGGTCCTCTGTCTACCTGAATTCCAGTGGGAGCATCTGGCTTTGAGTCCTGAAGGGAAAGGTTGGTAAGAACTTCACATTTGTGTTGAGGGACAGGGACAGGCCCATTAAGCTTATTTGTTTCATTAGGGCTGCAAATCCAGGACAGCATCATGGATCATAAACACTATTCGGGGTACTGGGACCCCTGGCAGGTTCCTAGACCCCACAGCCTGTGGCTGGGAACAGAGGAACACTCTCCCCGAGGTGTGGCCAGAGCTGGCAGGTGGGAGGACGGCTGGCTCCCTCCCTGGCAGACTAGTTTAATTAAAAGCAGGACGGATGCAGAGTGCTTTTGGAGACATCATTAGCCGATCAAAGCCTCAGGTAGAAGGCAGTAATTGCATTTCACAGAAGCTTTACTGCTATCAAGGCAGAAGCAATCGATAATTAAATTAAAAGTGGAAACAGGTTGCTCCCTGACTTAGCAGATACCCAGTGAACCCCGTGATTTTGCCTAGGCTTACAGAAGAGGGAGGCTGAGCCTCAAGTTCCACCCCCATCCCGCCCCTGCCAACCACCACAGTCCTTGCTCTACCGAGAAAGTATCACCATTAAGAACAGTTTATTCCTACCCAAGGGTGGAAGGGCCTTTGATGCAATCGGTTCTAAAATATTATCATAGAGTAACTCTGCATCCACTGAGACAAATAGGTAAGGGAGCAGACCAGCTGGTTACAAAGAAGCTGCCTGGGCACGGAGGGGTCCCTTGAAGCTCTGAGAGCCCAGTGTTCTGGAGTTGATTGACAGCTGAGCTCCACAGGTCTGAGTCATGCTGGATGAGTTTGGATACCAAGGCAAGGAGAAGGGGAGATGGGAACACCATGGGCCTGCTAGTTAGACCCAGTAGGCTCAGTTAGCATCTGTGAGAGTGTGTGAGAAAGAATAGTCAGGCTCATCAAACCAGTAGCTTCCAAAGGTGAGAAAGCCTGAGTGTGAGTTGGGAAGCCTGCCTGCTGCCATGTTCTCCCTGCTTATACTAAGTTCTCTCTCTCTCTCTCTCTCTCTCTCTCTCTCTCTCTCTCTCTCTCTCTCTCTCTCTCTCTCTCTCTTTCTCTCTCTCTCTCTCTCTGTCTGTCTGTCTCTCCCTCTCACACACACACACACAGAGAGAGAGACAGACAGAGAGACAGAGAGAGGAGAGAGAGAGAGACAGAGAGGTAGAGAGAGAGAGACAGAGAGAGAGATCCCCCCTTGCCCTCAGATGCACAAGGTCATTAATGTGCCTATTATGAGCAGTGTGATCACTGCTGCCAGCCAGCCCGTGAGACACTTTGCTTTGCATCAAATCTGCTCACCCAACCCCTTGAGGGTGGCTCCATTTGTGACACAGATGGAGAGGAGCTTTCTGAGAAGACAAGAATGCTTCAACTAGATGTGAGCTGTGATAGAGGGCCTTGATAAAAATACATTCCTGGTCTCCAAGGACTGGGCCTAGGTTTAGCTCTCCAGAGGCAAAGCTGAGATCAAGCTGGGATGGACACACATAGGTGACATATCTTCCTTAATGCCCACAGTGCCTATGGAGATAATAGAGAAGCTGGGCATCTCCCTGGCCTTCTGTGCTTACAAATATCCCTTGTGGGAAGCTTGGGCACTATCTCTGGCTTCTGAGGAGAGAGCTGACATGAAGAGAGGGTTTCTACCTGTGTCCACTGGCCTTCCTCCCACTGAGACTCTGAAATGCAATTCTCCCTCTCCCTGTGTTTCTCCGCCTCCAGGACCAGCTGGTAGAATCCTTCAAGGTCTATCAAAGTCACCTCTTCTGCTTAAATCTGCCAAGTCTGAGATCTGATCCTCGGTTCCAGATGAAGGTGGAAAGAGGGAGAGCATCCCCTCCTGTCTAAACTGCCAAGATCACAGCATCTGCACGTTATGTGTACCGGTTTACCAAGCATGCACTGTGTCCTCGGCACCAGACCAGAACAAGGAGGCAGACTGAACAAGAGGATATGGCTTCTGTTCTCAAGAAAGCCTAGCAGGGACAGCCTGAACTGAATAGACCACCTGATAGCTGGCGGAGAACCCAGACTGACGGTGGCCTCGGTACAATGATTTTAGCAGCTGAGTAGGACCACCAACTTGGCCACTAGCCACCAGGAAAGGTAGACACTGTGCCAGCTGCCCCCAAATGGCCAGCAGTCATACGGAACCTTGGGTACCTTCCTCAGCAAGACTGCAAGGTTAGATGAAATGGGAAGAGTTTCCCTGGGTAACCAACCACTGGGGACCCGAAGGAATCAGTCAGCCTGTCCTAGAAAGCTCATCCCAGAGCAGAAGGACATAGATAAGCTGCCCTCTGTGACATGGATACTCAGACCACAAGGAGATCTGGGAGTGTCAGGGAAAGCTTCATGAACTTGACGTGATGGAAGAGAGAAGGTGCCCCAGAGGCCACACTGAGAAAGCAACAGCAAAGGGAGAGGCTCAGGGGAGCAACACCAGAGCATAAGGAAAGGGTCCCTGGCTGCTCTGTACAGATAAACAACCACCTTACAAGCCCCAGTGCTCCTGGGGAAAGGAGTGGGAGATGGTGTGTGTCCTAGAAACGTTCATCAGAGCCAACAGGAACAGCTGAGAACATTCAGCTTCATTAAATGAATGTGAATGCAAGCTGAAGCAACAGTGTGCCACTCCAGCCTGCTTTGCTATGGTCTGATGAGACCAAATAGAGAACAACCTAGAATCGCAGCAACCTACACTCTATGTGGCTGGGTCCCAGGCAACCACAGACACCTGCAGCAAGGAGACGGTCACTGCAGAAGTCAGGTGACCATAGCCTTCAGGTAGGAATCCAGGAATGCAGGGTCTGCAGAGGTAACTGATAGGCATTTTCTCTCCCTTGGTGATGCAGATGTGGGCCATATTAGACCAGATTAAAAGTAGATAAAGGGAGGTTTATTAGGAGGCAGCTCTTGGCTGGGCTCACCCATCTCACAGGTAGAGAGGTCCATGAAGTCACATAGCCAGGCTGAACCAAGGGGGTTTTATAGAGCTTAGACAAAGAGTGAGGGTGTGCCAGGTAGGAGCTGGGATTGTATCCATTAAGGGTCAAAAACTAAGCCCCGACTCAGGCAGGCACTCTTGGGTGGGTTGCTGGAAACACGGAATAAGGAAATGTTAGCCTTCGAGGGGTTGGGGTTGGGGAGCTTTCTCCATGTGGGCGAGGCTGGGAGAAGGAGGGCAGATGGGGATTCCCAGCTTGTACAGGGGATGAGCAGGAGTTCTGGCCCAAGGGTAACACCATAATCCTGAAGGTCACCCTTCCTGGGGTTGGTTAGCAAGGGTTCATCTCTTTGTGAATGTTGCGTTGAATTTGTTCAGTGTATAATTACAAATGACAAATGCAAAGGATCTTAAAAGACAGATGTTGAGGGAGCATCAACAACGAAAGGAAGGGCCTTGGCTACATCAGGATAGGAGTAGCCATCCGTGGTGTTTTTAAGACTTGATGGTGTCTTTGGTTCTTTTCAAGTCACTGTGATAAAATGTCCTGACAAGAAGTAACTTAAGGGAGAGAAGGGTTATTTGCCTCCCAATTCCAGGTCACAGTCCACTGGAGAAGTCACATCAGCAGAAGCCTGAAACAGCTGGTGACGTCACAATCACTGTCAGAAGACAAAACAATGAATGCATACATGCTAATGCTCAGCTTGACTTCTCCAATCTTACACAGTCCCGGATCCTCCTATCCAGGGAAAGGTGCCACTCACTCACCATGAGTGGAGCTTCCCAGCATCCAAGATAGTTCCTCACAGGCACACCACTGAGACTTCCTTCTTTCTAGATCATGTCAAGTTGACAATTAAATCTAGCCATCCTCTACACACACACACACACACACACACACACACACACACACACACACACCAAGAATACACAAGAAAATGCAGAGGTATCTATCCACTTCACAGTCAGGAGGTCTTGTGTGAGTAGCCCTACCTCTTCTGTGGCACCAGCTATCTTTGGGTTGCTGCAGTCGCTCACATCACCTCTGTATTCACACCATGTGTATCACATGTGCACACACTGAGCAATCAGTTGGTCTTACAATGCTACTGGCCCTAAAGCAGTCTTATTCTAGGACTGCTGTCTGAGTGACTGTTCTATTTCTATTACACTCAATATATCCCATTGAACGTCAGGATTTTCTTTCAAAGTTTTTATCTCTTTGAGCACAGGACTTGGCTCCAACATCAGCCTTCCTAGTATCCTTTTTCTCCTCAAACTGAACAGTTTGTATTTCTCTAAGCCCCGCTTGCTACTTTTCATTGTAGATCTGCGTAAGACTGATTACTTTTTTTCCTATTATTTCCTATTATTTTATTTTATTTTATTTTTTATTAATTCCTATTATTATTTCCTATTATTTTTCCTATTATTTTTTTTGCTATTTATTGTTTTTATCATGTTTGTATTTAACCCTGAACAGTAGTATGATTGACTTTGTATGCTCTTACTGTGTGAATGATTACTAATAACCATATAATATAATCAATGCTAAGCTGTCTTGAAATCTCCTCTTCTCATGACATTAATCCCAAACTCCTTAAATTAGCCTCAGGCAGATCATTAGGACAAAAGCAAAATGTAGCATCTCAAGAATGGTCTCTTGGCCATCTGATAATATTCTTCTCCTCTGAAATCTCTGGATCTGGGCCCCCACAGTCCACACATTTACCTCAGCACCACTGTCTTCTGTGCCTCTATTAGAACGGCTCTTAATCCCTTCTTAAGTCCAAAGTCCCAAAGTTCATATCCTCCAAACAACAGCACAGTCATGCCTGTCACAGAATACCCCATTTCTGGTATCAACTCAGTCTTAGTCACTGTTCTATTGCTATGAGGAGACATCACAACCAATGTAACTCTTATAAAATAAAGTATTTGACTGGGAGCTTGCTTACAGTTTTAGAGTTTCATGGTGGTAAGTACATATGCATGGCACTAAAATAATAACTGAGAGCTTTACATCTTGATCCACAGGCAGACGGAGGTGGGTGGAGGGGTGGAGGAAAGATACTGGGCCTAGTAGGGGCATTTAAAACCTCAAAGCCCACCTCCAGTGACATACTTCCTATCGTCTAACAAGGCCACACCTTCCAATCCTTCCCAAACAGTTTTACTCTCTGATGACTAAACATTCAAATATTTGATCCTATGGAGGGGCTATTCTCATTCAAACCACTACAGCTACTTTAAAAAAAAATGAAAATACAACCTATGTTTATTAAGACAAAATTTAAAATCCTTTAAATAACTATTTGAACATTAAAAATTAAAATTTTAAATATTCTTAGGGGACTTGAGAGACATGTCAGTAGTTAAGAACCCTTCCAGAAGACACAGGCTCAGCCCCTAATACCCAAATATCAGCTCATTGCCACATGCAACTCCAGATTCATGGGGTCCAATGTCCTCTTCTGTCCTCTATAGGCACCAGGCATGCTTGTGGTTCATATATATACATGCAGGTAAAACACTCATAAAATAAAATAAACATTAAATCTTTAAAAGGTACTCTTGGTACTTGCACCATTTTTTTCCTCAGTTGCTAAGATTAAACATTCTGACAAATACAACTTAAGGAGAAAGAGGTTTATCCTGGCTCACAGTTCAAGGTGCACTCCATCGTGGCAGTGAAGTCAAGGCTGCAGGAGCTTGAAGCAGCTAGTCACATCGTGTCCAGTCAGAACTGCAATGAATGCATGCTCACAGCTCAGGGTCCCTACCTAGGGAATGGTCCCTCCCACAGTTAGGCTGTATCTTCCCACATCAATTATTGTACCAAGAAAAATCCCCCACAGACATGGCCAGAGCCCCGTCTCCCATATAGTCCTGTGAAGCTAACACTGACCATCACCTGCCTGTGTGAACATTCTGCCCCAGGTTCTGCCTCTGTCCTGAATCTGTAGAATTTTTTAAAATCATGTGTTTTAGTAAGATATTAAAGTTTTTATAAAAAAAAAATTATTCACGACCTTGCATGTACTTTTAATCAATGCATTTTATAACTCTCCTAAAAGAGACATACTTCTAGCTAAGAAATTCTTCTCTCTGCAGGAATGTAGGTTCCTTATAAGCCCAGAGAGAGTCACAATAAGCAGACAGCATTTCCAAGACTGATGCTTCTGTTCAGCAAGCAGAAAACGTGTTAAAGTGTTGCTGTCTTTGACCTCTATTCATGGCGTGTGTGTGTGTATGTGTGTTTCTGTGTGTGTGTGGTGCAGGTACACATGCATATGTGCACACATGCAGGCAAAGGTCAACCTCTGGTAACACTGTCTCCTTTCTTGAAACAAGGCTTTTCACTGAGATTTGAGGTTCACCCATCAGACTAGCTTGCTGGCTAGCAAGCTCCAGGGATCTCCCTGTCTCCACAACTCAAGCGTTGGCATTACAAGTGTGCTCTATCAAGTCTTACCTTTTACATGGGCATTAGGGATCTAACTTGGGTCCTCACACATGCATGGCAGGCACTCTACTAACTGAGCCATCTCCTAGCCCATCCAGGTAGGTATTTTTGACACACCTTATTTCACAACAAAATGCATAAAATATGACATAGCTGTCCATGATTCTCCTTAATAACTGGTCCAGTCAAATATGCCAGAAAATTCCTGGCCTTGTTATCAGCTTCCTCTCTACCCTATTACAAGTAGACCTAAGGAGAGTTAAGAGCTGTGCTGACAGGATCCTCCAATAGGCCAAAGATATGCAAGGTGTGGGTCAGGGCTACAAGTACTATGAGCTTTGCCGTGCCATATGCAGCCCCCTCACCTCACGAGTGGCATGTTCAGGCCCCTCCCACTTCACCACTAGCCCTATATAGCCCCTCCCTTACCTTCTTGGGATAAATGGCAGCTGTGTTCCTGCATGAGAGCTTTGTTTCCCATAATTACAATTTGCTAAAAATGTTAATAACTGACATTTGTCGATTCTATTCATGATTGCTTCAATTAAGGATTTCCAACTGATTTTTATACAACCACATCCAAAATTTAAAGGTTTGGTTTACAAAGGGCTTTGTGCCATCACAAGGCACTAGAGTCAGCTTGCCAAGTAATTGTTCAAGGGCTCAAATGCTCAGGGAATCTGATGCTGGGGAAAATGGGAGTATCACCATTCAACAACATGGTAGATTTAAACAAGTATATTTTAAGATCACACAGTTGTTTATTCCAAGGTTCTGTTGGGTGTAGGTTCTGAGGATGACCACTGTTTAGGCTAGGAGATTGCTACGCATCACTGGAGAGGCCCACGGCCACACACGCAGCTCTCCATAGTCAGTGTGGCAGAATTATTTTTACCATGACATTAGCCTTGCCAAAATTTGTTTTCCTACTGAAACTGTGAGAACAGATAATTTGGTCTCCATGCTGAGTTTTCAGATGAGTTTACAACAGCATTATGATTTCACCAATAACAGAAGGGGTTTCAAAATCCTCACGGAATCTGGAAGTCAGAGGAAATGGCCGGCCGAGCAAGCAAGCACTCCATCCAGCAAGGATATTAGCCTGGGCTCCTCATATGGCTTCCAAAGCATTTATCCTAACAGAGATGCAGATCTGAGCTGGTCCCTCAGCTTTTGAGTGTAGGAGAGCACCTGGAGGGGAAACTGAGAAAATCGCTGCCAGGGATGGGCACTGAATCCAAGTGAAAACTCATGACTCACAATGGCATGTGGTCCTCCTGTGACTTCCCAAAACCTCCCTAATGCTTCTCTGCATCTGTTCCTGCATGGAACCTGCATCAAATGTGAGGGTAGGAGAGGCTGTGAATGCCAACAAAGAAACGATCAATTCAGGACTTGGAGTTCACTGATGCTAAAATGATTTATGTAAAGCATTGGAAAATATGTGATACCAAGCAATCAACGAGTGGATTGGAGATCAAGGGACCCTGGGATCCTGTAGCACACGTAGAACAGACCTCTGTAGCAGGCTTGTTGGCATCTCCGGGGCTCTGCCACAGATGCCCCTACTCTCTTTCCAGAAATACTTTGTAAACATGTTTGGTATACTCCAGATTTCCCACTGACCCTCTGTGACAGCCTGCTCAAGCAAGCAGGGCACAAGATTCAGACCATGTGGCCACCAAGTTCACCAGTGCCCAGGGTTGCCTCTAGCCATTGCAGACTGGAGTCCCAGGGATCAGACTGGATAATAATCAAGCTCATTGCTATAGTTTAGATGTGGGATGTTCCTGCACAGAATCATGCTTGAATCACTCATTCTTCAACATGTAAAGCTGTTATGAAGGCCATAGAACTATTGTGCAGCTATTAGGAAGGCTATGGAACTACTGTGGAGCTATTAGGAAGGCTATAGTATTGAGGCCTATTAGCATAAGTGGAGAACGAGAAGCAGACCCTTGGAAGTTCCTGCTTACATTCTGTGCTTTCTGTCCACCTCCATGTGATAAATCACCACCTCTCATTCCCACCGACACAAGGCCAGTCCACATGCTATCCCCACGATGAACTAAAATCTCTGAGAAGTCATAAGCCAAAATAAACCTCTTAGCCAAAGCATCAACAACAAATGGCTAAGACAGAGAACAGGCAGCAGAGAAGTGGAGTTGGTGCTAAGGTAAATGGCCATGCCATTCCTAAGTCTTTGGAACTAGTTTCCAGGAAGAATTTGGAAAAGTTCTGAACCATCAGTGACACAACCTCTAGGGTGCTATAAACAGAACTCAGTGGGTGATACTGGGGGAGTTTAGAAGACTGGAGTGATGACAAGACTGTGGACAGTTCGTAGATAAATCAAACGCTCTGTCAGGAATGATTCTAGAGACCGTTCATGCTATATCCTGGCAAACATCTGAGTACATCCTGCTCATGTCCTAAGAATATGAGATATGGTGGATTTTAAAAGGTAAACTAATTTGGTGTTTGGTTTTTTTTTT
>NW_022196893.1:17423880-17431932 GCF_008632895.1 Mastomys coucha | reverse complement strand
CATACACACACACACACACACACACACACACACACACACACACATACACATGCATGCACCATATATGTGCAGATACCCTCAGAGGTCAGAAGAGGAGTAATATTCCCTGGATCTGAAGTTACAGCTGGCTGTGAGTTTTCTAACCTGCTAGGTTAAGTAGCTGTAGTCCTCTGCAAAAACAGCGAGTGTTCTTAACCACTGAGCCACCTCTCCGGCCCCTAGAATGGATTCATTTGTTTGGCAGAGAATGTTTCAAGACAGAACAGCATTAAGATTGTGGCATGGTTGTTACTGGCTGCCTTTAGCCAGGTTTAGCTTGAGAATGAAGGCAACATGCCTGCTCCTGTAAACTCCCTGCACTGCTGAGCAAGTGTGTCTGTGGCTGCTTTTATTATTCAAGGACACAGAATCTAGCTCCTCCAACCTGCTAGCACAGAGAGCCTCTGCCTTCACACCTGGATCAGAACTCTGAGGTATTCAGGTGTTAGGACTGAGAAGCCACAGGCGCTCACTTGAAGGCCATCCAGCCTCTATCATATAAGCAAATCCTCCCTAGATCTTTTATAATGTGTGTTAATAATATATTTTACTCACCTGAAGTAATTATCATCTTTGAGGCTTCCTCAGTCTGCTGATGTAGACCTAGTCCTGGAAGCTTCTAGCCTCTGTACAATCTTATCTAGGCCTAAAATGTTTTCAGCCTCTGAGACTTACTGATAAATAGCTCACCCTTTCTAGTTATTTCTGAGCTCTGGCTAGCTGGTTCAACTCAGCTGTTCTGCCTCAAACACCTCTCCAAGCTGACTGACTCAATCTGGCTTCTCTCTCACCATCTCTTAAATTACTCTGCTTGGCCTCATACTAATTTTGGCAACCTGTTCTAATCTTCTGGCTCCTTCTGTCTTCACTTGTATCTAACTTGTTATCTCTCTACAACCTGTCTCTGGATAACTGTCCTGGTAAAACTGCATCGTCCTCCAACCTCCTGCCTGCTCCCTTAAATAACTTCTCTTTCCTGCCTCTCCCCATGGTGTGTTGGGCATATCCTATCCTTTCAAATCTTTCTTTGATTGTCACTTTGTCTGCCACTTAATTAGACATCACTTTCAAACATGGGTGCTTCTTTATACTAACTTTACCTTCATTGTTTGGGATTAAAAGTTTATGTTAAGGGTTTGTCTATATTCTACCCAGAGGTACTAAAGGTGTATTCTAAGGCTGAGCCACACCACCACTAGAAACAGGATTTGTTTTTTTGTTTTTGTTTTTGTTTTTTCAGTAAATAGCACAACCTTGGGGTTCACTGTGTGATCAAGTATCCTACAACAAACATGTCTGTGTGTCTGTCTGTGTGTCTGTGTGTCTGTGGCAGAGCCCAGGATTGCTCATCAAGCCTGCTACAGAGCTTTGTAATAGACTCCCTTGCCACCCTGTGTTCACACACCAATTGTTTGGTAGCACATATTCTCTAAAGCTCACACCACATGCACACTCCATTTGTTCTATTCCTATAGAGAAATCTGACTAATAGAGAGATCATCAGGGATGGCTGGCAATGAATGGAGAACCTATGTCCAGCCAAGACAATCTGGACTGTACACCTTGTCTGACTGACTCAGTTGTTAATACAGCTGCCCTTGCTGTGCCAGACCCCTCGCTAGCTGGGCCACCTGGAAGGAAGTCCAACACCAGGCTGACCTGCCTGACAATCTCTCTGAAGCCAGTCTTTCTCCAAAGAGACCCTGGGTACTTTCACCTATGCCTTTACCTGGGGCTCCATTAGCCCATTGCCTGCTTAGATCCGATTCTTGAAAATATAAGTTTGTATGTCAGTTAGACAGAGTCAAGATGGGTGGTGCATTGCAGCCTGACATTCTAAGTTGATGAAACTCATTAGCTTGTCTCACTCACTCCCGATGAGACTGTGGTATACAGATATGCGAGAATGCACACACATGTTTACTAAACCTATACCTCCTCCGGCTGACCTCTGTGAACTTTGGCAGTAATACTTCATCTGAACAGTAGAACCTCAGATAGGCTACCAAGAGGATCTGGGATAGACACCACCTCGGAAGACATGGGGCATCAAGGCGCTCCCTGCTCACAGCACACTCCTCCAGCAACTGGCCTGACTAGAGGAGACGTTCACCTCTCTGCCTATGAGGACTTCAGAAAGGAGGCTGTTTTCAAGTTTCAGGCAGAAGCCAGGGGTCAGGTATGAAGAGAGTTTCAATGACAGTGATGGGTCATTGGTAGGAGCCTCAGGTGAACCATGGAACCCCCTGAAACACAACACACCACTTCTCATCCACATTGAGCCTTCTACCACAGAGAAAGGCTGTGCTGACAGAGGACCCATTGGGAACGTCCAGAGCCGAAAGGCAGAGTCAGGTATTGCTAAGACTTACTAGGAGTCGTGGCACTCCTGGATGTCATGCAAGGGCTGGGTGCTGTATGGGGCAAAAGTGGAAGTCTTGAAGTTGACAGAGTTGAAATCTGGTGAAAAACAATGTCCGGAAAGAGCCTCATGTCTCTCTATTGCTGACTCCAACTATGTTGGATAGCCACATGGGGGAGGGAGGGGGGGGAGGGAGCCACAACCTGGGTGCGGAGACTCCGGATTCATGTTGAGATTTAACTGCTACAGGGCTAGCTGGTCTGGACATGCTGCTATAGGTGGTACAAAAAACAAACAAACAAACAAACAAAACAAAACAAAAAACAAAACAAGAGAAAACAAAAAAACCAAGGGTTTCTTTCTGCCTGGCTCCATAGTCTGCAATACACACACTTTACCAAGTCATCTTGCCAGGATGTTAGGGAGCTCGTGACAGCAAGAGTAAGCTGTCCTCTCCATGGGCAGGCAGATGGGTAAGAGACTGACCCTATGTATGTTGGCAGTGAGATCTAGATGAGAGATAACAGAGTTGAGAAGCAGGAGGCTGCCTTCACAGACGCTGCCATCTTACAGAGTGAGTGTACTACACAAGTCTGTGAACTCAAAACACAGAGGCAGCGAATAGTGACTGCTCATGCCCCCAAGGACAGGTTTCCTTACTTGATACCCATACTGTTCCAACTCAGCTGTCTACTTCATCCCAGGACTGGAGGCCTCTAAGGCACAGCAGCCTCCTGAGTCCCTAAGGCCATCATAGCCTTTCTTAGAAATGGAGATCGTGCAGAATAATTGCTATGAAAAATGGAGACAAAATTCCCACACCAAGTAAAGGCCAGGCCCTTCTACTGGGTGTGTTTATCCCATTTCCCAGATCTGGAGAAGCCTGACTTCAGGGAAAGTGCATGGGATAGCCCACCTTATTAAGGCTCAAGGAGGGGGGTGGGAGAAGACCCAATTCCCATGCTCACCTGCCCTACCTTGTCCATGCAAGACAACACAGTGTCACTGTGTCAGAATAGACCTGGACCACAGTGTCACTGTGTCAGAATAGACCTGGACAGAACACCCTCCCAGCAGTGGTAACAAGAGGGAGGGAACTAGACTCCGGGCTGCCAGCAGACATGGTGAGACTGCAGTGTTGCAACTCAGCTCAGCATGGCAGACACACAACAGGAGAAAGCCATTCCTCTTCCCCTCTGCCTGACCTCCTGCTCTGAATACTGGAGCTGACTTCCCTAGACACCTTATCAACAGCAGCAAAATATGTCTGTCTTCACATCCATCTGCAAGCCAGCCTCCTGCCAGTGCCTGTCAGATAACAGCGATACAGACAGAGAAAATACCTTGGGGACATGAGCTGGGCAGGCTACTGAGAGGCCCAGGCAGCTATCACCACATGTCTAAGAGGACACCGATGTGCCATCCTGGTCTCAGCCTTCAAGGTGAACCCTTGGTCACTCCTTGCCTCTTTCAGAGGATACCCAGGAAACTGCCCAACCAGTGGCCTCCTCCCTGTTCCAGCACTTCCAGATGAAACCAGCTCTATGCATCAGCCACACACTCCACGGGGGCTACTAGCTATCTCTGGCTCATCTTCTGTACTGCTGGATCTAGGAGGCCCAGGATGGGTCTTTATCCATTTGTCATGAATTTACCATACACAATGAACTGCCTCTTGATGCCTGGTTCTGTCCATGGTTCTGAAAATATTTCATCGGAACAAGAGAGCATCCTCCTTCAAATCTAACCCCGATCCTGACCTACACGTCCCTGCTCACGTCAGAGCCTTTTTGTGGTACAGACAGAGGCTTGATGGACAGGGAGAGGGAGAATTTGACTCCATGGACAAAGCAAGGCCATGAGCTGCTGGTGCCTGTATGCTGTACACCATGGCTTTCTGGAGATGCAGACTGGAGAATAAATGCCCTATAACCTTGGCCTGAGGTAGAGATGATGCAGATATGTTATTCAGCTACCAACCTTGGTTTGTACTGAAAACCTGAGGCTAGGATCTGGGAGGTTCAGTACAGAATTACAGGTTTTTTTCCCAGTTGGATCCAGGAAAGTTGTCATTGAGAGATGGGTGGTGTCAGACTCAAGGCTAGGCTTCTTCCCCATTTAAACCACAGAGGAGCAGAGGGCACCACAACACAGCAACCCAAAAAGATGAAGGCTCTGCTGAATGTCTTCCCATACCCAAGCTGTACGAACATAGCACATCCCAGAGCCCTTTCCTGGAGTACCCTAAACTGAACCCTGGAAGGCCTGCAGAGGACAGCTGGGGGCATACAAGGCTCTAATGTGAAGTCTATCCTGGGTACCTCATAGGTCAAAGTGTGCAGCACACACTCTGAGTCTTTAGCCATGGATCCATGTACTGAGTCCCCCGCCCCTTGAGCAACTCCCTAGACTTCATTTCTGGTGCTGGTGTCTCAGGCCAAGTGTTTTGTGAACCTAGGCCTTCATTACATACATTTTGTGCATGTTAAGTGTACATGTGCCTGTTTGTGTTCATGTTCACACACACTCACATATGTGTATAAGCCAAAGGTCAACCTTGGGCATCATTCTTCAAGCCTTGTGCACTTTTTTTTTTTCCTGAGACAAGCTCTCTCATTGTGATTTAGGCCTTACTGGTTCAGCCAGGCTGGCTCCTCAGCAAGCCTCAGGGATCCTTCTGTCTCTTCTACCCCAGTGTGGGGATTACAAGAGTCCACACCAACGTTGACCCAGCATTTTACATGGGTGCTGGTCCTGAAGCTTGCATGGAAAGTGCTTGATTGACTGAACTTTCTCTCCAGCCTTATGACCATTGTGTTTTTTTAAGCCTGGGCAACAACAAGTTTCCTTTCCTGCCCTTGTGTTTGTTTTCTAAGACAATGGTTAGCATTCCTGAAGTATTAATGATCTATTAAAATGGACAGCTAGGGAAACAAAGAGATTATAAAGAACACACATTTTTATTCAAATAAATTACATGGATTTTTCTATTAAAATGCTCCACTTATAATGGACACTTAGTCACAGCCCTTTCTGGGCATCTGCTACCAGTTCCACGCCTTCATCCCAGCCATGCAGAACAAAAGGTCTATTCAGAGCACACGCTATTTGGAATCCAGAATGGTCCAGATTGCCACATCTTTGCTGCCTGCCCATTTGGTACACCTCATCCCTCAAACCCACTTCTTTGGAAATAAATCAGTTTTGAGAGCCAGTACAGAAAGAGGGAAAAATTCTCTCCATCCCCCAGGCCCTGTTCTTCCAGAATCTTCTCCCCCAAGGCCCTTTCAGGCGCTTTTTGGCTCCATCTGTGCTTCCTTCCATCTTGCAGCTGACAGCAGCTGGCAGAAGGTTGACTGGCTGGCCCAAGCATCCTCTGAAGAAGGACCCCAGCTACACATCTATTCTAACTGCTCAGAGAGCCCCATTTCCCTGATGGCCTGCCTCTGCGCTCATTCTTTTGTCGTGATGGATGCCACATGACCCCATCTTCCCCAAACAGGTCACCCAGTCAGATCTGAACTTGGCTGAAGAACAAAGACTGCCAGTGTGTCTCCTTGGGGAATCCTCCCTTCTTGAGTTGCGCAGCTCAGGATCTTTCACCAATTCCTGGGTGGCAGGACTAGCTTTCTCCTGCTTCTGCCTCTGAGATTCGGGTCCCAGCTCATGGTTGACCCATCACTCATAGTGTTCACAAAAAGCAGGCACTGCCAGGCTCTGTCACAAGCTGGATATAGGCCTGTCAGTCTTCTTATCTGTGAAGGGGAGTCACATGAGACCCCCCTCGCCCTCCTCCCAGGCAGCTGAGAGCATATAATGGTATCACAGAATAAGAAGACAGCATCATCTTACTGCATGGTATAGTAACGACAAGACAGGAAGTTCGGGCTAGCTGCCAGAGAGGCTTCACTCCCCATTCTGAGCCATACCAAGGATCTGACTGATCCACACAGAGGAGTGATCTTGCTGCCACAGTGCCAGTCTTACCAGCTGCGCAGCCCAAAGCCTGGCTCCCATGCTTCCCCGTGGGCAGCCTCCTCTCCTGATAACAACTGTTCCCCTCTCTGATGTCCACCCTCCTTGGTGACTGCCATCCCTCCTAGAGGTTAGCTGTCTTCCTCAGTGACCTCTCCCATCTTGATCTCCTGCCCTCTTTGTGACTGCCCTTGGAACCTGACTTCTATAGGAACTAAGAGACTCTGCTCTTCAGGTCACTCCTAGCCAAACAGCTTAGCCTAGTCCTCGTTCTTTTATGTCTGAAACATTCTGTGCAGGTTACTCTCATGGCCTGCCTCTGCTTAGTCCTGACTATGAATAGAGTCCTCGGTCTCCTGGGGACACCTTCCCCTTAAATGCATATTCCTTGTTGGTGTGTGTTCTGGAGGCCTACCTGGGGCCTCCAGCTAGGGTGCGTTTACCTCTCTCAAAACCTGGGCTGTGTCCTCTTAGGATCACAGGCTCGCTGATGAAGCATTGGGTTCCCTCTGCCACCTGCTGGGCTGCAAAGTCTATTCCAAAAATCACTGTGATCCAACACTCTCAGCACTCCACAGATGTCTAGCCCCGTGCTTTCCCAAGTTGTCCCTTGAGTGACACCTCCTAATGCTCACCTAAACTCCAGACTGTGTGCAGTGGAGATCTGCCTTGGGGACAGGAGATGTTGATGGCTACCCACCATGGTAGAAGAAAGCACCATACACATCACAGTGTCATCTGTGCATGCCTGCAAAGAAGTCTAACAGGGCCACTTTCTCAGAGTAGCTTAGCAGGCACAGAAAGAGAATAGCCTGCCTTTGCGTCAGAGAAAAGAACAACTGAGAGCATGGGCCGTGTGGGACAGCAGCTTTGGAATATCACAAATACCTGAGAAAACGAATATATGAAAAGAAGTGTTATTTGGGCTCAGAATTTGAGGGGCTTGTCTCTCTACTTTGGGCAGTGATGAAACACCATACCATAGAGGTAGCCTATGCAGAACGAACTGCTCCACAAAACCACCAAGCTAAATGGAAGGAAGAGGAAGGAAGGGGCCAGCATCCCATAGCTTTCTTTAGAGTGTGCCAACAGTGGCCCCAGGGCTTCCCACCAGGCCTCACTTCCTAAAACTTCTGCCACCTTCCCATACTACCCCTCTGGAAACTAAGCTCCTTAACCCTTGGGAGACAGACAAACTACAGCATATGGTCAGAGAAGCATACGAGGCTCAAGCTCAGGGCAAAGCCAGCCAAATGGTTAAAGTGTTGTGAGCCCAGAGGACAGATGGAATTCAGCCCCTGGGTATGTCAGCACAAGTGTTTTGCAACTTGCTTTTCATAAGAGTTCAACCTCTCCTCTAGCCTACCACCCAGCAGAGGTAGTGAAAGAGAAAAGTTATTAGGATATGGGGGAAGTGGACCTCATCAGCAAAAGTTCTTTGGGGGTAAACTCCATCTTCTTGGGCAGCAGTTCAGTCCCATAGCAAACACCAAGTATGACTCTGCAGCTGCAGACCAGTCCTCTAGGCAGGCAGAAACCAGGCAGCTGTAGTTCAACCCTAAAGAAATGGCCAGACTCACCAACTGGCAAGACCGAGAAGCCACAAGCTGCTGCAGGAACCTCTGGAACAGTTCTTAGGCAAGTCTCTCTCTCTCTCTCTCTCTCTCTCTCTCTCT
>NW_022196893.1:17415224-17423679 GCF_008632895.1 Mastomys coucha | reverse complement strand
CTCTCTCTCTCTCTCTCTCTCTGGTGGTGGGGAGATGGGGGGCTGGTGGGTTCGAGATAGGGTTTCTCTGTATAGCCCTGGCTGAACTCACTCTGTAGACCAGGCTTGTCTTGAATGTAGAAATCCACATGCCTCTGCCTCCCAAGTGCTGGGATTAAAGGCATACACCACCACTGCCCAGCTCTCGAGTTTCTCTCAATGGCAGTGTTACCACATGTTGAGTTCAACACTATATAAGGCAAACTAATGCATGTGAGGCAGAGCAAACCAAACCAATGGTCAGTGCTTGTCTCCCACTGTCTGTGGGGTCATATTTATACTCCCGCATCAAGTGTCCTTTCACATACCTGCTATATTCAAACATCTTTCACCTGTGTCTCCTTCAATAAACAGCCTTTGACATGTTGCAAGACATCTTTTCACCCATGTGTCCCAGAAAAACATCATTTGACATAACTAATTTTCAAAAGAAACTAGAAGTTTCCACTTCATAGGTGAATGGGTAAACGACACCTATGACAGAGGGAGGAGAAGGAGATAAGAGAGAGAGGGGTGGGGACTGGGAGGGAGAGACTAGAAGTGAGACTGGGAAGAAGAAAGATAGAGAGGGAGGGAGAGAGAGGAAGGGGAAAGAGAGAGAAGGGGAGAGAGGGAAGGGAGAGAGGGAGAGAAAGAAACAGAGAAAGATGGAGAGAATGACCTATGGATCTTGGGGTCTGGTTGCATTTGCAAGTCAGATCCTAAAATCCTCCTGAAGATGGGGGATGTCTAGCTTTATTCATAAAACTACTGAATCCACAAACAAACCAGATTTTCAGAGCCATACCTCTACCGATTCCCTGTAAGGTCACATGGGCCAGACCCCGAGGGCAGACATAAGAGAACATGAAGCTGGGATTGAAAGAAAATGAGCAATGACCTTATCCCTTGGGATTTCAGAAGAACAGGAACCTCCTCCCTTGCTACCCTGCAGATTGTATACAAACTGAACTTAACTGAAGCAATGCTCAAACCTCAGCACAGTGGAACTTTTGGGTGAAAATGTGACCAATAATCAATGTAACAAATTAACACAGGTAGAAACACCTAGCCCAGGTGTTAGAGGCAGACATGATGACTTAAAATATTACTGTGACTTTGTTAATTAATTTCTAGAAAAAAAATGTGGTCAGAGCGAGAGACAAGAATTTTCAGCAACCACACATAAAGTTCTTCCTGAAAGACTCACTAGGAAAATAAAAATGAAGCTAAAACTCTAAAAATAGTATTAATGAAATAAATAATTATTAAATAGATTGGAGATATACCCAACATGTCTAAAAACTTCAAGAAATGACTAACAGGAGAAATCTTGACAAAACCAGTCCTTGGTGAACCCTCATCAAACTATTGAAAGACAAAGAAACATACTAAAGTGAACTCATAGCAGTAGGGGGGCAGGAGGGGAAGCTACATGAGAGTAGGCAAGATGACTTTTGACCCTTGTCTCCAAGCCTAATGACCTGAATTCAGTCCCTGGGACTCACATAGCAGGGAGAGGACTGAATCTCTCAAATGAATAAATAAATAAATAAATAAATAAATAAATAAATAAATAAATAAAATTTTTAAAATTTTTAAGAAATACTACCTGAAAGGGCATGGAGAATAATGGCGACTTCACAAGGAATAATGTCAGTAAGAAGACAATAGGAGTGGTTTTTTGGACCCTGGAAAATATGGTCAACTGGAAATTCTGTATCAAGCAGGGACATTTTTAATTGAAGATAAAACTAAAGATATATCAGATGTCATTGTTAGGGTCCTATTGCTGTGAAGAGATGCTGTGACCATGGCAGCTCCTATAACAGACAACATTTAATTGGGGCTGACTTAGAAGTTCAGAGGTTTAGTCCATTATCGCCATGGCAGGAAGCATGGTGGCACACAGGCAGATGTGGCACTGGAGAAAGAGCTGGGATTTCTACATCCAGATTGGCAGGCAGCAGGAAAAGAATGCCATATTGGGCGTGGCTTGAGCATCTGAGAGCTCAACTTCAGCCCCCAGTGACAAACTTCCTCCAGTAAGGCCACACCTCCTCCAGCAAGGCCACACCTCCTCCACCAAAGCTACACCTCTTCCACCCAGGCCACACCTACTCCAAAAGGCCACACCTCCTGATAGTGCCACTCCCTATGAGCCTATGGGCACCATGCGCATTCAAACTGCCACATCAGACAAACAAAAGTTAGGAGACTAACTAACTTATTGGGGGGGGGCAATGACTTCCCTATGTAGGGTCAGGGACCAAGCAGACAGTCTGCAAGGCCTTACAAAAATCTCCTTCCCTTCTGCAGAGTTCATGGTGAATGTCTGGGACCTTGCTCGCCTCAGACGTGTTCCCCTACAAGCTGAGGTCACTACAAATAGATGAGAGGTGTTTTAAAAAAAGAGTCTCCCCAGATTGGAAGTCAGAGGGTAGGCCCCATGTGCTGGAGTGTAGTACCTATGTCCTTTCCAACCCCAACACACCTGCTCCCTGCCATATAAAATGACCGTGCCACATCCGGGCCTTGAGTACAGGATAAGATCATCCCTGCTGGGTTTTGATCCTCATTCCTGAGTTGATTCTCATCTCACAGGCTTCGGATACATGAGTTAAAGAACTATGGCATCAGGCCCGTGAGCAGGTGACTACTAGGTGGGCTACCTGTCAGTGTGTATATCGTATACCCGGAATGGGACCAATGGGAGCAGTGGACACGACAGACCCAGATTAACCGGCAGTCGGCCCTGCCCAGGGTCAGCATGCCTTCGAGGTCAACAGCAACTCATGGATTTCAGCTGTAATTTGACCTTCCATTTCTTCTTGGCCGAACAACAGGGGAAAGGTGAGCCAAGACCCTATTTGTGTCCCGGTGATGACTAGGAGCTGTCCCTTCCCCCTGTAGTCAGAAGCCAAGATGCCCTCACGGAGTGCTGAGACCAGCCAAGGCCTGTTCATGCCATCATCACCACAGGTCAGTGCATAAACTGTGGTTCATACCAGGACCCTCCGTCCACGTTACTTGGTTCCACAGCCGAGATTGCCACCGGGCTGTTTTTGCCCATGTGAACTGGAATCAGTAGGTCATCTGGCAGGAAACTCGCCTCATACTCCTCAAAGAGCAGATCTGGACCCCACCCCACCCCACCCCCAGCAGCCCCTCATATCCAGTCGTGGTCTCTCCACTCTCGCCACTATGAGGACTGTAGTTAAATTTTTCCTGTAGAGAAAATGGATTTGTGTTTACTTGTTGCTTAAAGGGGCACGGGTTCGGGGCATCTGGGGAGGAGGGATGGAAACAGAGGGACAAACAGGGGCCTGGCCAATTGTTTCTTATTTGAAGAGGCCGTAGGAAAATGGCCAGAAGACAGAGTTATACCTTTCCCCGAAAACACAGCAATAAATACCGGAAGTTACCCAAAGAGCCACTGATAGATAAGCTGTTGGATAAGACGGAGAGTGAGCTCGTATGGCAGTCACAACTGAGAAGAGAGGGCAGGGTGAGGGTGTGGGCAGTGGGATCCAGACCCCAGTGGGTATTTATCCCAGGGATCAGCAAGAAGCTTCCACAAGGAACCCCAGAACCCTCAGACTCTCCAACCTGTGCTACCTGAGGAAAGCCAGATTCCCTAAGAGGAGCAGGAAGTACCCCCACACCACTGCACTGTAGACTCATCTCCACACCGTGGCTGGTCCACTTAACAAACACTCTGAGTCTAAGCCTGTGCTGGCAACAGATAAAGATGGTATGACCCTGCCCTTCCTGTAGCAGTGCTACATAGGAGGAGGAGAGCGGGCATGTACCCAGCAGGGCTCTAATGACCCCACGCTGGAAAGCTGGCTTCCTTGGTGGGAGAGGGCAAGCCTTAAAAAGGATGCTCAGACCACAGACCCAGAACCATCTACAGCGAGCCCAGAGGGAGAAGCCAGGCCAGTGCCACGGCCACTGGCACCTCGGGCTGTGGGGTGTGAGGCTCCCATAGGAAAACAGATTTGGAAGTGGGCAGGGCTGCTCAGGTAGCTGTGATTTCATGCCCAGTATGCAAAAAAATCCTCATCTTTCCATCTTTAATCCTCAAGACAGCTTAGTCTTATAGATGAGGAGCCTAGACCAGAGCAGGTAACGGGTCTTCCCAAGCACAGACAGCAACGGACTCCAAAAACTTCCCTTTGGACACCGTGACCCACTCCCAGAGAAGCCAGTTTGAGATCTGGCAAGAGGCAGGTCAGCTGGGCTGGGTTGATTTTACAGAGTGAGCCGGTTCCTCCAGATTCAGAACAAAGTTGTCCCTCCACATGGAGACACAAGGGGTGTGGAAGAAGAGTTCCCTTCTACCAGCAAGGAGCTGTGCTGAACAGAAAAAAGCCATGGGTCTGGGGTTGACCACTTACTGCTATTGCATTCACAGACCAGCCACCTCACTGGGCTTCAGTTTCTCATTGCCAGGGCTGGGGATAGAGGAACCTCCTTTCAATTTATTCAAAGACTCGAGTCTTTCCCCTAGAACCACCGAGTCTTCTGAGGGGCTCCTGCATCCTCCTTCTGTCTTTCCATGCCATCAAGGCTGTGAGCTTGGCCCCCATCAGGGCTCACATTCTCTGCAGCATCTCCAGTCAGGTGATGCTCACACAATTCTTAGCCTTCATCTTATACACTTGTAGATGGTAAGAAAGCTGGCACCTGGTGCTCGCTCTGCTCTGATGGGCTGTGTGGTGCAAGTCCACGACCAGCCTGTCTATGCCTCAGGTTTCCCACATGTAAATCAGCCATGATAATGTCTCCTCATAGTATTTTGATGAGAATTAATTGAGCCAGCATAGTAGTTTAGACTAGTGACTATCAAATAGTAAGAAGATAGGTTAATAATTACCAACATTATCATCAGCGCCCTCATAATTACACTATCATAACCATCACTGATACTACCATCATCACCATTACTACATCACCACTGTCACAAATATCCCCGCCATGACCACTATCATCATCATCATCATCATCATCATCATCATCATCATCATCATCATCATCATCACCAAACCATCACCATCACTCCTCATCATTATCACCGTGCTACCATCATCACTACCACCAGCATCACTACCACCAACATCACTACCACAATCATCACCACCACTATCATTACCTACACCAGCATCACCCACACCAGCATCACCACCACCATCAACACCACCACCATCATCACCCACATCAGCATCCTCACCATCCCCATTACCACTTTGACTATTTTCACCATCATCACCATGGTCACCATTACCAGTTTGCTCACCCATCAAGTGAGCAGGCGGCAGGGGGAGGAGCTTCAGAACTCTCCTATGGCTTCTTGACCTCCGGCCAAGCTCCTATGTGAAAAGGACTTTCCTGGGTTAGAGCAGAGCACAGCTTCTCCCCATCCCCCATTACCTGTCTCTGCCAAGTGACTGCCGTGCCGCAGAGTTATGAGGGGCCATTTGTCTCACTGGTGTAATTGGTCTGAACAGCTTAATGAACTCAGTGCCGCCCTAGCCCACCCTCAGGATGAAAAGGCCACTCCAGCTCTGCTCACCCCTGACCCAGTGGTGCCTTTTCTGAACGAAGTGTCACTCAGAGGACAGTGGTGGCTCATAACTCATCAGCAATATTCATTTGGGCTTCACAGAACTGCCTTCATACCTATAAAGTCCAAGGCAATTTAGCCCACTCCCTGCCAACCCTGCTCAGGTAGGAATCATCTGATGTTTCCATGGCAACTTCCTGACCCATATGCTCACAGGCTGTGCCAGGTGCATCTTCCTAACATGTTGCGGACTTGGAATCTTCTCGATGTCCCAAAACCACCATCTCTCACTGGACCTTCCTTCCTAGATCCTATGCTCCAGGCTTGCCTCCAGCCCATCCTCCATGTGATCCGACCCAGTGATTTCTACAAGTCAAATATGGCGGGCCCACACCTGAATGTAGGGACTTAACTGTCCCAATATTTCAAAGTCCAAATATCTCATCCTGAAGCCCAGTGAGCCCCCAGACCCTGCCCCTTAATCTCTACCTTTGTAGTATGTCTGTGGCTACCCTTTGCCATCTTGGCACCCCATCACACGCCACACACAATGCGGTGTTCTGTTCCTCTAACAATGAGACCTCCCTTTCCACTCTCTCTGACCACAGCCTGCCATTAGTCATTTCTTAAGGCCCAGGCTGGAACATGTAGCTCTTCTGGGAAGTCCTCCTACTCCCAATACTGTAATACACTTTACTAATGTTTCTAGATGGGTTTAAAAAGAAAGTCCAGGGTGAGAACTAAAATAGCTCTATCTCAGAGTCTCAGGGCTCATCATAAAAGAATGGCCAGGGAGAGGTCAATGGTCAATGACTGGAGAATGCATGCATGATGGAGTAGGTGGATGTGGATGGGTATATGGGTTATTGGTAGATAGCTGGATAAATTTATAGATGATGGATGGACAGACAGACAGACAGGCAGGTGGATGGATGGATGGATGGATGGATGGATGGATAGATGGATGGATAGATGGACAAATGAATGAATGGGTGGGTGGATGGATAGATGGATGGATGGACAGATGGATGGATGGATGGATGGATGGATGGATGGATGGATGGATGGATAGACGGATAGATGGATGGACAGACAGATGGATGAATGGACAAACAGACAGACGGGTGGATCAATGAATTGATGGGTGGATGGATAGGTGGATGGGTGGATGGATGGATGGATGGATGGATGGATGGATGGATGGATGGATAAGCCCATGTACAGATTTGTGCACATGGAGTCATAGCTGCATGGGGACAGGTGGACAGGTCTGTGGAAAGGATGGAAGGGAAGGGTGGGTGAATTAGTGGGTTTGTGGATGGGGGCATATTTCCTAATGAATGGGTGGCTGACTGAGTCAGTGGATAGATAGGTGTCTGGTGGGTAAATGCACTTATGGGTGAGTCATGGCTATAGGTGTAGGAGACTGTTTTTAAGTGTTCTAAGAGCGTTTAGAGCTGCTTGCTTACGCCCAAGTGTGTGTTTATCCTCCACACCTACGTTCCACTTTGGACCATTGCTTTAACATTTTAGATTGTTTCTCTTCTTAAAAATGTTTGAGTGTGGTTGTGACTATGTAGGAATTTCATTTAGTGGGGCTAGAGATCTGAACCCCGGTTGTCACAGCCTTGTATACAATTTAGCATCACACTACTGAAAGAGTTCTTCAGTGTCTGTGTCTCTGGGTGAAAGGTAAAGACAAGGCAGCAACTGTGACTCTTTCTCCGGAAAATCTGACTCCACTTTCTCTCCCGCTGACCCTCTGTAGGGCTGGTGGCCAAAGTAAGGACAGTAGAGGCTCCAGGGAAGATAATCCCACCACCAATTGCTGGGAGGGCAGCTGGGTGCAGGAGCGCAGTGCCTTGGCTCTCTTGACTCGGTCCCTAGATACCTGTGTCACCATACCCCCAAGTCAGTCCAGCCCTGGCCACGGGGCCCATCCACAGCTGAGTTGTAGCATATCCTAGCCTAGTGCATGGGTGTGCACCCTGAATGGATGCCTTCATGACAGCACCCACACATTCTGAGCAGAAAGTCATGCAGAGGCACTGTAGCCTAACATAAGGAAATCCCAGGACATCTATCACCTCCGGTGGGTACTCAGGCCCCAAGAAGGGGGACCACACTAGAGAGACTAGACTCCCAGGCTGGAGGGGAGGGGGTGCACCAGCACCTTATGGGTGGTGCTGACCCCTTTGCACATATTGCCATCTAATTCCCAACAATCCTAGGAGGTGAGGATGATACCCAGTTTCACATGCCATAGGAAGATGTGGGACTCACCCCAGATGAGCAGCAATTATATGGCAGAGTGGATTTCAACCCTTAGAAGAGGGCTTATTCCATAGGAACCCTTCACCTCTGGTAGCCACAATGCCCTGCATGGACCACTGTGCCTAGCATCTACTCCCAGGCAGCCCCTTGGAGTCCAGGTGCCTCCCCTTGAATTTAAAGTGGGCTGGACTGCCTGCCGTGACCTCTGTGCTGTTCCTGCTGAAGCAAGTCCCTTTCTCTCAGGCTCTGCATCAGAATGGAGACACCTCCTGTGTGGGTGCATGGCTTGTGCTAGCTCAAAAGATGCTACACCATTGCCTCTTCCACTCCTGCTTTGAAAAGCTGTAACAAATGATTTGGAGTTTTCAAAGCTTTTATCGAATCTATGTTTAAAACATTCCATTCTCTTCCCTTTAAACTGAGTGATTGTCCCCACTATGATGCTTCTTAGCTGAATGAAATTATGGCATGGTTGAAATGCTCTGTCACATCAAGGACAGCATGCGCGCACACACACACACACACACAAATAGAAACATCAAGGAATCTGAGTGGGTAGCCCTTGTCCTCTCTCTGTAACTGAGGTCAATGTTGTCT
>NW_022196893.1:17388701-17414896 GCF_008632895.1 Mastomys coucha | reverse complement strand
TCTCTCTCTCTCTCTCTCTCTCTCTCCCCTCCCTTAGTTTTGAAAACTAGATCTTTCACTAAACTTGGACCTCACCAATTTGGCTAGACTGGCTGACCAGGAAGCCCTCAGGATGTCCTGTCTCTACCTCCCAAGTGCCAGGAGTCTAGGTGCATACCATCAACACTTGGGGTTTTGTGTCTGTGCTGGGAATTTGAACTCAAGTCCTCACACTTGTGTAGCCAAATTTTCTAGCCACTGAGTCACACCCCCCCACCCTGTTACCTTTCTTGACAGCTGTACTGGCTGGTTTTGTGTGCCAACTTGACACAGGTTGGAGTTATCACAGAGAAGGGAGCTTCAGTTGGGGAAGTGCCTCCATGAGATCCAGCTGTGGGGCATTTTCTCAATTAGTGATCAAGGGGGTAGGGCCTATTGTGGGTGGTACCATCCCTGGGCTGGAAGTCTTGGGTTCTATAAGAGATCAGGCTGAGCAAGCCAGGGGAAGCAAGCCAGTAAGAAACATCCCTCCATGGCCTCTGCATCAGCTCCTGCTTCCTGACCTGCTTGAGTTCCAGTCCTGGCTTCCTTTGGTGATATACAGCAATGTGGAAGTAAGCTGAATAAACCCTTTCCTCCCCAACTTGCTTCTTGGTCATGATGTTTGTGCAGGAATAGAAACCCTGACTAAGACACAGCAAATACTTGGTTCTGTTCAAGCCAGAAAATGGTGTGGGCCATGGGTGAGGGGAATCATGAATATGTAAGTGCAAATATATGTGGGGTGGCCTGTACTCATGTGGACAAGTGTGCGGAGGGCAGAGGTCAATCCTGGGCCTCATGCTTCAGGAGTTGTCCATTGTTGTTGTTTTATTTGTTTGGGAATTTGTTTGCTTGGGGAGGCGGTGTTTGTTTATTGTCTGTTTGTTTTCTTCATTTTTTGAGGCAGAGTCTCTCATTGGCCCGGAGCTTGCCAATCAAGCTAAGCTGGTTGACCAGTAAGCCCTAGAGACCTGCCCCTTTTTGCCTCTCCAGGATTACAAATGGCCACTTTACTATTCTCTTTGTTAACATGAGTTACTACACCTGACTTTTTTAGGAGGGTTCCAGGGATCAAACTCAAGACCCCAGGCTTGTGTGGCACATTCCTTATCCACTGAGCCATCTCTCTGGTCCTATCGTTTCTTTTCTTTACTAACTTAAATCGATTCTCCATAATGCAGGCTTCATCATGACTTTCAAAAACGTTGATGTTTTTAGGAATTCACAAGAGAGTAGGACATTCATGTTGTGGAGGTGGATCCCCAGAACAGAGACTTCATGCCCATTCTCTGCATGGAAGGCCCCAGAAGCCACCATGCAGTCTGGGCCTGAGGGAGTGATATCACCCAGAGTAGACCCTTACCACACCTCCTTGTTTATCTCACTTGGCCTAGCATCCTCAGTGCTGCCATAACCTGAAAGATGCTTCGCTGTCTCTTTCTTTTCTGCTTTGAGAAGCTGCAATAAAAAAAAAAAAAAAAAAAAAAAAAAAAAAAAAAAAAAACAAAAAAAAAACATTAGGCTTTTGAAGCTTTTATCACATCTATGTTTAAATATCTTAAACATAGTTCAAGTTGAGTCTGGGACAGGATTCTCTTCCCAATGAAGACTCTGATATTCCATTGCAGTTTGCATAAGGTCTATTCATTTATCACTTGGCAAGCATATTCAGGTATATCCGCAGAATGGAAATTAGACAAAAAGCAAGATAAATCTCACAGAAAACAAAGAAACAGGCAGGAAAATTGAGGGGTTTCTGTATTAGAAAACCAACCGAATGTTCCAGTAAACCAATATGTAACACCTGTAGTTTTGTTTGCCTGTGAGAAAACAGACAAATCTCTGGGAAATGTAACTCAAACCATAAAACACACACACACAAATACATGAATTATAAGGGTGCTGTGTGTAGTTTTATGCTGTGTAATAATATAGTTTTGAATTCTCAATGAAATGGAGCATTTCCCTAGAAAAATCAAAATTCTAAAAACCCTAGATAAACAATGCAAAGAAAAATTTAAATGTAATTTAAGCACCTCTCCACTGTTCCTGGCTTAGCCAGCTTCAAATAACATATCTCACAGTGCCAGATAAACAACTCCAGGCCACTGAAGTAGGCCCCTCATTTGTTTGATAACAGCACTTAACCTTGAATCAAAACCTTAGCTTCGTGATGCTCAAGAGAACCACAGGCCAATCACGCTTGTTCACAGGCACTCCAAGTCCCTCCTCTCACTGGACCATAGCAGTGTGGACGCCTCAAGCTTTGTCCTCAAGCCCAGCCTGGAAAAAAGCTGTGAAGAAGGAGACATTCTACATGCAAGTTCATCAACAGTGTTAGCACGTCAGCAGCTGGCAGGGACAGGCACTGGAGGACTGTGGCAGCAAGTCCTGAAGGGCTAGGGGGTCATATGATATCCCAGCCCAGAAAAGAGGAAGGAGGGGAAGAGGAGGAGGAGGAAGAAGAAGAGGAAGAGGAGGAGGAGGAAGGGAAGGAGGAAGAGGAGGAAGACAGATATAGACCTGTATCATGCTAGGGAGGGGATGCAGGAGGAGGAGATGTTAAGTGATGTGGATGTCATAGGCTGCCATGACAAAGCATAAGGGACTCGCAGCATAAGCAACAGATGCTCACAAGTCCAACACCAAGCTGTGAACAGACAGTGCTTACCTATCATAAGAGAGAAATCATTATGCTGTATTTTCAGCCTGAGGTACTGGTAAGCAAGTGTACCAGACCTCCCTCTTTCCTAGATGGCACCTGGCACCTGGTTATCCAAAAGTTCTCAGTGTATCCTAGGGTTGAAAAGTCACAGTCAGCTACATGACTGGGGCCACCAATCAGAAAAGAAGGCAATCTCCGGGACATGCATTAAGTAAGGCTTTGTGTATCCTGAACCAGTAGGACAGGGAATCTGGGAGGGAGCCGTGCTAGACCCTGGGAAGGTTGTACTTTCCTGAAGAACCCTGTCAATGAGGGAATCAAAGGGGAAGGGAAACACAATTGGGAATATAAAAACTACCGTCTTGTGTCAAATGGGGTTGGCCAGCCATTTTGCCTTTTCTATAGGCTGGTGAAATAAACTTCATTGTTCTCCCTGTTGAGTCCCCAGCACTAACTATGAAGTAAGGATCCCTGTTTCTCAAACCATTATCCAAAACATCTGCCTTCTCCTGCCTACTCCACCCCACAGGTCCTGGGATGGCAACTGTAGCAAAGCCAGATACAAACTCGAGAAGAAGAGGAACCTCTGGAAGAACCAATGGGACACCTCTTTCCTAACATCAGGGCATTGGGGTGCCCCTATGAGCAGTGGGTGCAGGCCAAAGACGTTTTACCTGTGCAGTGTTGGTATAATTAAACCCCATACCCTGGATCTGCCCAGAGGGTAAGGGCAGAACAGGTGTCTTGGTATGACATCAACTAGAGTCAAGTTGACCCTCTACACTCACGACTGTGACGTCTCTACAATTGACTGGATTTGGAATCATGAAGAAGACAGACCCCTTGGTGTGTCTGCAAAGATGTCTCCAGATATGCTGAGGAGGGCATCCATCTGAATGTGGGCAGCACCATCCATGGGCTGAGGAGGGCATCCTTTCAGATGTGGGCAGCACCATCCATAGGCTGAGGAGGACATCCATCCAGATGTGGGCAGCACCATCCATGGGCTGAGGAGGGCATCCATCTGAATGTGGGCAGCACCATCCATGGGCTGAGGAGGACATCCATCTGGACATGGGCAGCACCATCCATGGGCTGAGGAGGGCATCCATCCATAGTGGGCAGCACCATCCATGGGCTGAGGAGGGCATCCATCCGGATGTGGGCAGCACCATCCATAGGCTGAGGAGGGCATCCATCTGGACATGGGCAGCACCATCCATGGGCTGAGGAGGGCATCCATCCGGATGTGGGCAGCACCATCCATAGGCTGAGGAGGGCATCCATCCGGATGTGGGCAGCACCATCCAAGGGCTGCAGTTACTGGCTGTATAAAAAGAGGGAAAGCAAGCTGAGGGCCAGCGTTCATCTCTCTCTGCTTCCCTACCACAGATGCTGTGTGACCAGCTGCCTTGTGCCTCCACCACCATGCCGTCCCCATCACATGTGACCTCCTAACCCAGGAAGTTGTTTTACCCACAACAACAAGAAAAGTAATTAAATCCAGCTGTGGTGGCACATGCCTTTAATTCTAGCAGTCAAGATGCAGAGGCAGGTGGATCTCTGTGTGTTCAAAGCCAGCCTGGTCTAAAATAAATTTTTTTTTGTATATATAATTGGTTAAGAAAAAAGAGTGTTTCCAGAAAAGAGTAATCATGGGGTAGAACCTTCCCTCAGAGTAGACAACATCATGCTTACCAAGAAGTCATCTATGAATCTCCAAATAATCCCAGAGAAATGACATTATTGTACATCCACATACACAGTTGAAAATTTAGCTATTTGACTTGATTATAAATAAATATTAAAAAGTCTATACTTCTCCTACATAATAGCAATGACCAGTTAGTTCCCATAGTGGGAAAAATAAAGCAGTTTGCCCAAAATAACAATTGAGAAAAAAGCACATCAGACCAAGAGTAACTGCAGTTTAAAAGTCGGTGCTTATGGCAGGGAAAATTATTACAGGTTTCATTGAGAAAATGTGCATGTGTATGGAGAACATGATATATTATGGAAAGTCCCAACATCATAAATAGGTCAGTTCTCCTAAATATGTTAAATATTTGCCCCACTCCTGGTGGGAGTTCAAGCTGAGAAACAAGAACAAAATACTACACAAAAACATGCCGGGTCTTTCCTGGCACCCAAGCGGAGGAGAATTGAAGAGAGAGTTTGGGATTGGAGGGGAAAGAGGGACCCCTCCTCCCTACCAGATATTGAAATGTACGCATAAGACAATGGGATTCAGGCACAGTCACAGGCACAAGGTTGTGTGTGTGACATCTATAAACCTAAGCCAGCTCTCTGCATGTTCCAATGGTTAATAGATGGGTCTATGAGGATGTCTCCAGAAAAGAGTAACCATGAGGCAGGGCCTTTCTCCCAGAATAGACAGCATTTGCTCCTCGTGACGACCCTGTATGAAGAGGTCTGAGGACAGAATGGTACTGCCTGTCTGCCTTTACTTCTGGCTGGTGAATGCATCTACCCTGTCACCGCTGCGGGCACCCCTCTCTAGCACCAGAATCCAGCTTTTCTGTGAAGATCCCTAATCCTGTGGACTAACAGCTACTGGGTTCTCAGCCTCTCTGGTGTTAGAGTACCCAGACAGTGTCATGTAAGCCAATGTAATACATCCCCCTTTACAATGTGTGTGTATGTATGTCTCTCTAGGCGTGTATGCATGTGTGAAACATCAGTATATATACATATACACATATCATATTGATTCTGCTCACCTAGAGAGCTGACTACTGTATGTGTAGCACACAAGAACTCTCAGAGAGGAAGCCACAACTGTCTCCCACGCCCTCTGTAGGGATGGCATCGTCACCCTGTGAAACAGCCAGTGTCACTGTGGTATCCCTGTGAAACCAGCTCAGTATTTACAGAACTTGCCTCCCTGGATCTGGCTCTAAGTGAGGGGAGAAAGTTTTTCAGGAACCTTCCCCATGGACAGGGGTCTCGGCACAGTTCTCTCCCCACCCCAACCAGCTCTGTGATATTATTATGTAGACCTCAACCTGACCCTTGGATGCAGGTGGGTGAGGAAGCTGGAATTTTTAAGAGCACAGAACCGGCAGCCCAAGAAAGCCATAGACGACACCAGTATGGGTTAGACTCTGCTGGAGACACAGGCACTGAGTCATGGGAGCCAATGTAGGGAGCCAGGGTAGATGGATCAAAGTCTTGTAGGAAGTTATGATGAAACACAGAGAGAAACGAAAGCAGTGGCGGCTCCTGCTATAGCTGGCTGCTGGCACCCAGTGAGAGGGGAGATCCACCAAGGAGAGGATGAACCAGCAGCACCTATGGGAGTCAGAGCAAAGATGCAAGCCTCACCCGTGGGTCAAATGTGAGGGCCAGTTTGGATAGTTATATTTGTACCAAGCCAGGCTACTGACACTAATTGAATGCCACTCTGTTTTCAGTGGCAAGGGACTCCTGACAGAGGCCATTGGGCCACAAAGCCAAAGCTATTTACTCTGTGGTCCTTTCCAGAAACATCTGTCAAACCCTGAGTTAGAGAGAAAAGATCAGACTCCGTGATTGCTGCCAAGCTACTACAAGTTATGGCACCAGACCCACAGAAACACATCCACCTAGACAGCCGGAAGTGTCATAGGGCAGCCAAATCCCTCTAATCACATCTTCAAAATGACCTGGTGGCCCACTCATCCTCCATGAGGCTGGGCTAGTGCAGGAAATGGAAGGAATTTGAAACTTTCTAATTAGCATCTCCAGAGAGACTCAAAAGGATATCGTAACCACAAAAATACAAACCAGCTGTGATGTTTCAAGTGCAGGATTAAAGAGCAGGAAGGAAGATTTTGATATTGAAAACCTAGTTATTGGGGCTGGAGAAATGGCCCGGTGATTACTAGTGATTGCTGCCCATGTAGGGGACCCAAGTTCAGTTTTAAGCACCCGCACCAGGTGGCTCACAATCACCTATAACTGCAGCTCCAAGGGATAAGACACTCTCTTCAAAGCTCTGCAGGCAGCCACACATATGCCTGTCGCACGCATGTGTGCGCGCGCGCGCGCGCACACACACACACACACACACACACACACGAACACACACACACACACAATCTTATTTTTTTAAAGGAAGAAAGAAAACATAGTTACTAAAATAGGATGAGCTCTGGGTGTCATGACTGGACCCTCCAATTAGGAATTAGGCAACATCACTCAAGCCTCATCAAGAGTAATGACAAAAGAAAGAGACTGTTCAGCTAGGAGACACTGACTCCTGTATTCTAATGGGGCACAAGGTAGGTGTGGAATGGGATGAAGAAAAGAATCAATTCTTAAAAATTAAGCAAAAAGTAGCCTCTGAAATGAAAGGCCACAAGTCCTCAGGGCATGGCTTCCTGACAGGAAAGCTGGGAAAAGGGACACACTCCCTCACAGACCCCACCGAGAACTTTGACTCAAGGCTTAACAATTTCTTTAAGATTTCCAAGAAAAAGGTAAACTAAAATCAAAAGAGCTTGCTTTCAAATAAAAGATTAATAACCCGGTTCCCACTGGCCATCCTTGTCTGCTCAATGAATGGATAGCGCGTGGGTGCAAGCCACAGCCTTCCAAGGGAGTGGGACTCAAAGCCACCACCATTCTAGATCCAGACAGACGCAGGCCCATCCTGAGGGCAAAATGAACTTGGACCAGAAAGCGACTGTACATCGCTCTGTCAGACAGAAAAATAACCGTGGGGGGCAATTCAGTCGGATGAAAGCAAAATAAGAAAGGGATGGAATTAGCATGGAAAACAATGATGAGCAAATAGATCATTAAAAGTTATGGTTGAGTCCAAGTAATTACTGAGAAAATGAGGTTTAATGCCGTTGTTAGGAAATAATTCCCTGAATAGACAAGACATAATGTTCTTAAAGTAATTGGCATAATGTAAAAGAAACTTAGAGATATTCTAGAAAGTACAACTCCAAATGATTGTGATAAAATTGTGCCAAATGTCCTGTCATATTTGAGTGGTAATTTGTGGCAACTGTACAATACTTGAAGTTGATGGGAATATATGTTTTAATATTTTATTAGTTAGGGTTATTTTGGTCTCTTAAAGCAGAAACTCAACTCCCCCAGTTTAATTAAAACTGGACATTTTGAAAGGATGTGGCAACAACTCACAGGACCCACGGGAAACATTATAGTTGGCTCTCAGGGACAAATGCAATCAGGGGCTGAAACACCAAGGGTCCTCGCCATTGTCTTCCCAGAGACCTTCCTCTGCTCTTGCGAGGTACCAGCAAGTCCTGGTCTCAACGGTTATTTAGTTAGGGTTTTACTGCTGTGGACAGACACCATGACCAAGGCAACTCTTATAAAAGACAACATATAATTGGGGCTGGCTTACAGGTTCAGAGGTTCAGTCCATTATCATCAAGGCAGGAGCATGGCAGCATCCAGGCAGGCATGGTACAGGAGGAGCTGAGGGTTCTACATCTTCATCTGAAGGCTGTCTTGCAGGCAGCTAGGATGAGGTATTTAAAGCCCACACCCACAGTGACACACCTACTCCAACAAGGCCACAACTTCTAGTAGTGCCACTTGTTGGGCCGAGCATATACAAACCATGACAATGGCACTTACTCCCTATATCTGTTTCTTCTATGGGAACTGAGAGAAAGCTTGGTTTCTTTCTGCTCAATTAGTCCAAGAGTCTCTGGGGAAGACTCTAATTAGCAGAGCTTAGACCAATTCTCACCCCAGAATCAACCAGCTAGAGCCAAAGGTCAAGATCATGTTGCTTATATGGAAGCCAGGGGTAGGGGGGTCAGATGTATGATGTAGGGCAGTGGCTTGAGGAAGGGGTTCTGGGTAGCTCCTCTTCTGACTGTATGTCTGAAGCAACCAAAGTCAGCACGGCTAAGGGACACCTGCACATCCGTGTTTATTGCAAGAGTACTCACAGTGAGTGAGAGGTGAGACCAATCGGGGTGTCCTCGGTGGATGAGTGGACAAAGAAAATGTGGTAGGTCTGAGGATATAGTTCAGTGGTATGGAGTTTGCCTACTATGTGCAAAGCCCTAGGTTCAATTTCCAGCTCTACAAAAGGAAAACAAAGAGAGAGGCGGGGAGGAAGAGAAAATGTAGTATATATGCACACAAGGTAATACTATTCAGCTATAAACAGAACCTGAGGACCAGCCCTCATCATATTGGAAGGTGCTATGCAAGCTGCCAAGAGACGAAAAGCAACCAATAGTTCTGCCCAGCTGGAAAGCCCGTGAATCACAGCATCTATCAGCCTGGTAAAATGTCACCAGTGCTATAGTAGTGGCATCCATGCCTTGGAACTGTCTAATTGGACTTGTTCAGTAGGAAGGGAGATGTGTCTAGTATTGTAAACCTAGCCATGCACCCAGGGCTGGAGAAGTCGTAGATGTTAAAGGAGAATCTAATACTGCCAGTTCCCTAAATCAATAGTTTCCATCTGCATCCTAATTGCTCTATACCTATAGATTAGTGTAGCTCTCAACCCTCTTCAGAGATGTTTCTTTTTGCAGCAGATGAACATTATAGAAATCCACAACTTGTAAAATGCAGTAACTAAGAGACCACAGGGTGCCCTGCCCCAGGTGGTGCATCTACAATACAACTCCTATACTGAAGGCTCAAGAAACATCTCAGAAGAGAGGGCAGAAAGACTCTAAGTAAGAGTCAGAGGACCAGGATGCCTGCTATGGGATGGTGTCTTCAAGGTTTGACAGGGAAGCCACACCCATTGTAACCTCAACAACATGGCTGCCTGCCCAAGATCTATATGATGACCACAGCAGTTGACATGTCAATGTAGGTGATGAAAGAGTCCCAAGGCCCCCTGGAGATGGAGAGCTACTGACTACTCTCAATGACTGCAAGAGGTGGAATCAGTTTTCTCAGGGGATGAGCACATCCAGTTCCAAGGGGTCAGCCCTAAATACACGTACATATGTGCAACATTGAGTTGACTTGGTAAGTTATATATATCAAGAAAAATTATAAAAGAAAAGGCCATACCCAGGATCAGAGGTGAGGAGGTGAGGAGGACACATCTGTCCCAACACCGGGAGTAACTGGGACCAACAGGACCCAGGTACACAAGAACTCTGCCAGTCCAGTGACACTGGTTGCTTCTGGTCTGTCTAGGCTGGTGCCCTGAGCAGACCTTGGGCGCAAACTCTGCAGTGAGTCCCATAATTCCCAGTGGAAGCTGTACTCCCAGGCGCTCTAATTAGCCCAGGATCACAGGATCCCAGAATAACAGGATCACAGAGACAGCTTGACTCTGAGGAGTTCTGACATAACCAGGATCACAGGAAGGACAGGCCCAAGTCTGATTTAACCAGGGCAGGTAGCACCCAATTCTCCTACCATAGCAAGTCCTGGACACACCATCACACCGGAAAAGCAAGATTCGGATCCAAAATCACTTCTCATGATGATGATAGAAGACATTAAGAAGGACATAAATAACTCCCTTAAAGAAATACAGGAGAACACAGGTAAACAACTAGAAGCCCTTAAAGAGGAAACACAAGTAACATATAAAGAGTCTTTGTAATTATGTAGATGCTTGTCTGCAGCAATACTGAAAATACATACGTTTTCTCAATATAAATTTTAAATAACTCCAAACATATTAGCTGTATATTTTAAAATAATACATCACTACTAGTTTTGGTTTTTTTTAATGTAAGCTGAATAAACCATTTCCTCCACAACTTGCTTCTTGTTCATGATGTTTGTGCAGGAATAGAAACCCTGACTAAAACAAGCCCCCCCCAAAAGTGACTTAAATTTTCTTTAACAAAATAAAAGGTTGTCTACCACAGCCTGCTGCAGGACAAGATCCAGTTTGTCTTCCCAGCGTTAGGGGGACGACTCACCCTTAGGGAATCAAAGCATCAGGTCCCCAAGGACAGAGAACAGTCACTCTAGCTCCCTTGTATCCAACAGGACAGCATCATATCCATGTCTACATTCTACAACACACATCAAGTTAAACAAAGAGGCGTGGTTTACGGTCTACAGCTAGATCCAAGGAACAGGCTTAGCTAATCTCAATCTTAGCTAAAGAGAGAAGCAGTCTCTTTAGGGAGCAAATATCCAGTGGGGGAGAAAGCTATAGTGGACATAATCCACTATATACACTGTCAACATGGGCACTCAGTCACCCAGGACTGCTTTGTCTTCCCTCTGAGCTTGGAGTATGGGGTGTGTGACATGACGGTGCCTATGACAATGACATATGACATACGGCAATGTCAGTGACACGTGTTCACTCAGAACCTCAATCATTCAGGGTTTCCTACGCCCCCTCCCCCACAGCATTACAAAGCACTAGACTCAGACTCCAAACACTGGAAATACATGGTTGAAGGGCTAACACTCACTAAATGAGGAGGTATGGCAGCCTCTAAATGGAAGTGTGTGGTGTAAGAACCATTAACAGAACACTCTACAATTATTTTAACAACATGTTATTTCAGCCTTATTTCAGCTTTCCCCATCTATCATAAATACCTCCAAGTGTACTACCATGCACATAATTCATAAACACCTGTATCAGGTACAGAGTCCAGCCTGTCTTCAGTAAAGAAAGATCCTGTTTGAACCTACTGAGTAGTCACATGGGAACAGAAATAAGGAACGCTCCGTGTTCCTGGCCTCACGCTCAGCATCCAGGTGTCCTTTACCTGTCAGTCTCTGTCACCTTACCTGGGAGTTGGGTACTAAGTGCCAGCCTCAGAAGAGGAATCGAGGACTACAGGATCTGCCCTTGGCTAGGGATGCAGAAAGGTCATGGTCCTGTGTTCAGCACAATGTGAACTGTATTCCATCGTATTCCTTCATTCAGAAGTAACAGTCCCAAGTACACACGTTTCCCATACACACATTGTGTGTGACCTCATTCCTGAGGAAATGTGAATGAACTAGTCACCTGTTAAGGAGAACTGACAACAGATCAATGTAAGGATACCATCCAAGTCCAACTTGGTGGCTCAATGTGCTTCTGTTGGGGGAGGTGTTCTTATAGGAATGTGAGTGAGAGATTACTACAGGAACGGAAGACTGAAAGACAGCCGCATCACCAAAGCCCATCCCAGCATGGCTGACAGCCCATGAAGTCTGGAAGCCTAGAGCCTACAGCACAGCCTGCAGGAACATCAATGGGTTAGACAGAGTCCTTTCCAGGGAGCTCATCTGGTCTCTGCTCCTTAACCCCCCCGCACCCCCTCCCCCGTTCATACATCCTCGAGGAGGGCAGGGCCTAGTGCGGCCAGTCCAGTGTCAGTGAAGTTCTGAGGCTTCCGAATTGTTCGTTTACAGCATCCTAGGGAGCCTCCCTTCAGAATTTCCTGAGTCTTTAGAACTTGCTCAGTCTTAAAAGCTTTCCTTTAAGACAGAGTGCTTCAACTCGGAGAAAATGGCTACCAACACACTTGTGCATACATTACATGCAGGCACACATACCATATAACACACATACCATCTATACCACACTCCACACTGGCTACCTATATACTGCATGCCATACACCTCCTCCATTACATATATGAATACCACACAACACATCTCCCTTCTACATTATACATCACAGACATGTATGCATTCTACAACATACATACATCCTGCACATACCAAATATACTTGATGTACATATAACTTTCAAAAGGCACCAGCACATATGCTCCCCACACTATATCCAAACAGCACACATTACCTCATACACACCAACCGCAACCCATCCTGGTACCTACCCAGTATCCTTCCCAATAATATTTTCTTCATCTTGACCACAGGCAGCAAACCACAGGATCAGCTCACCCGGGGAAGGAAGGTGTGGCCATTAGCAACTCAATGCATGCCATCACACAAGCCCTGTTCGTTTTAGTCTCTCCACAATCTGACAAATATAGGGGCCACCCCATAGAATCAGTGAGTATTTGAGGCCCAGAAAAGAGACACAATCAGTCGGAGGCACACAGCTGGTCAGTGGAGAGAAACATCTGCCCTGTTCTCTTACTCTGAGTCTCAGCAGGTGCTCCTCACTAAAGATCTAACCTGCAGGTCCCCACATTTCATGGGACCATCTGCCTTGCGATGACTGATGCCTTAAATGGATGACTCCACGTGACTTCTGTGAGATTATCCATGTGAATAGACTTCAAGTCTCCTGGTGAACGGATTTGAAATTTCCCCCACACTCCCAGAAAGGCCCACAGCCCCATCTTGTGCTAAAGTTCCAGCCCTTTCGAGGCAGCCACTGTCCAGGGTCAGCAGCTTGTACCCTCTGTAGTCTGAGGAAACACTGCTGGGCAATGACTCTGTGGCCAGTCTGGAGAACAGGCTTTAATGAGCAAGAAACTGGCCTCCCCAAAGACAAGTCCCAGAGTAATGGACCAGATGCTTAATGAACATCACAGTGAAGCATTTGGCGTAATGGCAGCCTGTAAAATAAACAGGGGGAAACTGGCACTTTCTCAGTCTCCAACACAGCAGGAACCAACTGACAACTGGGCCATCTTCCTGAGCTGCACCATCATTAAGGAGAGGATAAGTAGAGGATGTGGTGGCTCTGGACCTTCTGGGGGGGGGCCAATCCTGAACCAATCGGGTACTCATCCCAAAGAGTGGCCTTGAACTTTGCACCACCTAACTTGGAGCACATGATCCATTGTGGGAGGAAGTTGCTGCCATTTATAAGCATTGGCTTACCTGTGCAGTGGGGGAGGGAGCACTGCAGAGCACAGCCACATTCTGCATCTACTCAGGCAGCAAGAGCCCCTAGGCTATAACTCCCCCCCCAGGTGGTTCCACTCTCTATTTGCTACCTCCATTTTCCTGAGGAGCGGGGCAGGCTGCTTTCACTCAGCTGTTGAGGATTCAACTATAGAAGATACACACACAAACATGGCACCCTCACCTTAGGGGGCTGACAACATTTAAAGACACCGGAGGAGGTCAGAGCTGGGACATCAGCGTTAGCTCCAGTTGAATGAGTCAATGGCTGAAGTCAGCACTCCAGGATAGGTACAGTGGTGTGCACAGCTGTGGGTTGAATCCTAGGTGTAGCAATGTTCCCCACTGAGGCCCTGCATGGAGCCAGAGGTTCACATTGTAGGAGATGGGGCTGATTCATCCACAGCTGAGTCCAGCATCCCCACAGTCTCATGTTCCCTGCCTTCAGCTCATCCCAGGCCCTTTGCATCCAGGGGTCAGATTGAGAAGGAGAAAGGAGACAAGTGGCCAGTCCATGAAGTCGACAATGGGTAAATCACTTTCTGCAGTTGCAGAGAGCCAGGGGAACATTGAGCTGGCATGGCGATCATGGTGGAGGAACCATGGAGGACCGAGCTAAGTCTGAGAAACAGAGAAGAGCCCCTAAGAGTCTGGAGGTGACTCTTCAGAGAAGAGGAAGTACTGGGTCAGAGGACCTGCAGCTGAAGATGCTGAGCCCCAGTGGCCAGAGCCAGGGAACAGGAGGGAATGTGGTGGGGACCAGGTACAATACCACAGCCAAAAGCAACCTAGGAAGGCAGGGGTTTATCTGGCTTACACTTCCAGGTCACAGTTCGCCATTGAGGGGAGTCAGGGAAGGAACTTTAGCAGGGACAAAGGGAAGAGCCATAGGCAAAAGCTGCTTAACAGGGCAGCCATGGCAACCTTCTATTTAGTGCCTAAATTGGCCTCAGACCCAGAGATGCCCCAGCCGTGCACAAAGAAAGACCCCTGGAGACTATCCATAGGAGAAATTGGTGTAAGGTCCGTGTAGTGGCTTGTGTAGCCATGACCTCCCAAGGGCAGTGGTGCTCCTCATCCAGGATCTGCCTGCACTTTTACACTTCACCCTCCCCAACCCACACTAAGTAAGGTGCGAGGCGTTGGGAGGGAGGGAGCTACGTGTAAGTGCAGGTCAGTAGCCCAAGGTAAGGCTGGCAATGTTCCTACCCACTGGTAAGTGGACCAACTCACAACAGGGAGCCTGACCAGTAAGAAGAGGTGGGGATAAGAGGGACTCATTTACCAAGCCTGGACATTAGTCACTCCTGGGAAGGAGACTGTGGTCTCCAAAAAGCTCTAGTGATGGCACAGTGGGCAGATCATAGAAAGGCTCTTGCCTCTTGTTCAGATGGAAGGATGTGAAATCTAGAGTAGGCAGGAGCAATATGCAGACCCATAAGTGGCCGCCTGCTTTACAAACCGCCTCCAACACACACAGAGATTCCCAAGGCGGGCTGACTGCAGCCATAGACAGGAGAAGGAGTGGGCAGCTGGATTCTCAAGCGACACCCACCCACTGTGTACTTGGTCCAGATGTCAGGATGAAAACACCGGTGTCTCCCACAGGTCAGTGCTGGCCACACGGCCCACACATAAGCAGTCAGATGAATTGCTTTGACCCAAAGACCCGGAAAAGCTTTGACCCATTAACCAGGAGGTAGGTTCTGTCCCAGGCTAGACCTGCCTGCTGCGCCCAAATCACTAGAAGGAGCCTGTGCTATACTCCTGCGGCCCAGTGCAGAGGGCAGCAGCTTGGCATGGCAGGCAGGTGCTAACCTTCCTACAGTGGTTATTACACTCCGAACCTCGGCCACATGTCTTCATTAGGTCACCAAATAAATTATTACATTATTACAGTTGAAGTTGACGAGTAAATCTTATTATCCAAGTGTAATGACACTATAAAAAGACATTTTATTCATCTGCTTCGTCCTCTTGTTCCCAGTGACACTTCATTACTGCTCCCGAGACACGGAGAACTAAAACATTAATTTGGAAAATCGATGGAAATCTTTTGGGATCCGTGCTCTCTGAGCTTGGCTGTGGAGCCCTGGTGTCCACTCTAGGCCAGGACCAGCTCAGAGGCTGGGGCAAGCCTCCAAGGGTGGGTCCTCTATGTGGACACACAGAAGGGCTCACCCAACCCACCCTGAGGTGCTTCCATCTACACTACCAGCCATGATCCTCTGTCACGCTGGGCATGTGACCTTGACTGTGGTCGGGCACTCTCCCTGACCCCTCCATCTTTAAAAAAGAACAGTGGGTGGCAGGCAACTGCGGAGAGGCTGTGAGGACCAGTGAGAATATCAGCTCTGGATTCAAGCTCCTGCTCTGCTTCACCAGCTCCATGGGACCGGGGAAAGGCCTGAGCTCTGAACCTCGCTTCAGTGGCTGGAAGACAGGGTATGTGCAAGACTGGAGTTGGCACCAAGGACTTAGCACTGATGCCATGCCTAGCGAAGAGAAAGGCAAGGGAAGAAGAAACAAAACCACAGTCTGTAATGACACCCATTCTGACGGAAGGCCTGAGCAGGAAGTGTGGCTCCAGGGACCAGAGGATGTGGTGCAAGGACTCCACCCAGAAGTCCAAGGCTCAGGGACAATGCCATGGGGGGTATCCCACTCACAGAATCAGAATCTGGGGGTGACTGGGGACCTTGTCTGACCTCCCACCCAGTACTCCATTTCCAGAACTTTCCTAAATCTGCCGTCCCCATCCTGGAGGAAACAGATGACAGACACAGGATGTCACCACCACCACCTTTGTCTCAGCCCCACAAGCTCAGCTGCAACACGGCCTCTCCCCCCAGGAACTGCCACCACCACCCCCTCCACCAAATCCAGTGACAGATATGTTTGTTGTCTTCTAAACTGCCTCTAATTGGAGACAGTGCTCTTGGAAACAGCTCGATTTAAAGTTGTGATTTTAAGGTTGATCATTTTTCCTTCTTTCTGTCACCATTAGCAGAACACCAGAGACATTTCTAAGCAAATTATTTGGAACTAGGAATAAAGGCAGTAAATGGTCTCCAGAGGGCCCTGAGGAGAGATGATGTCAGTGGGTGGGTAGAGGGCTGCCAGGGAGCTAGGCGGCAGGTTCTGTCCTCCACCTTGAGGCCTCGCCTTATAGGCCACCTCCCCTGCCTTGGCTCTCTTGGATGTCCACATTAGACCCAGGTCCCTTGAAGCTGTCCACTCAGGTGTGACGTCGAAGGTGCCTTGGGCTTCTGCCTTCCCTGTGCCCATGGAAGGACTGCGGGAGGTGCTGACTCCTTGCTGGGCTGTCTTTAGGCACAGGTATTTTGCTGTCACTGACCCACAGTCATGCTGCTGGTTCTCAGTGTCCCTGCACAAGAGTCACTTACTGCCGGGTCCTCTCCTACTTCTATCCCAGTCTCTTGCAAAGTACCTGGCCAGAGCCACAGGTACAACCCCGGCACTAGTACCATCTCTGGAGGCTCCGAAGTCATCAGAGAAAAGGGACTCTGAGAGTGAATGCAAGGCCCATGTTCCATACCTGGAGGCTCCACCCTCAGCCAGCTCGATAAAGAGGCAGGTAGAAGGAAGGTCCAAGATGAACTGAGTGGGGTCATGTGGCTCCTTCGAGATGCTACCTCTACTGGAAGGATATAGCGATGGAAAGTCTGAGCCCAGAGACCTCAGATCTGGTTTTAAAGTTCTCAAGACGCTGGCAGGCAGACACAGTGCAGGCCACACAGAGCTGAGGACATCGGACCTTGAAGAAAGTCAAGAGTCCCCCAAAAGACCAGGGCACATAGGACCCACAGTGAGCTTGTGCTCCACTTGCTCTGAATTACTCCATCCCCTGTCCAGGCTGCCGCGACGGACCTGGGGAGAGAATGAGGGTGGTGTGGGTTCAGGATGGCTGTGGGGCCATGTCTACTTACTGTGCAGAGAGATGCCTCTTTTCCCTGTCCCTCTTCTACCTGCCCATCCTTCCCACCTCTCTCTGGAGAGTACCCTGCAGTCTTCACTGGACTCATAGATTTAAATAGCTGAGAGATGGTCCCAACTCATCTTGGTTTCCATAGCAACATGAGAATAACTCACATTTCCCAGGCAAACTGAGAACGAACACATTTTTCCTCCGTGTTATGGGTGGCCAATTATTTTTAATAGCCAGGTCAGCACCAGCTGTCCCCAGATCCCCAATCTTCATTAGCATTCCCAGGCGTTGACCACATGAGGATGCTAGCCTCTAAGAGGTCACTTAGATTGCCCCCGAGAGGGGACCAGAAGTATATACTCCAGCCACAGGGCCTCCCAGGAGCACCATGGCCAAACTGTCCCATGCCCACACTATTGTAATATATGTGAGATTCTGATTCCCTCTTCCCATGGTCATTGGTCATTGTAAAGAGCCTAGAAGACACTAAATGTTCAATAAACGCCTAGCCAGCCCACAATCCATCAGTCTCCACACCCCTAGGCCAGCCTCACCCACTTGCTAGGCAAAATCTAGCCTCCCCAGCAGATCCCTGAGACAAGGCCTAGCAGTTCTGGGCTTTACTCTTGGCAATGAGGAAGGGAGACCAGCTGAGGTACACCAGGAACACCTCGCAGTTGAAAGAAAGCCATCATAGGAATCAGGCAGCCCTGGCCTCCCTGGATATGGCCCTGGGCATGCTCATTAGCTCCTCTGAACTTCATTTCCCCATCTCTCAATTATCAGCAGGACTGGCCATGTGTATGACTCCATGTTTGCTGGGCACAAGAGTGGGTGGGGGCATAGCCTGCACTTAGAGTAGGCAGCCAGAAGGGAGATGAGCATTTCCTAGTAATGTGAAAGGGGAGATGTTAGTCAAGGCGTTCTACAAGAGCAGAGCTGACAGGGCGAAAATCTATTAAAATGAGTTTATTAGGTGAGCTTGCATCATACCAACTGGCTCATTGCATGATGGCCACCTGCACACTGGAGAGGCTGAGAAACTACTGGGTTCACACGAGGCTGGCTCCTGCCTGAAGGCCGAAGAGATTCGTGGAAAGTCGCTGGTCTTCATTCAACTTTGGAAAGCCAAGGATACTGGGTTCTTCTTGTGACAGCCAAGGACAACAGTGGGGCAGAGTGCCACAGGCCAGCCAGCCTTGGCCTCTCACTCGTGGGAGAAACAGGGTTCTGGTCAGGTCAGCAAGACATCAGCAAAGAAATGACAGACAGACACAACACAAGGAAGTTCAGGGTCTGAATGTATATTCTTAAAATTAAGCATCTGACTTTTATGGTCATTACAAATGAAAAGGAAAAATCTGGCAGCTCAGCGGCCAAGGTACATCTGAGGCCATCTGAAACGCACTGGGTCTAAAGCAGCAGCCATCTCCTTTGGACGGGCACAGCACCCTCAGGCTCCGAGTGTGGGCTGGAGTCCTTGGGGGGGTGCTGTTGGCAAGCCAGCCAGGAGGGTATAGAGCTCAAATGCTCGCAGTACACACGCTCTTCCACCCACGCACTCGGCTCAAGGTCCTGCTCATCCTTAGTAAACGCCCACTATGCTAATCTTCTGGGCTAGCAGAGGTATTCCCCAGGAGTCCCATTCTTGCTAACTATACCTACAACAAAACAATAATCTAGTTCCTGGGAGTGATTCAACTGCAATTCTAATGTGGTCTGTCCTACTAAATGAGGATTTTAGTTAAACTTGCCCTGGGATTATCAACTACCGTTCAGCAAACTTCAATGCTCTATCCCCTTCATTATCTCCCTAACAATGCTAGAGGCAATTAGTCTGAATGGGTAACATAGCCTACGAAATCGCAAGCCAGGGTTTGGCTAAAATGTTGGAACATTGGCAAAGGTCAGAGAGCAATGTCCAATTTTGTTTAGCTATTAGTAAATCATATCTTGGAGGGCACCAGCACGCGAGACCTTCCATGACTATCAAAAAGGACAAATCTGGGCTACCTCTGAGTTAGGAAATGTCAAAAGGTCCCCAGGAGGCTTACTTCTTTTGAATCTTTTCACCTCAGATCCGTGCTCAAGCTTTTGGGCCTGATCATGTAGATTTCACTGGAGTTGGTGTGGCAGCAGAGGCAGCAATAGAGTAGATGAGCTCACCAGCACAACAGGAAGGCAAGCAGGCAAAAAGCAGAAAAGAGATTCCCACCTGTCTGAACGCCTCCTCATGTCTGGACGGCTATTAAGGTGCTGCCTACATTTGGGGTGGGGCTCCCCACTTCAGTTAATAGAATCAAGAGAATCCCTCATAGGGGTGCCCAGAGGCTTGTATTTTAGTTGCTTCCAGATCCAATCCAGTTGACACTGAAGCTTAGACATCACAGAGGTGTGTGGTGGGGGAGGGGAAGGATTGAGGGAGAGAAGAGAGGAGTAGCCTGTGTAGACTGTGCCCAGGCCTGCTTCACTGTCAGTCTAGTGGGATCTTAGCTGTCTCTGAGGGTGCCTGTCCCTCTCTTCTCCATGAAGAACCATCCTTGCATTCCACTACTCACCTCTGCCAGTTGGTAGCCATTTGGCAGAGGCCACCACTTCATTTCAGCCCTGGCAGCCCTCCTTCTGGTCAGCATTTCCGTAACTGCCTCCCACTGACCATTCCAAATCTCTCTGGGATGCCCTTCATACATATCTGTGGCCCCCCTCAGCTTGTCCCTCTGTCCACACTCTCCACCCCGCTGTTCCTCTTCCCTGGCCTTGCTGCTTTCTGCTTGGCAACACTCAGCTCCTTCTACCTCCATCCAAATTCAGTAAGCCTGTCACCCCATTTTTAAAATTTGTTTAGAATATAATCTGGTCTGACTTGGGGATCACTGAACTGGCATCCCATGCTCAAGGGCTTTTTAATGAACTAGGCCAATGGGGGTAAAGAGATTTTCTTCCTCCAGATCACAATCCATTCCAAAACCACAAGGGAATGCACACAGCCTCCACCTGCATGTCTGGCTCCTTAGCTGCTGACATAGAAACTTCATTAGCCCAGCAGGGGTCAGGAGCTGAAGACTTAAATAAAATCACTAAAGTGGGGAGGGAGCTAGCCACTCAGTTAAAGCCCTACTTGTCAGGGTTCCCTCAGGCCCAGAAGTCAAAAGCCAACCATGGGGCTGTAGAGTCCAACTCTATGACCACACATGACCCAGAAATATCACATGTAGCCAGGCAAGACCTAGTCCAGCCCAGGCGTGTGCTCAGCTGCTGTTCTGCTGGAGCCCTTGGGTCACACACATGCCACTGCGTTCCTGGACTCTGACTACAGCATTGGTACAGAATACCATGAAACTGTCTGAACTCTCAAATAGGGAGAGCCTCCGACTACAGCTCAAGTCAGTCGCTGCTTATTGTTGTTCAGTTCTCAATTTCTTCTTGAGTCAGTTTTTGGAATTTGTATCTTTCTACTTCAACAAGTTCTCTAATTTTGGACTGCTTCTTCTCCTCCTTCTCCTTTTCCTTCACCTCCTCCTCTTCCTCCTCCTCCTCCTCCTCCTCCTTCTTCTCCTTCTCCTTCTTCTCCTTCTTCTCCTTCTCCTCCTCCTCCTCTTCTCTTCTTCCTCCTATTTCTCTTCCTCTTCTACTTATTCTTATTCTTATTTTTCTCCTCCTCTTCCTCCTTCTCCTCCTCCTCCTCTCCCTCCTCCTCTTCCTCTTTTCTCTCCTCCTCCTGTTCTTCTTCCTCTTCTACTTCTCTTCCTCCTCCTCTTTTTTTCCCTAGCTCTTGTGCCAGAGAAATTTGTAAATGATGCAGAGTGTAGATACAGACAGGTTCATGTGCCAGCTGGTGGGATTCTCAGCAAAGGTTGTGGAGCTTTTAGGAAGTAGAGCCTTCTGAGAAAGGCGGCGATTCACTGGGGGCAGACCTTCAGGCTTTATATCTGTCCCACTTCCTGGTCACTCTCTGCACCCTCAGTATAAGCAGGCAGGTTCCTGTTCCTGCTACCATGTCTCGCTCACTGTAACAGGCAATCTCTCTGGAACCATGAGCCAAAAGAAACCCTCACTCTCTGAAGTTGCTTTTGACACAGTATTTTATCACAGCAACAGGAAAGAAACTAAGACAAACATTATAAAAAAAATAGGTACACAAATCAAACGTTAACCAAAAATAAATCACAAAAGTTTTATTTTGAAGCAATTCTTTAACAGACATATAATTTTACCAGTTATTGAAGACTGAAGAAGATCTGCATGCTAATGAGATGGATTGTTTGTCTTTACATAAAGATTAAGCCTCAGCTGAACATTTTACACTGCGTGATACAGAGTGTCTTTAAGGTTTTGCAGAATTGATCGATTATTTTGATCTTAGAATCGACAATGCCGAGAGCACCACTTCACACTGATACAGTCAAGCTAGTCTAACAATAGCAGTCTACCAAAAGAAATTCCAAGAATCCAGTAGTTTTAGTTCATGAGACTGGATGTCTCAGCTGGTCTTCAATCTAAGCTGGTACCCTGAAGAAGTAGGCTCTAATGCCATGAAGGAATGGACTTGTAAATGAAGAGAGAGCAAGCAGGCAAAGCAAGAGAGCTTTCTTCTTCCATATTCTTTCTTCCATAAGCTTCCAGCTTATGGTGTGACCAAGATTAAAGGTGAATCTTCCCACCTCAAAAGCTCTGGATTAAAAGTCTTCCCACTTCAAGTGATTTAAGAAAAATCCCTCACAGGTGTACCCAACTGCTTGGCTTCTAGTTGATTCTAGGTGTAGACAAGGTGACAATCAAGGATGGCACTGGCAGATATAGCACACTACCTGGCCAAGTGGAACAGAGCTTAGAAGTGGAGCTGTGTGCAGAAGGATGGTTATTCTTTGGAGAGAAGGGTGTGTGTGCAAATGAACTCTCAGTGAGCAGACTGGTCCATGAGATTGTCAGCCCTTCCAAATGTTCCCCCCTGATTGAGTTGATGGCTGTTTTTATAATTGGGGGTGACAGAGGGTTGAACCCCATGCCAGTGACAAAACTGGTGTTAATTAAGAGGACAAACCCCTAGGCCACAGGGCCTACCTGAATTTGAAAAGTTATGTTTAGGGCCATTTCAGAAATTGTTGGAAATTCTGTCCTAATTCCAAGTCAAAATTCATTTAATGATTTTTTTTTCCTTAAATGAGTCTAGTCAACAACTGAAGCAGCAATTTTAAAGATCCGCCATTCGGACGCAGTACACTCCAGTGTTGTGCTGACTTTGAGACACTCTGAGGAGTGGCAATAGGAAAATGTGAGTTTTGTTTTGTTTTTGTTTTAATTGAACCATGGTGTATCTGTCAGGGTGGAAAGCTTTATATGTGCGGGGTGAGGACACTGCAGTTCACAGCGTGCAAGAGTCTCAACTCTGAGCCCGGGCAGCTTTGCCTGCCTCTAGGTGGCACGTGGATGCACACAGTGCAAAGGACTCATGATGGGTTTTCAGAATTGAGATGGCAGCAAGGCCAACAGCCATGGGCTGGGCCAGCGCTACAGAAACACCCGGTTCCATTATGTCTTTGATGCTGTGTTAATCCCTGGTTGTTGGGCACTCAGACTTTTTCTGCTATTGTTGTCACCTTTCCAAAACCCACCTTCTTTTAAGTGACCTCAGATGGGCATGGGCTGGGCTCTAACTCACAGTCACTGGGCCACACCTGTGCTTTCTCCAGCTAATAGACTACAGTTTTTAGAGCAATTTTGGGACTGTAACAAAGGTCAGCGAAAGCATGACCTTTCCAAACACCCTCCTCATGCCCAACAGGACTTCCCCGTATCAAAGTCCCATACAGCGGCACAGATTTCTCAGGACAGTGACATGGATCAAGTCATTCCCACAGCTCAAAGTCCACTGTGTACCTTGGGCTGACTCTTGATGGACTACAGTTTGGGGAAAGTGTAAGGCCCCTCCCCCATTACAAGTACAGAATGGCTTCCCCACTGAAGACCCTTTCTGCCACCTGTTCGTTCCTCTGCTCTAACTCCTGGCCACCACTGATCTTCCTAGGTGTCCACAGACACCTTTTCCAGAACTGGCCTTTTCCAGAACTGGTGTTGTTCATTAAAGGCATGAGTTTTTCCTGTATGGTTCTGAAGTTCATTTTCAATGACCATTCCCTCTCCCCTGCCCCCCAAACAACGCCACTGTGCAGATGTAGCATCCTGAGCAAGTTCACTTATTGAAAAGGTCTTCGGGTCTCCACCTTTGGTAATTATACTTTGAACTGCTGCCTGTGGATTTGGACTGAACATTAGGCTCCCAAGTCAACTGACAACTCGTGGAGCATACTGTGGATTTCTGTGTGCTAAGACTGTGTTCAGGGTGGGAGACACCACCAAATTGTAGCCAATGTGACTGCACCACATGATCTTCCTGCCTGCAGTGAATGAGCATTCCTGAGGTACCTCGTCCTCACCTCTACCCAATTTGGATAAATTGTCATGCTTTTGTTTAGTTGTTTAGTGTAGTTTTGTTTTGTTTTAGACAGGGTTTCTCACTGTAGTCCTGGCTATCCTGGAACAATCAAAGTGATCTGAACGTTGACCTTTCTAACAGGTAAGGGGTACCTCCCTATTTAAATCTGTACTTCTCTAATATATAGAAGTGGAGGAGGGGAGATGTGGGAGAGGGGTCAGATGGGGATGAGGGTGCAAGTGGGATGAGAAGGGGAGTTGGGTTGGGTGAGGGTATGTGAATGAGGAGGTAGGGATGGGATGGGGTGGGATGGGGTGTAGGTGAAGATGGGTTAGAGGTAGAGACAAGGGTGGAGTGGGATAGGATGGGTTGACAGTGGAGTTGGGCTTTAGCTGAGGGCACTAGGTGTGGTCACTAGCTCAGGCATCTAGCAGCAATGGCTGAGAAGTCCCATGCCTAGTGCCCTGTGGAAGAGTACTGGGAACCCACGATGTTCCTCACAGCTACACTAGCAATATAGAAAGAGAAGTAAGCAACTTTCTTTATAACAAAGGAGTAACAGATTATGATAATCCATGCAAGGGCTGTTGGCAGCCATTAAAGTCATATTTTAAAGAATTTTAACGATTGAGGGTGGCGTCTCTCGCATCAGCACATCCAGACATCCTGAGAGGTCTCTGTCTGAGCTGCAGAAGGCCAGAGAGGTAGACTGAGTCATGAATAGGCAAAGTAACTGCACAACCCAGCCTGCAGTGGCCGGGCTCACCACCTATCTCCAGGGGAAGTGGGGAGCGAGAGCCTCACACCTTGCAGTGCTGGAAGGTAATTTGTCAGTCCCTATTACTGTGACAGATAGCCACCATCTGGCCCTGCATTCCCATTTCTAGACGAACACTCAGCCCAACAGTGAGCGCTGGCCCTCCAGGAGATGCGCACACAGATGTTGTGAGCAGCTCTGTTTATAACAGCTCCAACTAGAAACATCCCAGACGCCCACCAGAGTCACAAATCTTCACATGGCGCTCCTTTCACCCAGTGTCAAGCCACCCAGGAATGGGAAAGCACAGGTGATGATACTCCAAGACGAAAGACAAGCCAAAGAAACTTCATATGAGTATACACTGAGGGCCAGTGGGATGGCTCAGTGGGTAAAGGGGCCTGCAGCCAAGCCTGCTGACCTAAGTACCATCCCTGGGACCCATCTAACAAAAGGAGACAATCAAGTCCTACAAGTTGTCCTTTGTCTTTTATGGGGGTGTTTGCAAAACACACACACACACACACACACACACACACAAAATACACATAAATAAACAAATACATGTTTTTCTAAAGTGTATGTTATACACTTCATATATAACATATACATGTATAAATGATGAAGGCACAGGCAAGCTGAAGCCTGAATGGAGGCTAAGGTGAGTTGTATATGCGTGTAAGGAGACTCTTCGGGGCTGCACCTGCTCTGTATGTCCATCTCAGCTGTGGTCTCTCGCTGTGCGCTTGGTGATTTCTGGGTGCTAGAGTCAGGTAACACCCTCTTCAGCTGTAACAAACTTGACAGTGTTAAAGCAGAGACCAAGCTTTGTCTTACCATAAGCTTCATGAAGAGCAGAGACTAAGAGTGTGTTCGTTTTCTACTGCCGTGTAACAAATGAGTCCACCTGGGAGCCCAGAGTCAGCTGCCAAGTAAAGTACCAAAAGACCCAGATTTCCCAGGTCAGGTACTGGATGCTGACTGATGGGTCCAGGATCTCAGGTCAGAAACCAGGCGCTGATGAACACACAGCTCAGCATGGATTTCCCCTACAGCTTAATGATTAGAGCTGTGAACATGTTACAGGCACCTGTGCTGCTTCTATTCTGGAAGGCCAATGCTCTGTGCTAAGCTCGCTTTTATTGATTGCCAATAACCACATGTGCTAAGGAACTCTGGACAGTTAAGGGGCCAAGCAGGTAAAGGGGCCTGGCCACTTGAGTTCCGTCCCTGAAACCCATGTGGTAGAAGGAAAGAACTGGCTTTTGCAAGCTGCCTTCTCCTCTCCACTTTCCACAGCAGGTGTGCAACACACATTAAATGAATGATAAAAAGTATACTAAGGAATTTCAATGAGCCCTCAGGTGAGAGTGTTCTTGCTCCATTTGGCTATTGCCCTCATTCTGTGAGCTTTTCAAATTTAGGTAGGCCCTGTGGCCTAGGGGTTTGTCCTCTTAACACCAGTTTTGTCACTGGCATGGGGTTCAGACCTGTCACCCCCAATTATAAAAACAGCCATCAACTCAATCAGGGGGGAACATTTGGATGGGCTGACAATCTCATGGACCAGTCTGCTCACTGAGAGTTCATTTGCACACACACCCTTCTCTCCAAA
>NW_022196893.1:17347754-17388247 GCF_008632895.1 Mastomys coucha | reverse complement strand
TCTCTCTCTCTCTCTCTCTCCTTACATAGAGATAGGTAGATAGATAAGTAGATAGATAGATAGATAGATAGATAGATAGATAGATAGATAGATAGATGGATTGATGAATTGGTAGATGGGTAGATGGGTAGATGGATAGATGAATTGATGGATGGGTAGATGGGTAGATGATAGATGGATTGATGGATGGGTAGATGGATTGATGGAATCTATCAGTTCTGTTTCTTTAGAGAACTCTGACCAGTGCACACACTGTATCAAGGCCAGGATCTTTGCAGTATAGTTGGCATCAAACAGTATGGTGCCTTCAGCTTTGCTTTTAGCTCACTGAATGGGCTGAGTTTTACATCCCAAATGCATTTTAGGGTGTTTGCTTTCCGTGAGCTATGAGGTTGGGACTGGGGCAGGGATTTTACTTCCCAGTCTGGAAGACGTTACAATCTTGGCTCTTCAATCCATGGACAAGGGCATCTTTTGGTGTAGCCGCACCTTCATCAATTCTTTCATCAGTGCTTTAGCCTTTAGGATAACAGATTTCCTACTGCCTTGTTACCTTTACTGCTGTCTTATGCCGTACTTTGCTTTATTGCATCCATTGTAAATGGAGCAGTTCTCTTGATTCCTTCCTCTGAGCTTGCTACTCTCACAGCAAATGCTAGGACGTTAATTCGTTTACCAGTTATAATTTCTCTCTTTTGGTAAAATCATGCCAACAGCAAATAGGGGTGGATGGGTTACTATCTTCTTTCTGACTCCTTTTTAAATTCTCTTCCTTATCACCTTAATCCAGGAAAGACTTCCAGTATTAGGCTGAGTACTTGTAGTGCTGTACTGAGTACTTCCAGTGCTGTGCTGAGTACCTCCAGTGTTGTATTGAGTTCCTCCAGTGGTGAGAGCAGGCAGCCCTCCTTGTCTCATTCCAGGCCTTATAAAGGGCTTCAGCTTTCTACTGTAAATTGTTGGGTATGGGCTTCTCACACAGGGTCTTCACTCTGCAGAGGTATAGTCCTTTATACTGTAAATAATTCCTCTATACCCAATTTGGATACTTTTTTTTTTTTTTCAAGACAGGGCTCTGTATAACCCTGGCTGTCCTGGAACTCATGATATAGACCAGGTTGGCCTTGAATTCACAGAGATCCCACCTGCCTCTGCCTCCCCATTGCTGGGATTAATGTGCATCTAGCTTGGATGTTTTTAATTATGAAAGATTATTGAATTTTTCAGCTGCCCTTCCTGCATGTAAATCACGATCACATGGCCTTTTCGTTCTGTTAATTAGGCATACCATATTTACTGGTATGCTTTAAGTTGAACCATCTTTGCACACTGGAAACAAATCTTAGCCCTCATGGACTGTACTTCCATATGTCGTGAATTCATGGATTGTTAAGGATTTTCCTGAGTCCTTTGTCTTTTCCTTGTCCCTTCTTTGACTTTTCTTCTAGTGGCCTGGCCTGTAGCTTAATTGTTTTATGAGGTCCTTGTCTGGTTTTGGTACCAAGGAAACTGAATGTTGGCCTTGTAAATGGAGTTTGGAAATGGTCCCTCTTCTCTGGGTTTTTGATGGAATATGAGGAAGACTGGTGTTAGCTCTTGAAGTTCTCAGCAGAATGCAGCAGTAAACCACCCAGTCCCACCCTTTTCTCTGATGGGAGATGTTAAGCAATCTCAATTTTTCAGTGAAATGGACTCAAAGGTTCATTTATCCACGTGCCTCCAAAACTACCTGTTAAGCATCTCCCACACCAGGAGCTTCAGAGTCTGGAAGGGCTCCAAGTCATGTGCGGCAGTTTTGTGTGTCCTGGTCCTGCTAGCTGAACGTCGTACCAGAGGGAAGGACGCCTCGGTTGACAGAGGAATGGGGCAGTGCACAGAGAGAAGAGCAGAAAGGCTCCAGGAGGGGCCTGAATTCAGGCATTCTACCCCCACAAACACTCCAGGATAGGGCAAACAGACCCCTGGCCCAGGACAACACATACCTGGAGGCCATCTGGCTGCATTTGAGACAGGGCCTTATCTTCCTGCAGCTCATCATGAGTGCTCCCACATGAGCAAGTCATCCCAGGAAACCCTCCCCTCTCCAACATAGTTGGCCTTGCCAGAGTGACTGCGTCATGGGATCACTTCAGGCATTTAGCAACAGCAAAGCTAAGTAGATAGAGTCTGTCTTGTGAATTCGGTGTTCCCAGTTACCACCCAGGGAAGGAACTTGTCTAGGAACTCTGGGCCTCAGGTACCCATCCCAGGCAGGGAAGTACTCAATTAAGGAAATGACAGCATGTGGCAGGTGCTTGACCAGGGCCTTGACTCTTACATTGGGACTGAAGGTCGGGTGACATGTCCTGGGTTCCTGGGGGTATGGTGGAGGGGCCCAGATCCCAGGGGCAACTCAGTACAAGCTTTTTACAAAGAAAACTTGGAGTTGCCTCTTGTCCAGAGCCTGACAGAAGGTCTGGAGGTGGCATTTATTTGTCTGGCTCCTGGCAGTACCAAGTCTGGACTTCAGAGGATCAGAGCAGGAAAAGTGGCATGCCCGTGCCATTGGGCAAGTACTCCTTCCTCTTCTGAGGTCCCAAGCATGACAGCAAGGTCACAGCACTGCTGTCACCAAGACTAGGCCTAGAGCACAAGGCCCAGGGTCGGGACAGGGCCTAAGTGAGTCAAGACCAAAGGGTTGGCAAGGTGGGTGGATCAGTGCATACAGGAGCTTGCCATCAAGCCTGGCACCTTGCGTTAGATCTCTGATACCCACATGATAGAAGAGAATAGGCTCCAGCAAGTTGTGCTCAGACTGCCACGTTTGGACCATGGCACCGGTGCACACCCCAACCACCACATAAATGCAATAAAAAGACCACAGGCCATAGGAAGCATCTTTATTTTGTGTTTCCAACACATCACATTCAAAGCACACATCCTGCCTGGCTCAGCTCATGGGCTCAGACACAGGACTGTCGCCAGCGTCTCGTACACCCAGTCAAGCATTTGCACACATAAAAATACATTCAGGGCTTAAGTTAACCTCATGGGTCCTTGTCATCTCATAAAAAAACACCATGGGGCAGATCTTTATGGGCCTACCCTTCTGGCTGAGGGGTGATCTGCACCATGGAAGGATCAGGAAAGATGGCGCTTCTCCACAGAGCCACAGAGGCAGCTTTCCTTATAACTGGGTGTTCCTCACCCAGGACAGGCACTGGTTTGATCCCTCTGCTGATCCAGGACATTGGATTGCCTGCACAGTACTCAGTTGATGTCTGACCCAGGATGATCTGAACAGAGGCAGGCACACATCTCCCATCTCCCCTATGTCTTCCCCACAGCCTCTAGGCTGAGCCCTAGTGCCTAGGCAGCAGTGCACTGCTCCTGAAGAAGGGGCAGGTCAGAGAGTGGGCTGCAGTGGGTAGCTGAGGACAGGAGTCTGCTCTTGGAGGCTAGGCTCTTGCCCTACAGGGGGCCTGATGGTCCTTGGGGATCCCACATCACAGAGGTCAGGCAGCCTGGGGAGCATCTGTGGGAGATACATGTGGGAAGCCAGTCTGAGGGCCCTGGAGAAGCCCAGCAACAGGGGGCAAAGGCTCCAACCCAGTGGATCTGGAGATGGGCAGTAGGGCATGAAGAGATGCCAGCCCAGCAGCCCCTAGCTAGTGCCATCCAGGTGGTGTAGGAAGAACCTCCCTACCAAGGCTGGGGCTGCAGAGCCACTAATTCCTGCCCTGTTGTGACCAAGTTTGGGCCCAAGAGACATTCTCTGGGGCCTGGACTGACAAAAACCCCTGCCTAACTAGGAGTTCTTTGACCCTTCAACCCATAAGATCAGGGAGTGGGGTTAATTAAAGACAGAAAGTAAAGTGACCATGAGAAGCCTTAGCCTGCCCTGGCCCTTCTTGTTCCACCGTCTCCCAGGATCCAACTCCTGATCAAGCCCTGTTTCAATCAAGTCAAACCTAAGCATGGTGGTCATTAAAGGCTCTGTGTGCAGAAATCCTAGCTCAGCCTAAGTCATGCTCAGCATTTTTTCTGGACTTTATTCTTTCACTTGACAGAATAGATCTGTCAGCTGAGAGCAGGCTTGAGATGGCTGCCCACCTCTGCCTAGCACCCATCCATACAGCAGGGCTCTCTGAGAGAAACTTCTTCTTGGCTGTCTGGCCTAGGGGCTGTAGGGAGGGCATTTGGCAAGGTAGGGCCAGGGTGAGGGACACTCCTGGCCACACTGAGCTTCTGAAGGTAGGATTCTCTCCTGGGCTCTCTTTGGTATCTCATCAAACTAGGCTGCCTATCCTGCCAGCCCTGGACCATGCTGGGGCCCATTCTGCTAGGTCACACAAGGAAAGGACCAGTCCAGAGGCCAGCAACTGCCCAGGTAGGGAGGGGATGCTATCCCCAGGGTGAGGCCACTGCCATGGGCCCCAGGTTCACTTCTTGTAGTGATTGGGGGCGTCTGCGAAGGCAAACTTGAGGCGATAGGCCTCAGCCAGCAGCAGGCTGACGTCCTGGTCATCCCAGCGGGCAGTAGGCAGGTTCTGGAGGAAGAGCAGCAACTCCTGGGGAGAGAGACAGACAGTTAGGGAGAGGCCAGGCTACAGGCCAGGTTCCAAACGCACATACCTGGGAGATCTCGGTCAGCAGCAGGGGGACAGCTTGGGCCAGTGTCCTCGGCTGTTGTGGCCCCTCCTACTCACTCGACCTCCAACCCCAACCAGCGAGACTCTGGCTTTTACAGAGTCTTATCTGCCACCCAGCTCAGCATCTGAGAAGCCATACAGTGGGTCTTCCTCATACTGCAGTTGGGACCCCTTTATCTAAACCCTCTGATACTTCAGGGAGACAGTATCAGTTGTCCCCATGGCCAGGAAGGCTCCATGGGCCAGGCTTAGAATTCTGAAAGCCAAAAGCCTCTCTGAAACCAGAGAATGACACACAGCTTCTTTCTAACTGCCAGAGACACATACTTCCTTGTGTATCAGGTGAGCACCTCAGGTCTCAACCACCTGCTTGTAGCACAGGGCAGAGGCAGCACAGAGGTTCCCCCAGCAAAGCCACCTCTCTTCCATAGCCTTCCCAAAGCTAAGGTAACAGTTTCTGACATTGGGGACTGGGCAACAAGACACTCTACTGAACACCAGGGAACAATCATTCATGTCACCTAGAAGTCCAAAGACCTCATTTGTAAACAAGCATGACTGGCCTACTAGCCAATGGGATGATACATGGACCACAAGGACATGTCCAGCACCAGACAGGCACACACGAACACACTAGACACTCCTGCACACAGTGGGTGGACAGCAGATACACACTGCATATACTGGGCATGTACTGAATACAATAAAGATGCATTGCATACAGTGGGCAGAAGTAGACACCCAATTCACAAAGTGGGTATACACCTGACAGGCACTGCACACAGTATGTGCACAGTATATACACACACTGAGTTCAGGCTGAGTACACACTGGATAGCTTCCCGCCACCATCACTCAGTACTGCTGGCACCAGGGAGAAGAAGCCCGGCTTTGGAATTTCCATGCTACAGCTCCTCTGCTTCACCCAGCATCCCAGGTATGCACTATGCCATGTCTCAGAGTGGGGATGTGGGGGCACCCCTACAGGCTCAGGGATGTCTGAGGGCTAAGAGGACAACAGCTGAGGCCAGTGATGGAAGGGAAAGGACTGCCATGGCCTTGGGGAGTCCCATGGTACGATGCAGGTGAGCCCCTGCCCCCATCATAGCAGTGACAGCCTGGCTTCTCCTGTCAGATGATGATGGCTCACATAAAGCAACTTTGGAGATGTCATCAAGGACTGGGAGGATCCTGGGAGACTGCAACACTATGAAGAATTAAGCAGGCATGACCTTAGAGGTCTGTGTAGTTATGACAGCTTCCCACAGAGGAATGGGTGTGAGCTAGGCCACACCCTCCAGGGAGCAGCACACTCCTTTCCAATGGTTCTGCACACTAGCTGTATAGGACTTGGGCCCTGAAGCCATCCTGCCCTGGCTCTAGACAGCTAATAAGAGACAGAGAACATTCAAAAGAGTACTGCCACTCAAAAGAGTACTGCCACTCAAAAGAGTGGGCCTGGTTCCCAATCCATGGCAGCTGCCGGACTGGCCCACCAAGCTTCCAGAACCCAACTGAAAGACCACAGATGGGACGGAGCTGCCCATTAAGGTGGAGCAGGACAGCGCGATCGGTGTGGGTAGAACCAGGAGAGGCCACAGTGGTACTCGGGACAGTAGCCCAGGCTTGGCTCTGCCCCCATCATCTTCAGCCTAGGGAGGAGGGAACCTCCAGCAGCCCAATCGCAAGAGCCACGTGTCAGGATGTTCTTTAATCGCCGTTTACTGTTGCTCCCCACCCCTATTTCCTTTGCATTTTGGATACTTTCTGTGGGCCTTTAAATTGAATTCATGGAGCAGATCTCCCTGGCAGCATGTCCTCGGGGACACATCAACATCAATCTACTGTCTTCCACCATTAGATGCAACTTACACGGATGCCAATCCAATTCTGAGCAGGTCATAAATAAATACCTTTGGTTTTATTTTTAATCCACTTCGCTTCATATTATCATGACCTCGCTACTTGCAAGGTGAGAAGCGATACCTCCCATTACGGTAACTTACCGACTCCACTGCACACTCAATTTCAGAATCTAATTTAGTCCCCCAGGTTCACTGGATGGAGGGAGAATGGAAATGCCCGGCTCTTCACGGCCTGCAATGCTAAAGAAGGAAAAATCTATCCAGGTGACCTTTAAGGCAGGCAAAGAACACAGACAAACACGGCCTTAAATACAGATTTCTTTTTTAAAAAGGCTTGTCTCCTTGCTGCAGCAGGCAGCCGTGTCTCCTATCTGAGAACATGATGCATTTATTAGAGACTGTTGTCTGTCATGAACATGGTACACGAGGCTAGTGGTACTCATGAAGTCATTGCTGGCATGGTATAGAGGCTGTGGCTGTCGGGGGACAGCTCTGTATTGCACAACTACAGGGCCTGTGTATGTCTCTCCACACAGCCAGTGTTGGAACTCTACAGGCAGCTCTTGAGACTTCTGTCTTAACTTCAGAACCAAACCAGTGCTACGACCACCCTGGTGGCTGGGAACATAAAGGGAGGTTTCTCTTCTGACCCTGGCACTGTGGAAAGCCATTGAGAGAACACAGCACAGTGTTACATGCCTGCCTTTCTCAGCTAGTCTTGTCTTTCATCGAACAAAGGAGGGCCCCTGTGGGGTCTGTGGTCAGTGAGGAACCGAGAGTGACAGAAATCCCTGCATGCCCTTTGGCTCAGTGCTTCTCAGCCAAGAGCACATATTGTGGACTGTGGTCACCTGAGGAACTCTAGAGACATACTAATGCCTATGGTGCTGTTGCAGTTGTCAATCTCTACTCAAATCGACCTGATGGTGGTGCATTCCTCGCTATCCATCCCATGCCATCTGTCTCAATGTTCTGGGTTCCCAAATGAAAGACACATACAAAGAGCCTTATATTTTAATATGTCTTAAACAGCTCAAAGGTTGGGCCATCCAAAACCTCCACATGGCTAACATCTCCCCTCCAATGTGAGTTTTACTTACTAAAATCTACATTCCATCTTGGTTGCCCTAGACCCAGCCTGGGCTGCTCTTCTCAGCTCTTACATGTTGGCTGTCTCTCTGTCCTGTACATGCTGGCTGTCTCTCTGTCCTGCACATGCTGGCTGTCTCTCTGTCCTGCACTTCTCAGGGGTGGCAGTTACTCCTTTTCCAGCATGGTGGCTCATTCTCCTCCTCCTCCCCCAGTCCCTTGTCCGAGAATCCTAAAGTCCCGCTTTTGTCTCCCTCCCCAGCCATTGGCCCCCAGCAACTTTATTTACCAATCAAAACCAACTGGGGCAGGGACCCTCAGCATCTTATGTGCAGATTCTCATAAAATTTTGGGGATTCAATTAACATAATACAAGCATTAGACCAAATCCACAACATGATGCAACCCAGGTAGACATCCTAGATGAACGGGCTTAGAGCCCCAGCAGTGCCCTATGGCCAAGGGTGACTGGGCCATAATCTGGAGACTATGGCTCCCCAACACGAGGACACTATGGATCTAGACAGTTTCTGTTTCACCAAACAACCTAGTCAGAGTGCACAGTGCCTCCCCTCAGGCATGGCACTTATGAAAGATGCTGAGTCAAGCCCCAAAGCCAGGCTGCTTCACCCTGCTCCATGTGAAGTGCTAAATGATACCCTCTTCAACACAGTCTTGCTGGCATGTCTGGGTCTTGGGGAGGTTCCAAGAGATTAGGTTCCAAAGAAACTGGCTCTGTCTGTTTCTCAATGAAAAGTTTATCTGTCCAGAGAGTCAGCATTTTGCAGTGTCTTCTGCACATAAGTCCTCCATAAAGGACAATGTGGTGACCTGTTTACATTCTTGGTCCCTCTTAGAACCCACTGCTAGGACTCTGAAAGCTGAGGCAACAGTAATGGGGGGAGGGGAATGAAGGATCTTGGCGTCAGAGGTCAATGGATTTTTTTGTCCAGGCTCTGGCCAAACCAACCTCACTGAATTCCACAGTCATGCCCCAATGCTGTTGCGGAGATCTACCTTCTCTGTTAACATCAGCAGTTCCATGTGTCTGTTGGTTCCTCAAATTTGGCCCACGGCCATTCATGGTCAATGAGTGTAGAGACCAGGCAGTATAGGGGGGCAATGCTTATAAGTGCTAGGCAAACAGGGCCAAATACCACTCCTGCTTTTGCTGCTGTGTGACTGAGGGCAAATCTCATACCTCTATTGCTTCTATTTCTCATCTATACAATGGAGACAGTGCTGAGACCTCTCCTGTTGGTTGCTGAGTGTGTGCACACTGTCCCAGAATGCTTGCAGTAAAAGGTTCAGTGGCAGAGCCTGCCCTGCCACTGATTAATAGTGCAAACGTCACTAGTGAGGTGGTCCGTACCCCAAGCACAACAGGAGCTTCTCAGCAGTACAGCTTGGAAGAAGAAATCTGCTGCTGAACAAATTCCCTCTCTATGGGAGAGGATAAGTCATTTAGCAGGTAGGCTGGGGGGCAGGGGAGCAGGAAGACAAACATATAGACAGACAGACAGATGGCATCTGTATGCTCATGTGTGTGGAGGCCAGAAGACAATCTTGAGTGTTGCTCTCAGGAGCTGTCCTCCTCAGTGAGACCTGGGGTTCACCATAGGATTAGGGGTAGGCTGGCCAGCCAGCAAGCCTTAGGGACACATCTGTGCCTGCCTCCCCAGTATTGGAACTACAAGCTTACACCACTGTACTTAGTTTTTTTCACACGGGTGGTAGGGGTCCAACTTGGGTCCTCACCAGCACTTTAACAAGTGAGTCACCTCCTTAATCAGCAGTCAGGTTTAAGGAAACAGTTAAATCTGTGCGGCTTAACACTCAAAGATGGAGGGTAGCAGCACCTTGCTTTCCTGCTAGGGTGCCACAGGTGGCAGGGATGAGGCAGGTCCCATGGGAAGAATTGCCATCAGGGGCCAGCGATGCTGCTGTGGGGAGGAGTCCACTGCCCCAGGGAGCCACAGAGCCGGCACACCTGCCAGTGTCCGGATCACACCTGGTGCTCCCGAGGCCACTGAGAGGCAGAAGGCGGTGTCCTTCAGCCTCATTAAACCTGCCCTTCAAATTCCAACCCAGATGCAAAACCAACTGTATTTAATAAAATCATCTGTAAAGGGCTGACGGGGCTGTGGGGCAGGAACTGCTAAGTGAATAAAATGGGAAAAGCTCCCTCACACCACTCCCACCCACCCCTGTCCTGGGAAAAGCCTAGCAGACCTTCAGGGCAGATGCACTTGGGCTGCAGAAGGTCAGTGCTCTGTCAAGTGTTCTTGTACAAGACCAACCTTGGCCTGGTGGCAGTTCATCTGACTCTTCTGTGTGGATGATATACCTGAGTTGGCTGAAGAGGGCCACTGCCTGTCTGTACACCAAGCCCCAAGACACAAGGTTTCTTATATAAAAGTCAAAATGTGCACAGCCCTGAAAGGTACCATCGGTACCTGCCGCTCATGGCATGACCAGGACCACTGGATTCTAGTCCAGGTACATTGGGACAAACTGGAGAGGGAAAGAGGAGAGAAGAGATGCAGGGTACACCCAGGATCCTGCCTCAAGACTGAGGTGAAGAGAAGAAGGGAGAGGACGCCCAGTGACCAGGCGGGGTTAGGATGTAGGGCCCACCACTGCATCTTCCAGCGGATGTTCCACACATGAGGGTGTAGGAGAAAGGCAGCAGCTCAGGACCCCACAGCTATAAAAACCCTGTAAGAGCAAAGAGCTGGAACAGTGGGGCAGAGCTGTGTGGCCAGCCACACTGCTACAGAGTAGCTGCCAGGGTCATGACGAGCCAGGTGTCACGCGAACTCCTGGGCCTCCATGTTCTGGGACAGTGTTCTATCTGCAGCGGTGGGGTGGTGTACTGTGAGTATGGCTGCAAGCTGCCTTTCTGTGTGGCCACATGGATTCACAGGCATGCGTGATTGGACCTGATGGGACTGGTGGAGATGAGGAATAAGGTAGGCTCTTAAGAAAACAAAACCCCAAACCACCTGCCTGCACTTTCTCACCTTTTCGAAATTACATGTGTTAGCAAATACTAAATAAATAGAAGGCCCACTTTGAGTCAAGGGGTGACCTGATTGCTAGAGTGACCTTGTCTGGTCTAGACTGGACCCTTCTTTTCAGGTCCTCTGACAGTGTCCCTGCCTACAGAGGCTCTCTATTTATAGGGACAGGAAGGAAGCCTGGGCAGTGTGGGATATCACACTGTCCTCCAACAAACAGAACGGGAAGGACAAATTATTCATCCATTGGGAACTTAGTCAGACTAAGGACTGTGCCTTACCCTGGGCCAGCCCTGCAGTGATGGAGAGTCAGGAAACAAATAGAGATGGTGTTTAAAGAAGCCAATAGATATAACTGAGCCGTATGCCTGCCTGGCTGCTGTGGGCCACAGGACATCTGAAATGGGACCCTAGCTAATATGTACTGCTGTCAGAACCTGAATAATTTTGGATGGTGGGTATAGACAAAAGAAGACAAAGATTCTCTTCAGTAATTCTATATGGCATGCAGGTTAAAATGATAGCATTTTGGCTTTGCTGAACTAAATAAACTTCATTACATTAAAATTTTAGTTAGTATCATAAGACAGGTTTCATTGTGGCATTTTCAGACATACAGATGACTGACTGTCACTCACTCTTGCCCTCCACCCAGCTTCTGTTTCCACATCGTGTGCAGATAGTTAGACCCAGGGTAAGGGCACAGACGGAACCCTGGCTACCAGCCTGCATTGCTCAGGGCTCTCCAGAGGAGCAGAACTTATAGAATATATATGTACACGGGATTTGGCAGGCTCTAACACCAGGGAAGGAATAGACTTGCCAGGGAGAGCAAGCAGGCAGAATGCAAGCTTCCTTCTTACTCGTCCTTTATATAGGCTGCCAGCAGGTGTGACCAGATTAAAGGTGGATCTTCCCTCCTCAAAAGACATTAAAAGTGGGTCTTCTCACTTCAGATGATTTAATTAAGAAAAATATTCCCTCACAGGAAAACCCAGCTGCTTGGGTTTTAGTTAATTCCAGATGTAGTCAGGTTGACAGCCCAGAATGACCACCACACACCTTCTCTTGATCCTCCTTCCCCTTTCCATTCCCTAAATGGCACCGTGGCACCAGATGTGTTAGTACATGTTTATAGCTCTAGCAGTTGAGGGCTGAGGTGGAAGCAATCCAAGATAAAGTATAGCCTGGGCCATATACAGAATCCCTAGGTGGAAGAACAAAGATAAGTACGTGGATGGACAAATATCCTAGGTGGCTCTGCCCCGAGTCATGCTGCCTCCTGGTACCCGGGGCCCTGTGTGCAGAAAGACCACGGGCGTGGAGGCCAAGCTCATCAGCAGCTCCTGCACTGCAGAGAACACAGGTCTGCTTAAAGCTACTCAAGCCTGAGCTTTACAAATTGCCGACACGCAAAGATGAATAAATTAATCGGGACAGGGCTAAGAGGGCCTGCTTGTCTTTTCTCATGGCTTTCTTCCCTAACTGGGAAAGATGAAGGAGGGGATCTCTGTCCTGACACACAAGGCAGAGCGTGGGGTTAACTGGTTTAACCCACCTCCCATCCTGCTCGGCTCAGCTGTGTTGGCCAGAAACCCCAAGAGCTGGAGGTGCTGCAAGGAGCCCCCTGCCCTCCTCCTGGAAAGAAGGCCAGGTGCCATCTGGGCCACTGTTGGAGACATACAGGACAGAGCATAGAATTTCTTGGGTTCTTGAATCCTTTCTCCCAACTTGCCAGTCTTTTAAGATGAGGAAACTGAGGCACAGAGAGGCTGGAAGATAGTTGGGGGTGGGAAGGAGAGGGACTGTGTGGAAGGTACTCTACACACCTATTAAAGTGGTACAGCATGTCCTTATCTGCTCAGGAGGCAGCAGGGGAACAGAGGCCTATACACTGTCGCTTTGAGGGCCACCCAGATACACAAGTGAGAATAAAGGGCCCCTCCAAGCAGGAGAGAGGTGACCTAGAACCAGTCTTGCAGAGGAAAGGGACCAACTCTTTCCTTGTCACCTTCACAATGACCATGGGTCATACTCCCTTCCTCAGAGCACAGTGGAGGACAACCAGGACACACCTGAAGCACAGTACGCAGGTTTTGCTAAGGGGCTGCCTGTTCTATGTCCTCATTACTAGAGCCCTGGCTATGTGTGAACCTTCACACAATCCCTTTATGGAGCAGGACATGGAATCTGGGATCGAAGATAACATGGGACAAAGGCCAGGATGGACGCCTGCCTGCACCTGGGTCTGGGACGTGGACTTCCATGGCCTCTGCTGCCCTGAGGCCGAGCTGTGCCCCAGTAGCTGTCTCTGGCTCACAACTCCCCACTCTGGGAGCAGCCTCTAAAGTTTCTGCAAACCTTGAGCTTGGGAAGCCACAGGTCCCAGCTCCGCTCAAGGCCGGACCTCGAGCAGAAGACAGGGGCAGGACATTTGCACTCCTCTGCACTGCATTGCTGGAGTTGTGCCACAGTCAAGATGAAACATCTTGTGTTCAGCACATGTGTAAAATGGAAGTGTGTTTGTGTGTGTGTGTGTGTATGTGTGTGTGGGGGTGGTATTAGTGACACTCTGAAACAAACTGGCAAAAGACAGGAAGAGAAGGTTTACAGAAACAGGAGGCCAGTGAAGAGGTGCACTCCAAACCAGACTGAAGATGACTGCCACCAGGAAACCTGGCTCAAACCCACAAGGTGTGAGCCCACTCAGCTGGCGAGAACAGTTGTCAAAAACAGACCCTGAGCTAGGGAGATAGCTCAGTAGTCAGGTGTGTATTGCCCAAGCATGGGAACCTGAGTTGGATCCCTGGCACCCACATTCAAAGCAACAAGAACATAGGACATGGTGGTGTGTGCATGAAATCCCAGTGCTGGCGAAGCAAGATTCCTGGAACTTCTGGCCAGCCAGCCTCCCCTGGCAAGCTCCATGCCCATGAGGCACCCAAGGTTGATGTGCACATTAAACACAAGAGCACATACCCCAGACCTGGGGAGAACTGGAGAGAGGGCACCTGAGTGCTGGCTGAGAGCAGGGAACCCGAGAGAACTCTGCTGGTGTGACCGAGGTCCAGGCCTGTGTGCATGTGTGCACACAAATCACCTCCGGTATTTCTCTTACTGTTGTGAACAACTGAGACAAACAATTCAATAAAGGGAGGATTTATTTTACTCGTGGCTTCAGAGGGTTTGGCACAGCAGAGCAAGGCAGTCCTGCTTTGATAGAGGGAAGCAGAGCGGGGGCTATGTTCACTGCATTTCTCCTTTTCCCCATCAGTCCGTGGGATGCTGCGGCCCATAGCCAGAGCGGGTCTCCCTTCAGTTAAGTATTTTTGAAAACACCCTCACAGTGCCACTCAGAGCTACACCTCACCAATCTCCTAGGTGATTCTAAGCCCAGTCGTGTTGGCAGTGAGGGCTGCCCATTGCCCTGGTGAAGGTGGTAGTCTTAATGATGCACTTCCAGCTGACTCACCCTAGGCTCAACCCCTGACTAGCAATCAATAGCTGAATAAACCTGTCTGCTTGCCAAATCAAGGTGCTATTCTCTCAACCATGCCTGCCGTTTTCCCATAGTTAAATTTCTTTAGCAATAAAATGTCAGAGAAAAAGATCACCCCTGCTAGTGTACAAAAAGCCTTGGCAGAGCCATACAATGGGGTGTTTATTTAGCAGTTTAAAAATATGTTCTCAAGAGGCATGACGATACCCCGGTGTGTGACAGCAAGTGAGGGGATGTGGAGGCTATGCAGGCACTCATGGCCAACAGAGGCAGAGCAGCAGGAAATGGTCCCTCTCTTGAAGAAGTGAGGCTTCGGGTGGGAAGAGCTACCCTGTGGCTCTCTTTAAAATGCCTTTCTCTAAGGGTTGTATTTCTGAAGTGGAGAGTATTCAAACCATGGTTCCATTTTCAAAGGCAAGCCAAGCATTTCCTCCTCCTCCGTAGCTGGCCTGGCAGTGATTCCTTACCAGCAGGACTAGGCTAACTCTCCACTGCACAGTGGAGGGACTCACACCACACCCCGTGTTTGGAGGGAGGGCTGCCTTCCCACTTCTCAACATTCTGCCAGCCACAAGGTTTCCTGAACTGATAATCTATCCAGAGAGTAGTGTGGAGCCAAAACTCCATGTCCATCTACACACACAGAGCATGAGGCTGACCAGAGGTAGTCAGAGGACACTGAGGAGAGGGGGTGAGGTATTCAGAGGACACTGAGGAGAGGGGGTGAGGTAGTCAGAGGACGCTGAGGAGGTGAGGTGGGTAGTCAGGGACTGTTCTGCCTAGGAACGTTTTTTCCCCCCACTGGATTTGCCCATGGGGAGACCAGCCTTCTGAAGCTTAATTCTAGAAGCTCAATGGTGTCAGGTGTGGGATACAGATCGACTCTGAAGAGTCTGGTATATGCAAATGTTACATCTGCGACCTGAGTGCTTTCCACCCTGGGGACCAGGCACCTGCCTAGGGCAGGAGCTTCTCCCAGGGACCTGCAGCTCAGGATTGCAGGTGACATCAGCTGAAGGCTGCAGCCCCATAGTTGTCTATACCTACTAACAGGGCAAAGCTGCAATTCTACAAGGATGGGAGGCCCTGGCTTCTAAATTGTATGCTACAGTCATGACTGCTAAGGCACCCTCCTGGCTCAGAGCTTGACCACAGGGAGGGCCTCCTGGGTGCTTATTACCATCTGGTGAACTCAGAAGCCAAAAGCCTCAGTCAAAGCTGTCTGGGACTTCCTGCATGCCCTCAGCTCAGGAGTATGCAGAACAGGCCTTGACTAGGGTACAGGAGCCATGACTGTTTTGCTAAGTCAGGATGGAAGGGCCGAAGCCCCATACTCAATAAGCCCTGTCTCTTAAGCATTGCAAAAAACAGGAAGGGCTGCAGAGGTTCTGTCTCTGGCTTCACAGGGTCACTCAGTGGCTACCATCCAGTCTAAGAGGCAGTGGCAGGTGAGGAACCATAGCTGGGCAGACTGTGCTGGGCCCACACAAATGCCTCGGTAGACAACCTGTTGGTCTAAATCCATCCTACAAAGGATCTCTGACTCCCAACAAAGTCAGTGTTGGGACTGACTCAGTGCCTAAGGACAGACCGCAGCAAACTGTGAGGGTCCCTCCGGTGTCCTGGGTCCTAGCTGGCCTTACATCTGCAGAAGGGGCCGCAGGGCCTCACGATCCCCCTATTTGTCCCACAGGACCTGTTCACAGTGGAGTCTGGCCCTGAAGTCCTTTCTTGCTTCACTCTTAACCTGTCTTGTGAGTTCAATCTCTAGCCTTGGCAGCTGACTTCTTTGACAATACACTTACTTATTAGTTTGAGAATCTTGTCAAGTTTGGTCCAGATCAGGACTAAAAATAGGAAAGTGACAGCCAGCTGGGACCAAGCTACTGACTGACCATCTCTCCAGCTGACATCCTACTCATAGTGGAAAGAAGAGACGCCTCAACAGGGCCATCCTCTGAAGAGCCTACAACAGCAATGGGGATATGGACTGTCCTTGTAATTCATTTCATTTTTTTTCCAGAGAGAAAAAAACAGCATTTGGTGCTGAAACAGGGGCTGGCAAAAGGCTCCAGCTAAGCTGGCTCCCCTTTCATCTCCCAGCATGGCTGAGAGACTTCTGATCAACATACAGAGAGAGCGCACATCCAAGCACTGCGATTAGAGTCTGTTTCATCCCCAAGCAGACTTCTTGCTTTGTGGCACCTAAGGCCAGGATATGGGGCCATGTGGTCCTGAGGCATCACTGGAAAGGTGGTGGAGTGTAAGGCAGGATGTGATCACAGGGAAGGAGCCCACACCTCCACTCTTATCTACAAGGCAGCAGACTCACTGCCCTCACACCGGGATCCCTAGAGAGAGGGCCTGTGGAGAGGGCCTCTGTGAGGCCTCTGCCAGCTTCTAATCTCAGAGCTTTCACTAGGAGACAGATGTAGGGTGGACAGGAGGGACCATGGCATGGTAGCTGTGGGCCTGGCATCCTGAGCCTTTCTCAAAGCAGCTGTCAACTCCACAGTCTGATTCCAGACCCACGGGTAGTGGCAGCACCCAGCTACAGGCAAGCTGCCTGGGAGGCACAGAAGGGACATCTCTCAGCCTCCTAAAAGCTCCAGGCAGCCAGTCCTGACTCAGTTGGTCTGCACACAGAGAGCTTCAGGCAGTGCATGGGCTTGACCTGGTCATCTGGTCCTATCATCACACCCATAGGACATCTCTGGTAGTAGAGCAAAATTTAGGAGGGCACTGGATATTCTGCTGTCTTCAGTAGCAGGGTGTGGGAGGCACAGTGAGAACACAGTCCTGGGCTTAAGCAGGCCTAGACTTGACCAGCCCATGCAAGCTACATGGTCACAATTCTTCCCATTTATCTCTGGATTTGTCTATTCATCCTCCAGCAGCAGACCTCAAGTGCTGCCTTCCACCTTTCCATCGGGCCCAGCTTACCCTTGCAGCTCTACTTTGGAAAGGATAGAGAAAACTCAGTCTGGCCATGAGAGGCCCTTTGATCTCACAGTGCCTGCAGTGCCAGCTGCTGAGTCCTCCCCATCACTGCCCAGTATGCAACTGCTATCCAGCAAGCAGGAAAGTCAGAGCTGCAGCCAGCACAGCCCTGTCCCTGTATCACAGGGCTATGAAGAAGCTGCATCCCACAGAGATCCAACCCCTAGCAGCCTGCCAAGGAGCAGGACAGAGTTGCTGGGTCGTGGCACCTGGGCTCTGTGTGACATGTGCTATGACACCTACACTCAGGGCAGGGTCTCTCATTCCCCTTGTAAGTCCCCAAGATTCAGCCTTCTATTCCTTGCTCACCAAGGATCCTCCTTAACCCCAGGGCAAGATGGGACCTTCTTGGTAAGGGATCTGTGACCCACTTAAGTCTGAAACACCTTCGGGGAAATGACATCTCACAATGTCCCCAATCACAAGGTTAAGGCCGGGCCTAGCAATCACAACCCAGAAAGCTAGCACAACTCAGCGCCCATCAAAACTCAGCAGCCAACACAGCCCAGTGCTCCTCAGTCACCCAAGACTGCAGCCAAGTAATGGAGTTCCTGACCTTCAGGGTGGGTCAGAGAGAGCTGGACTTCAAGGTCCCCTCCCAGCAGTGGACCAGCACTGAAGGATGCATGTCAAGGTGCAGATTACTGACTGTCACAGAGCTGAGTCCACAGGTTCACTAGGAAGATCGCATTTTCCTTGTAATATACTTTGAAAAAGTTCTTCAGTTTCTGGAGTTGTCCAACTCTGAGTTCTCACATTGATTTTCTGCTGTTGGGGAAGTCAGGTGGAAAGACACACGGGGGGTGGGGGGAGGTCTGGAAAGGTCAGTTTCCACGCTAGTGCATCCAGGGAGCCATGACCTGTCTCGGTTGAGAATGTGGGGAGCAGACATACTGACCAGAGCATGAGAGGGCACTGGGTATCAGAAATCCCCTCAGAGTGATCAATGTTGTATTGAGAATGGCAGTCCGGCCCCAACAGCCTGGCTTGCTGTGTACATGTGGAAGGCAAGAGAGTGGTGCAGGTTCCTCCTCTTCTCAGATGAACTAGAATCTGTAGTTCTCAGGCTGGGTTAAGGAAACAGGCCCTGGAATGGATACGGGTCCAGACAGGGCAGGACGCTCTGCAATACTTTTACAGAATGACAAGTTATTCTGAATCGGTGTAGCCTGAGCCTTGGATCTCTCTGCATACAGTGGGAGAAAGGGTTACAGCTGTCTTGTACTTATTTGGGCATATGACCATCACTGTTGGTCACATCTGTGGACTGCCCACTGAAGGAGAGAGATGTGGGTGGAACAGGGCTGGTCTCCTCCCACCTGGCCCCAAGAGAAGTTTACACATGGGAGCTCTGTGGGTTCAGAGGAGCCAAGGTTTGCATGTAAGGGTCCAAAAGAAGAGCAGGCATCAGGTAAGAGGCCTCACAGAGGCCTGGAGGTCAGCACTGCTGCCCACTCATCGAGAGGTCAATCTGGGCTGGCCTATGAGTGTGTACAGCAAATGAATGGTACTGCAGGAGAGCCAGTGAAGAAGCACACATAGGTTTGGAGGAAAGGCAAGCAGGTACAGGAGGGCTGAGCAAGGGATCACAGTGTAGGGCATCAGCGTACTTGGTGAACCGGACTGCGCCAGCAAAGGTGCTGGGGCAGTTAAGTATTTTGGATGGAAGGGGCAATCCTAGCATAGGCTGGCACGCAGGCAGTCATGACCCGAAACCTTTCACTCTCTAACAATCTGAAAAGAGGAACTTGTAAGTGGGGCATGGACACAGACTTTGGACAGCTCGGAGTGTTCCAGTCACTTAGTGTCACTAGATGAGTACTTAAGATTTCCCAGTGCTGGCAGCAGAGTCTGACCACCTGCTTGCATGACATCCACTCAATGGGGCATTGACAGTGCTCCGGAGCCCCAGTGTTGTTGGTCTCAGGGGCACACATAGCCCATAAGTTGTGAGGGCCTTTTCTTAGCCTTTTCTTACTCTAAGAATTGGCTTAGAGAAAGTACAGGTGGAGAAAATGACACAGAGAGGCTGAGCCACGCCCAAGGCTCTGACTGCCCTTCAGGGTACAGACAGTTCTCCATGTCCTGATGGAGGGCCCTGGGGTTTCTTTCTTTGAGGTACCTTCTGGTCTCACCTGAGTCTGGAGACTGCAGTAGAGGAGTATGTCACACACTCTAACTTGGAGACAGCACCACAAGTGGTCACAGGCAAGTCATACTAGTGGGATACTTTCAGGAAGTCATTAAACCCTCAAAGGACCAAATTCTGCAGAGCCCACAGATCCTCTTAGGTGCCCTAGCTCCAGTATTGCTCCTTTTCACATAACTTTCCTTTTTCTTTTTTCCAAAGATTTATCTATTATTATACGTAAGTACACTGTAGCTGTCTTCAGACACACCAGAAGAGGGCATCAGATCTTATTACAGATGGTTGTGAGCTATCATGTGGTTACTGGGATTTGAACTCAGGACCTTTGGAAGAGAAGTCAGTGCTCTTAACCACTGAGCCATCTCTCCAGCCCAGAACTTTCCTTCTTGAGCCTCCACAATGGACATCTGCAGCATATACCAGCCTCATTCAGCCACTTCCTCTCCCAGCCCACCTGCAGAACACAGGTCACCTCAGAGCTTTCACCTGAGCACAAGCAGCCATGCCATGAGGATGCTACCCCACTGTGGGCTCTGAGTGCTACCCACTATGTATGCATGTGCAGGGCTACTCACTTATGCAAAATGAACAATGCAGCCAACTCTAGGGATAAATACTGGGCAATGTTTTACTAAATATCTAATTAAATTTCTATTTTTAGAATTTTGGGGAAATCATGTGAGGGAGATAAATGGAAGCCACATGCCATCCAGAAGCTGTGTATGCCACACAGGTTCTGTGCTAATGAGGCCTGGGGCACAAGCATACCCCCACAAGCTCTGATACTGTGCCACTGTAGAGACCAACTTTGTCCTTAGCAGATCATGGATAAGTCACTTGGCATGCCTGTCATCACTGGTCCTGCATGCATCCCTCAGGAGAGGGACCCTCTAGTGTCACATGACCCAAGCCTAGGGGTCACAGAAGTAGTAGACACTGATCACGAGTTGGAAGGGTCAAGTTTGACTTGCACTCTTCTGTACTGAGCCTGGCAGAGAGAGCCAGCCTGGGAGGGTGGGCCTGGATAAGGTACTGGTTGGAAGGGAAGAGGCACCATGGGAAAGGCACTGGGAGAAATCTGTTCCTTACCCTCCCCCACTTCCTCTGGGTGGTACTAAGTCCACCGAAGCCAGATTGTGGCACTAACCAGGGGAAGCTGGGACTCACTCCTTGTCTAGGGTCTCATGCAGGATCGACAAACTGCTTAGAGACATTTTTAGAAAAAGATTTCTGTTAAGTCCAACTGTTCTTTTTCTCTCGTGCCATATGCTGTCCCTTTCTGCCCGTATTTGTTTCAAATCTTTTTTCAAGTGTTTGCAAAGAGATGTGTGGACTGGAAGTAGCCCCCTCCTGGCAGGGTCTTCAGTAGATCATGGCCCTGTGGTGGGAATCTCACCTTGGGGGCCCCTCAAGGAAACCCCACTTGTTGCCTGACAGGACAGAGAGGGTCTCTCCCTGTTGTGCTGGGTTAAGTGCTTCCCACCTTTCATGGGGGGGGGGGGGCTCCCTTAGGATGGCAGTCCTTCAGCAACCTTGCTCTGGCATGGCCCTGAATGCTGGCTACAGCATCAGCCTAGTGGGGAGCTTCCCTGACTCTCTAACACATCAGAGGAGGGTCCAGACTCATAATGCCCCTCATGGACTTGTTCCCCTACCCCAGCAGTGGGCTCAGCCGTCTGTCCTGGTTCCCAAGCTTTGAGCCAAGTACTCATCAGTGAGGGCCAGCCAGCACTCTGATCCTCTTCTCTTCCTGGCTGTGCTGAGAGATTTGGAGCCAGAAGCCACATTTGGGCTGCAATGTAACTGTCCCATTGTTTCCTCAAGAAGTAGCACAGCCTAGCTGGTGCTACAGGGGGACAAGATGATGGCACTGGATGGCGGTCCCTACAGGAGAGAGTCCTCAGCCAGAGTTTCAGCTGCTACTCTGCAGTCTCCAGATGCCCACAATAGCAAGCACTGGTCAAGGGTACCAGCATGAAAGACTACCACTTTACTAGACCTTCCTTCAGACCTGAGGATACACACTGGTCAGTGGAGCCACCATGAAGGTCCACTCCCTTTCCAGCTTTTCCTTAAGACTCAAGGACACAAAACAGTGTCATCTGAAGGGAACAGTGCCCCGGTCCACCAGCATTTCCTTCAGTGTACACCCACCAAGGTTGGCAACAGTGATGGGCATGAGCACCACTTGGATACATGGGGCCTGATGGATAGAAACTGGGTGTCAGACAGAGTGTAACAGACAGGAAGGCGGAACACATGTGCCGCTGCTTTGTAACCTCTCTTTCTAAGGAGGCACTAGTTAATAAAAAAATCAAAGTGGACCAAAGACAGAAAGAAGAGCTGAAAGTCTGAGTCACTACTGGGAAGCAGGGAGTGCATGTAAATCCGGACTGCGCAAGGGCTGTCTGAGACGGACTCCACTGGCTCAGAAAATGACAGCAACTATGACAAACGGGTAGCATTAAATTAACCTAATTCTGCACTGCAAAGAAGACAGTCAACGGTATAGAAAGGTACCATAGAGCAGGAGGAAGCCCTGCAGACCATCAGCCAACAGAGGATTAATACTCAACACGGAACTTCACTAGGGAAAATAATCTGATCAGTAACTGGGTGACTGAACAGAACACGCTTCAGATGAAGACCTGGCCATGGTCAATAAAGCTGGAGCTGCATCTTAATGTAGAGTACTTACTGAGCATGCTCAAGGCCTCAGATTGATCTTCGGAGCTTCTAACTCCCCAAAGAAAATTATGAAAAAAAGCTCCTCTTTAGCCACTAGGCAAATGCAAATCAACCACATTGAGATTATATCTCATCCCAATCAGAAGAGCTTCTCATCACAAAACAAACAACAGATGCTGGCAAGGACTGGGGAAGCAGTAGCAGCAGCAGCACCCACATACACTGCTGCCAGGATGGAGTTAGTACAGCTGCTATGGGAACCAGGACGGAGGTCCTTCAAGAAACTGAAGAGGGACCTACAGTGTGACTCAGCTACACTACCCCTGGGCACACTGAGAGTAAGCCATGACCACTTCCCACAGCAATACACAATAACCACATAGAAGAACCAGCCTAGGGTCCTATAGACAGATGAATGGATAAAGAAAATGTGCTGTGTGCACACACAGCGGCGTTCTACCTGGCCCTGCAGAAAGAAGTTACGTTATCTGCAGGAAGACAGATGGAGCTGGAGATCATCATGTTAAGTGAAGTAAACCAGACTCAGCCAGGCAAATGGATTATCCCTTCTATTGCTGTGGTATAAATACCTAGCAAAAGCAGTCTGAGGAAGGAAGAGTTTGTCATGGTCTATAATCCAGGCATGGCAGCTAGACCTCCAGACAGCTGGTCACATTGTATCCACACTGAGAGGCGGAGGGTGAGGAATGTGGGCCCTCAGCTCACCTCCTGTTTATACAACCTAGAACCCCAGCCTAGAAGATGAGACTCCCCACCTCAATTAACCTAACCAAGAAAATCCCTCACAGGTATACGCAGAGGCTAACTAACCGGATAGAGCTGCGCTGTCACAGCTTGTCCTGGAGGACTGTCTCCTACAGACCTCTGGATCCTCTTAGGATAACACGGTGTCAAGCATCCTGCTTTCTTTCCCATCTGGATCTAAGAAAGGAGCGGAACAGTAAGCCGGAGATATTGGGGTTGAACGGGAGAAGGGGAGGGGCAAGTGTAAAGAAAGTAACAAAGAGATGAAGACAAAGTATTTTATATGCATTTATGCAAATGTCAAAATGAAACCCCTCCCCACTTCATCCAGCTAGCATCCACTAATGGAAAACAACAAAAATTCTAGTAGGTGGTCAGGAGTACAGACATGAAGTCATTTCCTAGCAAGAGAAGTATAGACATGAAGTTTCCTACTTCCTATCTTTTTGGTGTACTATTTGCTGACTTTTTACGTTTCTGATTTGGTTCTGAATTTTATCCCTAAGCTGAACTGACATGGACCCACACCCCTGTGTTTATGGTTCATTCTTTCTTACTGAGATGTCTTCCAAATCCTGTAGCTTTCAGGGCCATGCCCACGCCCTTACACCCACTTAATAATCATGTAAGCACACCTTCCACAAGGAGGGGTGCGAGGGGAGGAGCTATTCAGGAAGAGTATGAGCATGTGGACCCTATGTGCCTCCCTGCCCGTGTGGCCTGTGAGCAGGCAGCCTGGCCTATCTAAGAGGCAAAAAGGCAAGCGAGGTCAGTGAACCTTCCCACATCCACCTCTGTGAGGCCAGCCAGAGCCTTGTGACCATAGTTGCTAGGTAGAACTAATGAAGAGACTTTAAGAAAACTCTGTGAGCTTCATTCTGCAGATGGGAAGGGCTGGCCCACAGCCTCTTGGGCCAGGCAGACACAGCTGTTATCTTTCATTCGTCCCCACCAGGTCTCTTAATCTCCAGCCAGGGTGTCCAGCACCTCCGCCTTCCTGTAATAGTTCAGAGATAATCAAATCGGATTACCTCTCAGACAGGAATTGATTTTGGCTGGGCAGTGGAGCAGGCAGCCAGATGTTTCTTCTGATACATGGTCTGTGACTCAGTGGCCAATTCTAGATTTGGCCAGAGGAGGGCTATGCATGCTGGGAAGCAGGGGGTCTTCTCAGAGAAGCAGGGACTTGGGCCAAGACTGGTATCTTCCTGTAGACACTGTTCTGACACTGTGTCGCTAGCTGCAGATGGGGCTCTGGCCTCAGCACTGTGGGGTCTGCCATCTGCAATGAAGCCCACAGCCTTAAGGAGATCATACCTCCTTTTCCTCATTCAGAAAACACTGTGGGCCATCAGCCTGTGGGTGACTCGGCTTGACCATACCTGGGCTGCATTGGAGCAGGGTTGGGGAAACGGGGAACAGGGCAGGTGGGAAAGTGGCCCTGCTGATGATCTGAGCTGCATATAAGCTGGACAGGAAAGGAGGAGACAGACAAACAAACAGGGCTCACAGTCGCAGGAGGTTCATGAGTATCTGGTGAAGAGGAGATACACTGAGGCAAAGCCAGTGGGGTCAGGGAAGTACGAAGGGTGGTGACAGTCCAGCCTGTGTCCAGGAGAGCTTGGGCGATAATAGAAAGCCAGTCTAGACTGGAACATGGGATACGGGTGCCTGGCAGGTGAGTGACGTGGTCATCCAGAACCTAGGGAGACTCAGGTGTCCATTCTGACCTCCACCTCAGCATCAGCCTGCTCGAACCATGTCATAAACCTCAAGACTTCCCTGATCTTCCCAGCTCTCATGGACACCATGATCTCATGGGCAGGCTGTAGCTCTTTGTTGGAGGCCCCCAGGCAAGCACCTGACCCACCACTCACTCCCACAACCTCAGTGCCACCTACCTCCCAGGCTCCAGATAATGCTGAGGCTAAGAAGCAGGGAGAGGCCAGAGCCTCTGGCAGTGGGGCTGGCAGACTCTCAGAGGTTTGGCAGAAACAGCTCCATGTCTCAGCATATGCTAGAGAGTCCTTCCTTCCCTAATGGAACTGAGTTTGCTCACCCAGCATAGCCTCTGAGCTCAGAGGACTGGGAAGGCTGAGCCCAGGCCTCAATCCCTGGAAAGGCTCAGGCACTCCAGGGGTTTAATCACTGGAGAAGGAAGGCCTGGCTCAGGAAGTGGGGGTGGAGGAGGTCAGGTTTGTTCTAAAGAAGCCACAGGTATGAGACCCTGGAAAAGCCCTCAGTCCTGTATGTGATGACTGTCTGGCCTTTAAATCTCCTATGGTGCACGAAGCCATTTATCAAGAAGTGTTACTTCGGGCAGGTAATGAAGGTTACCAACTTAAGGGCTAACATGCAGTGTGCCCAGGCACCACTGGTGGAAGATGGAATGGCTAGCATCCTACACAGGAGAAGTTCAAGCAAGAGGTGAGTTCCCTGTCTCTTTCCACCATTCCCTGTCTCTTCAGAAGGGCTGAACCACGCCTGAAGGACTTTCTAAAATGTCCCAGGCAGGGTTCTAGAGACCAGTATTGGGCAGGTGCCTCCTGACTAGTCCCACAGTGCATACATATGCACAGGGCTTCCCACAGGACTCTAGGCAGGCCTACCTGCTGGGAGAAGGCCTCTGTACTTCCCAGGGCCCACTTCTGTAAGCCACCCCAGGCTGTCACCACACTGAAGGTATGCAGTGGCACTGATGGTGATACTTAAAATGCAAACTTATTCCTGGAAGCAGTTCAAAACTAATTAACTAGCCTGGACTGTGGGCTCCTCACTTCAGGTTCCAGTAAAGCCCAGGCTGTAAATCCTCCGACGTTAGGACATTTTCCTTTTGTTTTCAAGAATGTTAAAGGGTCACTGCCAAGTACGCAAGCCTGGGATTTATAGACTCAGGAGGCCAAGCACTGCTCTCAGGGCTCCATCAATTTGTAGACCTGCATGTCTGTCCCTCAGGACAGGCCTTGAGCTTAGGGGGGTAGAGTCCTGCTGGCTCTGGGGTCCTGACACGCCTGGATGGCTCTCCTGCCTGAGAATACGTGGATCTAGGTAGGAGCACACCCCTCCCAGTGCCTCTCTCTGGGAAGCTGTGTGATCCTCAGTATTTCCCACAGCATGTCTCCCATACTCTGATGCAAAGGCTTAGGATGTCCCAGCACAAGGATGAGAGGAGAAAGACAAAATGGGTTCCTACCTTGGAGAGTTAAAGCCACCACACATGAACAAGAGGTAAGAGTGGAGATTTATGAGCTGTAGCAGTGGAGGTGAGCTGTTTCTCAAGCAAAGCCTCTTTCAATAAAGTAAGCATGGACACCTCACTCAGTGAGCCTACACACAGTCACATAGGGGCTGCGCATGGATACCTCACTCAGTGAGCCTACACATAGTCATATAGGGGCTGCGCATTCCTGAGCAATGCTGGGAAGCAGTTCACTTCTGTGCATGCTCAGTGTGTCACAAATAAGAAGGAGAGGGTGGACATGCATTTGGGGACATGCTTAGCTCAAGGTCATGGCACACACATGTAAGAGTTAAAATGGTGGACAAGAGGGCCTCCAGGAACTCTCAGCTTTCATAAAAACGTTTTAGCCGAAAATAAAGTAAATGTCACTTGAAGGTCCATTAACATAGAAGGCTGCCTCTAAAGCTGCCCGGCTCACTAAGGCCCCCAACAGGGTGCTGTCCAAATGAACGTGGAGCGTGGGGTGGGATAGTCGTGTAAACAGGCTGGTGCTGTGTGAGGGGGTGAGTGGGTGGATGTGTGGTGGGGTGAAGAGTGACTGAATCCGTGGGGCGATAGCTGGATATGTGGGTGGGAGAAAGTAAACAATTCAAGCTCTACAGCTCTAGCCTTCCCACTGGGAATGTAAAGGCTGGCCAGTTCTAGGAGCCAACCTCTGCATGAAGGCACCAGGCCCAGCCCTGGCAGGGACAGGCACACATTACTGGTCTGGCAGAAGGCTGTGAATGCAGGAAGCTGACGTCACTCATATTCTGTCAGCACCACGAATGGCAAAACAATACACAAAGAGTCGACACATTCCATGACAGAGCACAGTGTGGAAGAGTGAAAATTTCAAGTGAAGGCTTTAAAATACCATTGGGCTAAGCTATGCTTTAGAAATAGAATCCAATAGAAAAAAAAAAACAACTGTGGTTCTAAAACCAAAATATTGGCCTTTTCTTTCCTTCCTCCTGCCTTGCCCTCCCTTCCTATGAAAACCAAGCTCTCTGAAACAGATAATTAGTAAAAATTTGTTTCTTACAGAATCAAGGTACCTGACTGCATAATGCACGCAGGCCGGAATTTCTCAGAAAACCTAGGCTCAGCTCGCAAAGCCAGGACCAGCTGTGTGACCCTGGCCAAAGCTTTGACCCTACAACTGGAGGTCGGCCTACCTCCCTGAAGGGATTAAACACACACACATGCTCACACACAGCACACCATGTAAGAAGGTGCTCGCATCTTATACATCCTAGTAACATCTGCCTTAAGGATGGAGAGAGGCAAAGCCATCCACTCAAGTGTGCCAAGGAGAAGAGCTAAGCACCCCAGCTCTGCAGCCTAAGGGCCAGGTCCTCCTGGACTGCCTACCTACTTATTATAGGCTGTTTGTGCAGCTAGGTAGGTAGGGAGAGAGAGAGCGAGAGAGACAGAGAGTGTGAGAGAGATAGTGTGTGTATGTGTATGTGTGTGTGTGTGTGAGAGAGAGAGAGACAGAGAGAGACAGAGAGAGACAGAGAGAGACAGAGAGAGAGAAATATGTGTGTGTGTGTACATGTGTGTGTGTACATGTGTGTGTGTACATGTGTGTGTGAGACTGCACAGACCAGCAGCTCCATCATGTGTCACCCATCACAGGGTCTTGGAGGCCACAGTAACTGACAGACCCCAGAACCACCTATCCCTGGGCCACAGCCTCACACAGTCTTTCAGGGCCACAGGGACCCAACAAGGGCAGTTTGTGGATAAACAAGATGTGTTTTCTGAACTGGGCTCTGCCATGAAGCATTTTTCACAACTGATGAGATCCGTCTGCAAGTAAGTGGAGCAAGCAGTGCTGCCCTGGACAGAACAGACGGATTTGGCACTCACATCCAGAGCTGAGGGATGTGATCTCCTCAATTGATTTCTAAATACATACAGCTCAATTTCTGCTCCAAGTGATGTCCACTGTGCCCAGTGAGGAGAAACTGCTTTAAAAAAATTTGCCGAGCTTCATTTGGAGCGTCACTGCTGTTCCTAGAGACCAGTCTCCACAGTGACAAAGGCGTCAGATAATGATTACAAAAGATGCTAATGCAGCGGGGAGTACAGGCAGAGTCACAGATTGGTACTTAGAGCGAGATTCCTGTTCTGCGATAATGGAAGTGGGAATGTCAAATCATTTGACTCAGTGACAGGCTCACAGGACAGGCTGCTTCTCATGAACACCAAGAATTAGATTTATTACAAAGGATTATCTGGAGACATAATCTGTACCAAGAATGGGGTTGTTAGTAAGAGAGGATGGGTGAGGGGAGTGCAGCTTGCCCTCCCCACCTTCCTCTCCTCAGAGGATGTCAGTGTAGACCTGTGGCATGCTACAGGACAGGTGCTGCTTCCTCTTATCCAAACGGTGGGAGCCCCTTGTATCCTGTACTCTACAAGCAAGAGCCAGGAAGACTTCCTATGTGAAGGAGCTGGGTAGAGCCCAGCAGGGAGGGCTGGGTAGCCCTACAGGGACACTCCTGATCAGCTTCCCTAAGCAACTGCGTTATCCTGAGGAATGAGGATCTAGGGCTTCCCCAGCCAGGATGTCTTCCACAAACCAAGGTAAGTTTCTGACTCATGAGGCAATGGGAGCTGTGACTACTGTGGTACCCATGTGGTTCATGCCAGAGGCATTCGTTGAGGTACTGGCCTTGGCAAACTCTGTCTCAAACATGTGCTTATAGTAACTGCTCCCAAAGGCTTCAGATCACTGTACCCAAGCAAACCAGGGATGGACGAGTAAAGACAGCCATCCAACTAACAAGCCAAAGAAAGAGCTCCCATCCAGGTGGGTCAGCTGTGGTGGGTAGCCATACTCCAAGTGGGCCAGCCATAGAGGATGGGCACAGTCCAGGTGGGCCAGCTATGGAACATGGCCACAGTTCAAAAAGCTGGGAGGGATGAGTGAATTTATGAACAAAGGTGCTGATGTCACCCAAGAGAGGAAGTTTCTCGATTCAGGCAGAACTTACAAAAAGGCTGATGCCACTCTCTGCTGTGTCACCAGCTCTTAGCTTTCAGTGCTACCAACTCAGCTGAGTTAAAAGTCACGAAGAGGCTCCACAGTACCCATCCTGAGGCTTATACTATAGCACAAGGGATGGAGCTCGAAGACTGGCTCCCTGAGGACTGTGGAGCAAAGCATACAGAGGCTGAGGTGGGCTGGCTGGCACAAGCTCAGAGCTGCTATGCTCCAATGGTAGCCCTCTGCCCTTGGCACCAGGTTTGCAGCACCTCCACATCGGCACATGCCATTTTGATCTGCATGTGCACAGTGGGTTGCAATGCATGCACTCGGCTGACCTAAGACAGAGGTAGGTGTTTACATTCTTTGGCAAGCCTTGACTGTCACCTCCACCATTAGGTCTGTGGCACCAGAAATGGTAGCTGTGGTCACTGAAGAAGCTGCAGAAGTGGTGGTGATGGCAGCAGTAAGAGTTGCTGTCCCAGTCAGTGCAGTGCTGGTGGCTGGGGCGAGTGTACAGCCTTGCAGTCAGCATAGTTCTGACTCCTCTCATACTCCACCCTAACCTCAGGCATAGCACGGCTACTCGGCCAGACCTTGGGGCTGAAGAGTGGTGGTGACTGTCAGCTAGGTCATGGAGAAGGGGGCTCCTGACTGCACAGGCATCTCTGACCATCCTAAATACACCCTTGGTAGTTCTTGGCCTTTTCTATTCTGACTATGATCTGAATATGTCAACAGGGGGAGGCCTGAGGTCACAGAAGTCTTCCTGGGTCAGCAGCCTAAGAGAAGACTCAAGAACCAACTCAGGTTACAGGAAGAAGGCCTTGCCTGTCAGACCCCACAACCCTCATCTTGGATGTCTAGCCTCCAGATGTTGAGAAGCAGATGTTTGCTACTTACAGGCTCCCAAGCCAGGGTGAGTTGTTACAGAAGCCTGTGGCTGACTCACATGGATGGCACTGCAAGCATATGGTTGCCAGATGGACATTCAGAAGACCAGAGGAGGAGGCAGTCAAAGGATAAGCTTTGGCCATACCTGCTCTGACATCTCAGGGAAGAAAACCAGCACAGTAGACTGGGAACTGAAGACGTGGGCTGCACTTCTCCTTAACACCCACTGTTCAGCCCGGTCAGAGTGCCTCAGACCATGCGTCCTCAGCTGGCACACAGGAAACAGAGCTGAGGACTGGGTGCACTTGCTGGCTAAGCTGTAACTCCAGGGACTTTTTCCCTGACAAGGGATGAGGTGTCTGCTGGACTTTCTCTGCTTGGTGATCCCCCATAGCCTCTGGACTATAGGGAGATTAGGAGGCCCAGCTGGTGATAGGCAAGTAACTATGGTGGTGACAGGCCATGAGCAGTTATGCTCCAAGACATTCCTGACACCTCTAAGTATACCTCACTGACAGGCGGAAACCCTAGCTCTACAAGGTAAAAGAGACCCAGGCAGAACATGGCAAGTCAAATCTCGGGGATACTGATAGGAAAGTAGACAAAATAATACATATGGTTGGTATCTGCCAGGCTCTAGGGCTATTTAAGGCTTATTATAAATATAAAAGCTTGGTATCTTTTATCTGAGAAATAAATAATCAACGGTGGGGCAGAATATCCATCCCCAATTGATATTAAATACTAACCACAACAGCCCCCCATCACTAATCTGAGCATCAATAGACTTGCCACTGAGGGCTTCTGTAGCCTGGGCATCAGCAGTGTCCTCACACGAGGCTGCTCATCCTTGGCACTACCTGGGTCTAATGGGGAGAGCAGGCAAGCAGCTGTTGAGGGTCCCACAGTGACGTATCTAAGGCTTGGAGAGTGAGGCTGTGTCTTCCGCCTGGCACCCTAGGCTTCCCTTACTACTCAACTAAGCCTCCCCAGCAATCAGACTTAGACGCTAGCTGGGGGTGGGGGTTTCCACTGCATCGCCAGCCCCTCTGGTGTGAGCTGCCCCTCCCCAGCAGAGTCCAGGAGGCTGTCTCCCAGCCTGAGCCCCTTCTCTGGATATGGCTAAACAAAAGGATATCGCCCACACTGTACCAAGAAGCCCAGCGGGTTGCTAATCAAGGAAGTGATTGTTGCAGGGTTTGGGGTGAAGGTGCACACCGGTCCAGCCAGTTTCTCCCAGCTGCTGTTCACTTGGGTTACCTCTAAGAGTGTTAGGTCCTCTCCTTCTCAGCCTTTGCAGGTCAGTGTCTACCAGGGTTGGCTGAATCCTCCAAACTCTGGCAACGCATGAGCTGTGCACGAGCCTGCTTCAGCAAATGGCCCACAAGGACAGAAGGGAAACTTGGGTCTGAGGAAACTGCAGGCTGCAAGCCCACCAGCCTACAGCAGTGCTTCTCTATGGCTGGGTCACTTTTATTTCCAAGGAAGACTTGTCTCAGTGTCCACAAAAGGAAGCAAAATGGGACATGTGATAGCAGAGAGGGGACGTCTTAATAATGCCCAAGCTGTAATTACATCTCTTTGAGGACCAAGTAGGCAAGCTTCCTTTAGTTCATCTGCCTTCAATATCAAACACCATTAATGAGATAATAAGGTCTCTCAATTAATGATTTGAGTGGTGAGTCTAATTTTTTCCTTAATGACGGGATTAATTCACAGGCAAATGAATGAGAGATGCTGGCAAGGTCTGGAACACTCAGCTGCCCTCAAGCTCGCCGGTGGGCACATTTCTTCTGAATCGCCTGCAGCTGCCTAGGGAAAAGGGTCCTGGAGTCCAGGTGCCAACTTCACCCCATGCGAGAGTTCTTTTATAAGGGGAAGTGGGGAGGAAAGGGTGCCTGTCTGAGGAAACTGCCTAGGTAAGGCAATGTGGACCTGCAAAGACACACAAGTCCAGAATAACTGGAGCTGGCCAAGGCTGCTGCTGTATGAGACATGACTTACCTACAACACCCACAAGTGCACAGGCAGAGGCCATGTGCCAAGCAGCATAACTGAAACTCTGCTGCCTTCCTGCCACCAGCAGTCCCAGACCCGAGCTCCAGATGGAGGTGCACAAACCACAGTGAGGCACTGCACACAGGGGCCTGACATGCTCTAGGAGAGCTATCCCCTAAGCTACTCCATATGGTCACAGTCCCTTTCCAAGGAAGGCTGTCCCTAAGCCATTCTACTAAGGCATAGTCACTTCCCAAGGAGAACTGACTCCCATCGACATAACTGTCCCTCTCAGTCTACACAACTGTAGGAGGAGCACAAAGCCCCACCCCACCCCAGCTGCCGGGGAGGTGGCTGCTTCCACAGAACCTGCAACCAAGCACTTGCAGAGCCTGCTTCCCCCACATGAGGGCTAAACTGAATCCTGTCTGAGAGCCTAGAGATTGGTGATGCAGACAATGACAGCCAATCAGGAACTGCCACTTAGAGGACATGCTTGCTTGGGACCAATGGGACTCAGGTGGAAGGTATAAAGGGCACCCCCTGAGGATTAATAGCCGAGCTTTCTGCTGCATCCTCACCTGCTCCCAGAGTCTGAACCATTGATTCTGCCCCTTCTCACCCACTGCTCCCAAGGGGATGCCAGGCAGGACTGAGAACTCAGGCCCTCCCTTCCCAAGGAGGACTGTCCCTTAAGCTACTCCACACATTCACAGTCACTTCCCAAGGAGGACTGTCCTATGACACCCTACACAACCACAATCACTCCCTAAGTTTTTCACTTCTATTGTGGAGCTGAAATTTCAATCAGACCCTAAATATGTCAGTCAGTGACAAACAACACACAGGACAATAGCCCCATGAGATTATACCATCCCGTGATGTCATAACCATCTCAGCTTGTGCAACCACACAGTGTGTTGTTCACACACACACTGATGGAATCACCTGTTGATGGTATTAAATGTGCATTATCACTAAGCAATTCATTCTGGTGCCTGGCATTTCAGAAGTACCTGAAAGTAGAGGTTAAAACCAGGATCCATAGTCCAACCTGTCACTCATGTGGCAGAGTCCTTAGCATGTCAGCAAGCGCAGGTTCTGGGACCTCTGCATGGCCAGGTAACAGCTGGTGCAGCTCTTGTCTCTAGGGGGGCCATTCTTATTCAAACCACCATATTCCACTCCATGGTCCCGGTCCCTATAGACTTGTAGCCATATCATTATGCAAAAATACATTCAGTCTAACTTCAAAAGTTCCCATAGACTTTCAGTCTCAAAACTGCTTCAAAATCTAAAGTCCAACATACAATGGCACAGAATACATATTATCATTCCAAAAGGGCGGATATGAAGCACAATGAAGAAATACTGATCCAAAACAAGACTGAAAAACTAGCAAGATAAGCATTCTGCATCTCCATGTCTGATGATAAAGTGCTCTTCAGATCACCAGCTCTTTCAGCTCTGTTGACTGCAGCACATTCTCTCTCTTGGGCTGGTACCACATCCTGTTAGCAATTCTCCTTGGCAGGTATACAACAGCTCTAGCATCTCCAACATCCTAGGATCTCTGAAAAAATCCAGGCTTCACCTTCACAGCTTCAGGTAGTGGTCTCTCTGGGCATCCATTCAGGGACATCCCTGATATACACCGGGCCTCAGGGGCTTTCCTTACCTGTGGAAGATTTTCTGGTATCTTTGACTATAAAGCCAGAACCATGAAGACAAGACAAAGCAGGAGCTGCCAAGTTCTGCTGCGTGCTGGGGCTGGTACTTGGCCCCCTCTTTCAGTTAAATGTGCACCAGTTTTCAGTTGTTGATGGTTCCCTTCCCTGCTGAAGCTCGTCTTTAATCACTTTCACAAGTTGGAAGCTTAGCTGGGCTGGGTTTTGCCCTGAGGCCACCACTGCTTTTATTTCATTTGGCACCAGGATTTTCTTTGAGTTTTTTTTATCTCCTTGAGCACAGGTCCTGGCTCCAACATCACCTTCCTGGCGCTGCCTTTCTCCTCATTCTGTACATTTTGCATTTCTCCCTGCCCCACTTGCACCTTTATATTGTAGATCTGTATAACAGTGGCTACTAATAACCACATGACAAAATCTATTTCAAGGCTAGGTTGTCTTGAAGTCTCCTCTGCCAATGCCGTTAATCCAAAAAATACTTCAGGTATATTTTTTGGGACGAGGACAAAAACACTTACTTTCTTTGCTAAAATATCAAAAGAATGATCTCTATCCACTTAATATTCTTCCCTCTAAAACTTCTTTACTGAGCTGCCACAGTTCTGCCTTCAGCACTGTCTTCCACTTCGTACATCCAAGGCCCATTAAGTCCCGCTTACAGTATCCAACCACTTTTCTGATCAAAACTCCCACAGTCTTCTATATTCCTCCAATAAACAGCATAGTCTGGCCTGCCAAAGCAAAATTCCATTCCTTGGTACCAGTTCTGAAGAGATACCTTAACTAAGGTAACCCTTATAAAAGGAAACATTTAATTGGGGGGTTGTTTACAGTTTCAGAGGTTGACCCATCATCATCATAGAGGAGAGCATGGAAGCATTCAGACAGATAGTAGCTGAGTAGCTTTACATCCTGATTCACAGGCAGAGAGAGAACCTGGGTTGGGCACGGGATTCTTCCAAAAAAAGCCACACCTCCGACTCCTATAAAAGAGTTGAACTCCCTGGTGATTGGGTATATGCAAATATATGAGCCTATCCTTATTCAAAGCACCATATCACTGTACCAGAGTCCTACCCTAAGGAACTAAAACACAGCCAAAACTCCATGGTGAAGATGTTTTCTCTTTTAAAACCAGGTAATGTGCCTAGTCCTGCACGGCCATGCAGAAGGAATGGCGTGACACAGTTCCTGCCTCTGAAGCAGAGCTAGAAGGGTGTAGGCCTCTACCAGTATTGATAGTTGCTAGGGTTGCTAGGTATAAGGCTTGTTTGTATAATTTACTTTATGTTGCTCCTTCAGGAGATGTTCTCTCTGCCAAGATTAATGACTTCATGATAATTAGAAGCAGCATGAGCCTGGGAGGCAAGGGTATGTCTAATGTCCTTGGCAAAATTATAAATGCTGTGACTTTCAGGATAGTCCTTAAGACTGTGGGAAAGAACTCTGAAAACATGAGTTCAAGAATGTATAAATTCTCAACTACGCAAAATATACGGATGAAATATGAATTATATGAGGGGCTTCACAGACCTAAAAGAATAGAAGCAGCTGTACTATGAGCCAGCTTGTCAGAAAGATACTAAGGAGATAAAAGAAAATTGGGGAAGTGGTGATCAACAGGCAAGATCCCATCTAGCTAAGTTTATTGTTTGTGCTTACAAAGACAGGCAGATTCCTAAGTTCAAGGTCAGCCTGGGACAGAGCAAATTTAGGTCCAGGCGTGGTGGGAATGGCAATCTCAGGACAGGATCCCACCAAGCTAGCTTATTGTGCATGCTTATAAAGGCAGGCAGATCTCTGAAATCATTTGCCATGTTTTAAAAAACAGTGTATTTGCTATCTTCTTTTAAGAATCAAAGGGCTAAGGGCATACAATGCTAATTCATGGGATACTCAAAAGGGAACTCTGGTAAAGAAGAGAGAACTACCCAGAGAGAACTGTTTGGAGAGTGAACACCACTCTTAAAGAATTTTTCTAGCAGTTTTTCTGACTTTGGTCAGACAACCGATGAGCTATCCAGAAAGCTTTTAGAATTTTTTTTTTTTCTAGCAAGAGAGCTGTCTCGAGCAGAAAGCTATCTCCAGCAGAAAGCTAACCCAAGCAGACTACAGAGCCAAGAGCTATCTATAGAAAGCTGTCCAAAGAGCTATCTTGAACAGACTACAGAGCTATCATTTTCACTCCATCATTTCTTTCACTGCTCCCAAACACTCCTGCCTCAGGACCCCCTCTCCAATGGTCCTTAGCTGGACCACTAATACTTAATACTGTCCTAATTTAGCAGTGAGTAGTGTAAAACTGGCTATGATGCTAAGATCTTGTGCACACCTAGACTTAAAGTGACTGATTCTAACCTACAATTTATGTTCCAGCACCATCTATTTTATAAATGTTCACTAGAATACACAGGGTATTGCTTTTTATAAATATCACCTAAGCATGCTAAATCTACTTCTGGTATTTGCTATTTTCGATGTCCTAAAGCTGTACCAGCTACCTTTTCATACACTTACATGCAGGTTGGGTTGAAAACCCTACCTGGACTGACATCTACCATGAAGACATCAAGGCCTTGGCTCAAAGTGAAATGCAGCCAGAAGCTGGATCTGCTGGTGCTGTGCTAGCTTGAGGCTAAGCATCTCTACATTCTGGGTACTCCCCGCCCCTTTAAATAGCAATGTAATGATGGAGTGGGGCCACACCCATCCCATGTGCGAAAGGTAGGGGGTACTTCATGTCTAAGCTGTAACACGCCAACCTGGCCCCTAAAAGGCTCACATACATTTCAAAATAAATGGTGCATTGAGTCCATAGCCAGGAATCCTCAATGGTTCAAGCTCAGCTCAAGAACCCAGGTGAAATTTTTTCTGAGACTCACGGTGAATTCTTAGCTAAGCTTTTTCAACACGACAATCTGTAACTCCAACACACAACAGCCCCGAGGAAACACTCTCATGCCAAGAGCAAGGAACAGGGAAGAGAAGGAAGAAGAAGAGAACTGAAATCTAGCAGTGTAAATAAATTCTGTAGCTTCAAATGCACCTTCAGGGTCACAGTGCCATGCGAGAAGCTCCAATGAGCCTGGAAGCTCCACACCAGCTCTGGCAGCCATAAGAGCATAGGGCCTTTCTCTTTAGATGGCTCTCTTCACTGTCTGAAGCTTTCCATGGCAGACATTCCATACCCCTGGCATCTCCAGCTTCCTTGGGTCTTCACTGCATCCAACAGCTTCAGTACCACAGCTTCACGTGCTGCCCTTTGGTGTGGGGGATGCTACTGTTACAGCTTACCTGGACTCCCAGAGGCCTCCACCTGCATTCACCATACCTAAAACGTCGGCAGCACATGTGGCAGTGATTTCAAGCAGCAGCCAGAGCTCCTAAGACCACAGCTGCAATAGTCTGTACATCTGGGGTTTTCCAGAATGATGAAATGAATCTTCATAGGTGGCCCCTTGTGCACAGTGTGCCTGGGTGGGACATCCTTCTCAAAGGAAAGTCTTTTGAATGTATTAATACTTTTATACTCTTTTAGTGCCATAGGAAGGATCCTGCCATTTACTTCTGAGATGCCCTGGAGGCAGCTTTTCTACTGTCCTGGTGCAAAGTCCTTGGTTTCTTTCTGATGTTACTAATCCCTTTAGGCAGCAGGTTTCTCAGTCTTGACTTTACATGCACTTTTCTTCCAGACAAGTTATAAGGTTTTACTCACCCTTCTCTGTTTTAACCGCCTTCAGTGCAAACCTGGAAGCAGCCAGCAACATCAACGCCAAAGCCTGGAGGCTTTGTGGTCTTCAATTTTTTTTCCAAGTTCAGCTTTATGTAAAGTCTCCAGGCGTGGATAAAATGTAGACAAGTTCCTCTCCACAGTATAACACACATGACTTCTGGTTCACTTCCCCACAGAGTCCTCCTTCCCATTGGAAGCCTGGGAGCAGTCTTTACTCTCCACGTTCCTAGCCACATTCTGGATTCTGAACTCCCTTGAGAACCACCCACTAAGCTCTGCTTAGAACAGTGGTTCTCCACCTTCTAATGCTGTGCCTTTAAACCTCAGGTTATGATGACTCCCAACCATAGAATTTTTTTCATTGCTATATCATAACTATAATTTTGCTGCTGTTATGAACTGTAATGCAAATATCTGTGTTTTCCAATGATCTTAGGAGACCCCTGTGAAAGGGTTGAAAACCACTGACTTAGAGTCTACCTCTCCAGACTTCTCCAATGCTTTCCTGTAACTGTTACAGGGTCAGACTTCTCCAACACCTTCCTGTAACTGTTGCATGGTCAGACTTCTCCAACGCCTTCCTGTAACTGTTACGTGGTCAGTAATCACAGCAATGACCACTTGCAACAACTGTCCATGGCAGCCAGCTTTTTATTCCCATGATACCTGAGAAAAAGAACGTAAGACACAAAGGTGTATTTGGCCTGGTGAGCTGACTCCATGGCTCTCAGGACTGGGGCAAGGCAGAAGAATCATGGTGGGAGGGCATGGTGGGCAGAATTGTCTAAACCATGGGGGCCAGGAAGCAGGTGAGAGAAGAAAAATCCAGAGACTAACACTCTTCAAAGCCATGTTCCCAATGACCCACATCCTCCAATTAGGCTCTACCTCCTGGTCTCCAACACCACCCTATTACAAACCCATCAATGGATAACCCCATTGATTAGGCCAGAGCCCTAGAACCTAATAATCATTTCTCACTGACTGGCTCCACCAGCTGGGGTCAAGCCCTTAAAGCAGAATTTGGGGGATTCTGTATGTGCAAAAGACTGTAACAGCTGAGGGAAAGCAGAAGACACAGGTGAGGGGCAACTTGTGCCCTGCATGATCAGGCAGCATGCTGTAGGGCCACTGTGCTGGAAAGGCAGGGCTTCAGGTGGACAGGTTAGAGCCATAGGGCTGTCACTGATGCCTGGAAGACATCTTTCCCACTGTATTGGTAAAAAAGTATTTGGGGTTTTTGTTGTTGTTTTTTAATGAATTAAATTCCTTATGTTTTAATTGGGATTATAATTTAATTACATTTCTCCCTTCCCTTTCTATCCCTCCAAACTATCCCATGTACCCTTCCCCATTCTTCAAATTCATGGCCTCTTGGTTTACTAATTGTTCTTAAAATAGCACCACTCTCTTTAGCCACCACACATTTCTTAGCTCAGTTTTTCAAGTATGTGACACAAAGGAGTGGTATGGTCAGTGGATACTCTAGGAAACTGCCCACTGCATTCTGTAAGGTAGGAGGCAGAGCAGGAACAGAGGAGCCAGCTCATAGTAGAATGTGGGGAGGTGACATCACATAAGGGTGACATGTGGAAGCAGCAGGGCAGGGAGAAAACTGAGGATGAATTTGATGAGAGAGAGAATAACTCCAGACTTGGAAACCTGGGCCATTACCCCACTTGCATCCCCTTCGCCCAGGTCCCTCTGCTGAGCCCTGTTTAGAAACCTGAGGAAATGCAGCCCTGCAGTGGTCCTCTGGCTTCCTTCTGGGGAAGGTCCTAGATCTTCTTTATTGAGCCCCATGAGGTTAAATGATTGACAGTCTTCAAAATTTTCCTGCTATTTACATGAAGCCATACACACTGCACATGAAAGACCCAGTGACAGGACTTAGCAACATGTCTAAAAGAGGGCAGGATAGACCTGGGATATGGGTCTATACATGGGAGATGAGAGGCCAGCCTCTTCAGACACAGGCATATATGATACGTGGATGATCTTTAGGTTTATCTGGCCATGTTCACACTTCTTTACCTACTATGCCTGACTGTGGAAGCACTGAGCTTTCCCATGTGCTTTGGAGGTGTGTCGACTGACATCTGACCACCTTGAACAACCACCTCACATGTTTCAGGTGTCTGTGTTGACCGCTATCCCAGCCATGGTCAGGCATATGCGTGAATTTGTGGCTGCTCATCCCCCAAAGAAGGTAAACTCCAACATAGAGAAAGTTTAATAAAATATGTAGGTGTGTCTGAGCACAGTCACAGAACTCAAATTGATTTTCTACAGCCTCAAGACTTCCATTTCTTTCTCTGAGAACTGCCTGTGGGTTCATCTCTTAAAGAAGAAGCAACTACAGCAAGCCTAAACTAACACAGCCTTCATACCTCTCCAAAGTAGGTGTCTACTGAGAGGGAGCATGGACCCTCTGCCACGAGAGTTGGGTGTGGAGGGCAGGAGCAGAAACTCAGGAACTGGGAAGGGACAGGCAACTCCTCTTTCCACCAGCCACTATCCTCTTGTAAACATTGAGAAACTGAGGACAGTGGACTGTTGGGAAGGTAACTTGGAGTAAAGGTGAAGACTGGATGTCACCAAAGGAAGGGTTACCAGGTACTCCCAAGAATGCAAATGACTCAGCCATCCCTGCCCATGGATAGCCATACTCTGCAAGTACACTCCCAGTACCTCCCATGGCTCTAGAGAACAGTCGGCCACAGCCACTCATGACATTTGGCCTAAGGACCATGAAACAGAGGTTCCCCCTTCCCATACACAAGCATCCATCTTTCTTTATGTACATAAGAGTGAGCTGGCCTAATGTGAAAATCAGATGTCCCTCAAAGATATAATGACTAAACAGCTAAAGCACAGGGCTCACTGTGCAAACAGAAATTATATTTCTTTATGACTATTTCTGCAAGAATTTCCTATTTGTAAAGAAAAAGGGCTAGTCTTTTCACATTAAGAAGGAAAAGAACAGCCACATTCTTCATACCTTGTTTCCTAAGAAATACTAAGGGCATGGATGCATGCTTGTGGATACATGTCTCCATGTGTACGCATGATTATGCGCTCGTGTGTGTGTGTGTGTGTGTGTGTTTTCATATTTGTGAAGAAACTACAGGATGAACCCTTCCTTCTCAGATGAGAAATTCAGATGCAGCAGACACCCCCTCTCAGCAGACACCCCCTCTCTGCTTAATGAGGTCCTCTTTCTGTGGACCTCCTAGATAGGCTGGAAAGAGGCATA
>NW_022196893.1:17339649-17347638 GCF_008632895.1 Mastomys coucha | reverse complement strand
CCCCCCGCATCAGTGCTGCCACTTTCCTGGGCAGCCAGCCCCAGGGTATGACTTCCTGGTGCTGCTCCAGTGTGCTTGGCACTGCTCTTTGACGGCATGCCCTCCTGAAGCTAGTATGCCACGAAGTTCACTTTAGCTAAGGCTATGAAGCCTGATACAGACCTCCGGAGGACATCAGCTGCCCTTGCAAGTCACATCGCACAGCAGCAAGGAGGGTGTTCTTGGGCTGTGCCTTGTACTTTCCTTGTTCAGCTGAGCCATAGGAAAGCAGCGCTCATTACTCCTCTCGGACTTAAGGACTGTACAGCACTGGGAGCCTCTCCCACAATCCACTCCTTTCATCTTCCCTCACGCCTCATCTTCAGCCTTTAATCACTTCTCCTGATAAGAAAGTTGCTATTCAACTTTGTAGCCCACAGGACACTTCGCTCAGAAATGGCTCAGATCTTCAATGCCTGCCGCTATTACCATAATGAGCAGTAGGGCTTAATAAGGAGGGCACATCTTCTGAGGTCTGAAAGAAAATTACTGCCCAGATTTGAATGTGCAGGCCAGGAAACAAACACTCTATCGTGGCATGGGGCATGGGGCTGGGGGTGGCGAGGAACACAGACAAGGATGGATATGACACAAGACTCTCAGCCTGTTCATTCTCCATAAAAACTGTGTCCCATAACATTTGGGATGGCAGGCTCTGTGTGTGCAACAGTTGTCTTCAAAGAACAAGGACCTGGGAACTGACCCAGAAGGAAACAGGCCTTGCTTAGAGCTGAGACGACTACCTGAGGCTGAGTCCCCTGGGGGAGCTAGACAACTCAGACACAAATTTCTGTCGTCACCCCCTCCCTCATACCTAGGTCTCCCCACTCTCCCTGAATACAAACACTTCCAGCCCTCTACTACATCTAAGGCTTGGCCTGGCCCTTCCTTCCAGCAGTCCGTGTGGCTGCTCTAACTTTCTCTCCACACTCCTGCAGCTGCCCAGTTGAAGATCCTGCAGTTGCAGGCTCTGCTCTGCTCTATACCTGAACTTAACCTGTCGTCCCAACTGCCCAGTGGCCTAGAACCACCAGCCCATGTCTACACACCATTTCCTCTCAGACAGCTCTCACATGAACCCAAACCCATCTCTCTCTGCCATCCCATGGAGCCAAGGAACCTGTGCCCTCAGCCTATGGCCACTGTTCCCTCACTTCTGGGCCCAGCTATTCTGGACATCCCTCTGCCTCTTTCAGCACAGCTCCTACGCAGCTAGCTTACCAGCCACCAGCCACACTGCAGGCCTGCAGGGCCTCTGCTCAGAGCTCCCACCTCTACCAGCTATTCCTCGCTCTACTGTAGGCTGTCCCTACAGCCTCTCCTGGACATGCTGTCTCCTCAGCACTCTGACCCTCTCATTCTGGGAGGCACAGCAGCACCTGACTTCCATCTTTGTTGCTCTGTCATTTGTCTTGCATGGCCCCAGACCCTGAAAATGAGCCCTCGTTGGGCAAGGGTAGACAGAGAAATAGAGAAGGCTCCGAGGAGCCAACCTGGAGGTGAGCAAGGTCTTTTGTATGCATAGCCCACACACTCAGACACAGAGTTTGCTGATTGTAGCCTGCCCACCCCACAGACTTAGATTGTGCCTATGTGCTACCCAACTCAGGGAAGGACTGCTATCTCTTACCTCCCCAAAAGCCCCTCCTCCTAACTATCAACTGTCAGTCCTACTGCAGGCCAGGGTCAGCCATTCCAGTCAGTCCTGCCCTCTCCATGTGTATGGTCTAGGAATTTGTTCTCTCTGCAAGGATGTCTGAGGCCAGGAAATACACACAACTGATCTGGTACAAGGCCAGAACGTACAGGCAGTGTCCCTCATGCATTTTCACTATATCTCATCAGGACATGGCAGGCCAAGGCCTGGGGCCCAAGGTCCTGTTCAAGAAATTAAAGAGGCTAAAATACACCAGTCAACCACAGGAACCCCACATAACATATCTGCACTACAGCACACAAGCCCCCCCACAACAGTGTACTGACCCCACATGGTAACACACCCACACTACAGAACAGCAGCCCCCCACAACAGCACACCCAAACTAGAGCACACAAGTGCTGCCCACACAGCATCACTCAGCACACCACACCACAGTGCACTAGCCAGGCACAGCGTCACACTCCCACTACAGAGCAGCCCTACTCAGCACCACACTCCCACTACAGAGCAGGCCTACCTACTCAGTGCCACAGGCAGCTCTACTGACCCTACACTCCACTTTGCAGCAACCTGCCAGAGCAAAGAAGAAATAACAATTCATTTCAAAGATCCCTTTTCTATTGACCAATTTTGTCTTTAAAAATGTCTGGAAACGATGAAGAAGATGATCTTTAGTTTGGCATTTTGTGACATTTGCTGCTTTAAGGGTACACTGTGTGAGAGAGAGACATCAGCCTGTACAAAGCCATTAGCCTACAGTGGCTATTCATACATTCAGTTAGGCACTGGACAGAAAAGTACATGCTGCTTCAAGTTGGGTAGATGGCCCAGGAGGCAGGCAGGGCATTGGATAATTAGCTGGGCTAGACTTGAGGACCAGGAGAGTGGTGGTCCATCCAGAGAAATGCTATAAGACCCTGCCAGCAAGGCCATGCAGACGCAGGTGTGCCAGGACCAATGTCATCCACCCTGCCATCTCCAAGTGATCTTTGCATGTTTGCTCCCAGCCCTAGATGGGAAGCTGTGGTTCAAGGGCTCGAGAGAAAAGGACAGGCAGGCACAAGGCACAGTGGCTCAAGTACAAGTGCATGGACCCCACAAGAGAGGGAGGGAAAACATACTGTAGTGAACAGAAAGTAAGAAAACAAGATGGAGGCACCCATCTCAGTGCTCCGACGCCAGAATGAGCGGACATCAGAAGCAAGCACCTGCACAAGGCCAGCAGCACTCTGGGAACACAACTAGAAGCCTGGCCACAAGAGCCCTGGACAAGATGAGCCTCCCAAGAGCAATAAAACCCCAGGCTACAGTCAGCTCAGCAGACACTGGTGTCCAATACACCTTCAGCAGGAAGAGGCCTCCCCAGCTACCACAGTTCCTACCAGGATCTCTCGCCTCTGGCTGGCCCTGACCTGGCTGGCCATGACCTGGCTGATCCTTCAGTGTCTGGCATCCTGGCTGGTCTGGCCTCACAAACACAAAAGCCCTAGCCTCCACCACTCTCCAGGAGCTCCTGTTGCTGTCCCTTTCCCACCAGCGGGTGGACACCTGGGCTTGCTGTGTGCTGGGAGGTGGGACTTGCAAACTGTGCTGCCTCTACCCACTGTCTGCTATCTGTGGGGGAGTCCCACCTCCAGATCCCAGTGGCATCACTTACAGCTGGATCGTTAGTTGTCAGGCTCACTGACTGTGAGTTGTTTCTCCTTTTTATATGTGAACAATAAACTGCGTTAAGATACCTGACTGCCCGCATCTTTGTGATGCATAGGCTGCATTTGAGACAGACACCTAGAAGTTGTCTGGATTTATACCTACAGGGACAGGTAGCAGGGAACGCTCCCTCCTCACCCCACCCCCAGCAGACAAGTATCCACAAGGACCCATGAATGGTTCTTCTAATAAGTGGGTTGGAATATGTAGTAAGTGGTCTCCCAACACCTTCAAGCAGAATTTCAAAGCTGTCACCAAGCTGAAGACAACTTCAATTACTGAGACACCATACATGCTAACAGGCCAAGGCACCAGCCATGGAGCCTACTCTGCTTTGAGGCTGCTCAGGAGGCAACAAAGGGAAGCTCGGGGTCTGTGTCCTAAGAGGCTGTGCATTCCTCAGGGATGGTGTCTTAGGTCCAGAAGGTAGGGCCCATCTGCAAGCTGAAGCTGCTGGGTTTCTGCCAGGATCCTACTCTTTGGTAAAGTCAGGTTGTCCAGGCAGGGGTTGGGGGTAGGGCTTAGGAATAGGGTGTAGTCTTTCTGGTGGTTTCTCACCAGAGCTCCCTCTGTTTGAAGGCTGGGCACTTAAGGAAGCTCTGATTCAGGAATGGAGCTGGGTAGATCTTTGGGTGGGTCCCAAAAAAGGGCTAGGCTCTGGGAGAAGGGGATTGGAAGGTGACAGGCCTGGGTTTGATCCATTTGTATAAAGAGTCCACACCCATTTCTGAGAAGGGATTTCCTAAAAACTCTCTTCTCTGCAGAAGGGACACCAGTGACACCAGGAAGAAGCCTGTCCCAGGGGGTAGCCTTGACAATCATCCATGGATGGGCAACAGTTCCAGAGGTTTCCTCACAGTGGCTACCAGAGAGAAAAAGCATCAGCCACCCGCTCCTGAGTACCTCATACAGGTTGGGATCTGTGGGGGAGCTGCAACATCCGCTTTCCTTGCTGTGTGGTCTCCTGCCCCCACCCCACTCTCATCCTGCCTCCCAGGCTCTCCCCTGTGACTCAGAGAGACACACATCCTTATCCATCACTGTATGCAGGCTCCTTGTTCCACTTTGAGCAACAAGATTCCTGGAAGAGTAAGGCACATACCTAACCTTACACCTGATTCCCACACTGCATCCCATGCAGTCTGTGGGCTCAGAGCCTAGCATCTCTCAGTACCAACCTTAAGCCATGAGCCCACAGAGCAGGGGTTGCTCTGAAAGTGGGTACTGCCCTGGTTGGAGTATCACAACTGTGCCTAATGCCCAGAAGCAGGAGAACTGAAGGGAAAGGCCAAACAAGAGAATAAAATTATCTAGACACTATTAACCTAATCTGAACAGTGATCAATCTTCTTTGAGCTTCAAACATGAGCCAATCTGGGATTATCTTTGCATTGGTGCTCCTGTGTATAGAAATGCAATTCTGGGCCAGGTTTCTCCACAGATATGTGCCCAGAGTTTCCAAACCCATCAAGGTTATTTAAGACTCATTTGAGTAGTTACAAAGTATTCCAAACAGCCATTCACATGGCTTGGAGACAGACTGTAAGCAACCTATTCCCCATGGATCACAGGCTGCTGCTGGGTCAGAAGTCAGCCGCCAATCTTAGGTCCCCAGAAAGGCTCTATACCTTGGCCCAGGAGGGGTAGTGCAGTCTGCTCTGCTCTACACCTGCTGATGTCAAAGTACACTTTCCAAAGTGCTGCCTACGGACAGCATCACCTGAGTTCATTTTCAGTGACTGGATTTTTTTTTCTAAACAGTTGCATAATTTTTCAGTGACATGTCTAACTGGTCTGGGTGTCGTCATTCATTTTCCATGGGGACATTTCCTTTTTTTTTGTTCTGTCTATGGATTCCCTATATATTAAGGACACAGGGTGTGTTTTAGTTCCAGCTGAGACCCCCCCTCCATCCAAACAAGCTATTTCTGATTCTTACCTGCCCTTTAATTTGCGATGCTTCAAACAAACATTTAGGTTGTCAGCACATGCTCAGAATAATCTAGGGTTCTTGTCAGTTAAAAACCAACATTTTAAGTATCAAGTGTCATAAAAGTAATGTAAATGCTACCCAAATGTGTGCTGAGTGGGCCACAACAGGTGCTTCTAGAAGAGGCTCTGACTCTTGTTCATTTAGCTAAGCCATAGACAAGCAAGGAACCAGTTCTGCCTGTGCGTCCTGGCTCTGAGTCGGGGTTCTAGACTCTTACTTCAGGGGAAGGCTCTGACTCTCCTTTGCTAGGTCTGCTTCCCCTGGTCCTGGGCCAGCTATTTATATAGGGGCTGGGCCTATAGCACAAAGAAGTGGAGTGGAGGCTGCCAGTTTCAGACATCTCAGCAGTATCGCTATGTCTACTTAACAACAGAGCTGTCCTTCTTTCTCTTACATTTGGGGAACGCTACTGTGTGTTGTAGGAGACCAGGTGATTGTACTTTAGTTCATGGTCAGGAGGTTGTAACATCCTGTGGGAAAGCAGTTACCCCTTGGATGGCATCTGGGAACATAGCTTTTGACCCACTTTATAGGTGCTAAAGGCAAAGACCAGGCCAGCTTACCTGGACTACTCACACACATGTGGCCAAACACAAGAGTTTCTTACCTGATTCTAGAGGGTAGACGATGCCCCGGGACCAGCCCACAATAAAAGCCTAAGTTCCTGGATCCCTAATGGGCATGGCCCATCATTTTCCGTTGGGAGAGTATGTTCTGTATATCTCCTGTCAGGAATATGTGGGGACCCTGCCCTGTGTGCCTTTCCTTCCTACTGATCTGGCCAGGTCTCAGTGATATTCCCACTCAGCATGAGTATGACCAGGGCTTGGTCATTAGCTCTTCTACTTGGAGCCCAGATGTATGTGACTGGGAGACTCCAATACAAACAGACTTGCAAGCAGCAAACTAGCTCAACACACTTAGGTAAACCTAGATTATGAAATACTAGATCAGCACATTGATAAACTCAAGAGTATCCATATTTAGACTATGAGTGGGACTAGACTGTTTTCTGATGGGCACATAGGCTTTCTTTCATATCCGTTACCTCTGTTCAGTCATGCTTGACTTCCTACCTGGTGCGTGGTGAGTAAACCTGTGAGCCATGTCTGACCTGTGAACCTCATGAAATCCACATGTCAGTTCACCCCTCAGTTTTGATGCCTCCAGCATTCATATGGGGGCACTTGGTCCCCAGGAATTTAGTTCCCCTCACAAGCAGAGCAACACCCGTACCAAGGCATTGAGCCCTTGCATTCCATTGTCAGCCACATGAAGACACAGCACCAAGGCACTATCTTGGAAGAGGACCCCAAACCTCCAGTGAGCTCTTAGACATCCCTGCCTCTAGCACTATGGAAAATGTGTGTCTATTATCTATAAATTATCTCATCTCAGAGATCTATGGAGGCCAGCGATGGATACAGACATGGAGGGAGACTCATGAGCAGACAGGCACACTGCACAGCAGTCCAATGTCCAAGATGGACACAGACTGACATGCCTGAGCTCTGTGAAACAGAACATGAAGTTCTCTCTTTCTGTGGGAACTGTGGACTCCCAGAACAAACTCCCAGAAGGATGCGTCCCTGTGGCAAGAGACGTGTTCCAGTCTTTCATCCACAAAGTATGGATCTATCAGGCTGCAGGGCTTGAAAAAAATCATTAAGGCAATCTTAGCATTGCCTGTTCTCCCCAAATATCTAAAATCCTCTTTCTTCACACACTTGCTTAGTGGCCTGCCTGTCACTAGCAGTTCTAAATCCTCCAAAATACACCTAGCAACTTACTTATCAGCAACAATTTCTTTCTTTTTAATTGTGTGTGTGTGTTCATATGTGCAAAGGTACATGTGTGTCAAAGATGCACATGGAGGCCAAAGGACAACTTGTCTTCCATCTTGTAGAGACAAGGTCTCTATGTAGGCCAGACTAGCCGTCTCTCATGGGATTCTCCCTATCTCACAGCAGGAGAGGGGAGTGCAGGATGACAGACTTGCCCTACAGCCCTATATGGGCTCTGGCAGTCATGGCCCTCTACTCCGGCTTCTAACTCATGTGTTTTTACTTACTGATTTCTTTATTGTTATGAACAGATCTCATTTCCTCTCTTTTTGAACTAAAGGTGAACTTTGTTTATTTTGGAAAGTTTTAAATAAAATCATAAGACATCTACTTACAAGCATGTAGTGGATAGGCCCTGTTCCTAGAGCCACTAGAAGGTCCTAGCTAAGAAGATCCTGGGCAGATGTCATACAGACCCTACAAGAACACAAATGCCAGCCCAGGCTACTATACCCAGCAAAACTCTCAATTACCACAGATGGAGAAAACAAGATATTCAATGACAAAACAAAATTTACACAATATCTTTCCACAAATCCAGCCCTACAAAGGATAATAGATGGAAAACAGAAACATAAGGAGCAAAACTACACCCTAGAAGAAGCAAGAATGTAATCTTTCAACAAATCCACATAAACCTAATTCCACCTTTTACAACAAAAACAACTGGAAGTAACAATTACTTTTTCTTAATATATTAATTTAAAAATTAATATTACCAACATATCCTAATCGATTGAAAT
>NW_022196893.1:17312629-17338633 GCF_008632895.1 Mastomys coucha | reverse complement strand
TCAGATAAATTGAAATCATGTAACTTTTCTCATCATAATGCAATAAAAGTTTTTTAAAAGAAAAAAAACAAAAATTGAAACTTGAAAAAAATGCTTAATATATTAATCATTAATACTGTGTTTAGGTTTATCATGATTGGTCCTGGAGAAATAAATGGCTTGGCATTTAAGAAGGTCCTAGCTGGCCTGTAGGGAATGACCTGGTAACTCCTCTTGCTTTCCTTTGAGATGAGTGGAGACTTAGCATCTGTGGCTACTAAGTGAGAATCTAGAGAGAACAGGAGAGGGCAGTTCTGAGTGTGGGCTCCAGGCTGTGTGGCCCCCTGTCCTCTCAACCTCCAATCATGTTTTCTGCATTTGCTCATTTCCACGGCCATGTCTCATATCTAGAACCCTTTCTGGAACCCCACGACCATTTTCACCCTGACCCATGTTAATTCTGAAGCTTGGTCATCTGTTTCCCAGCTTGTTGGTGTCCTCTGAGCTAAGGTGGCAACCCCAATGCAGAGTCTGTGCATGGACCACACAGGATCCACACTGACTCCCTCCCTGCCCCCTCCCCCAACTACATGACAACTGCTTCTTTTCCTGGTGAAGCCCCTGTCCTTTTACTGTCAGGCTTTCTCTTCTACTCACTGGCTCTCCTGGGAAATGCTGCTTCCCTCTGCCCTGCAGCTCCTTCAGTTACTCCCATCCCATCCCAACAGGCTTTTCTCTCAGCCTCCCTCCTGTTGCCTCCCACATACCTCGCTGTGGGGTATACTAGGTCCTCTTTCCAATGTGCCTGTCTGGTCATCCTCCCCTGCTGAATCTTGATATTCCTTGCCCTGGGTATAAGGTCTCTTCTGGAAAAAAAGGGGCCATCCCTACCTGTCTTCCCCTCTCCTTTTGCAGAATGGTAGTCACCAGGCTCATCTACAATGGCAACACTCTTCTGATCTCTCTCCTGTTACACCTCATTGCCTCATCTTATTTCCCTTCCCTGTCCCCACTGCAGGCGCCCATAACAGAGTCCCATGTTGGCCCAGCGAAGAAGCCCCCCTCACTCCCAAGCCACTTCCAGCTTGAGCTACCCGAGGGTGGGAACAGGACCCGAACCAAGCAGCGCTCTGGGGATGATTACTGAGCAAATACAGAAAATGTGGATGGAGGTTGAGAGGACAGGGACTACACAGCCTGGAGCCCACACTCAGAACTGCCCTCTCCTGTTCTCTCTAGATTCTCACTTAGTAGCCACAGATGCTAAGTCTCCACTCATCCCAAAGGAAAGCAAGAGGAGTTACTAGGTCATTCCCTACAGGCCAGCTAGGACCTACACATCCTTCTAGTGGCACTAGGAACAGGGCCTATCCAAACCCTGCCCCCATGAATTTGACAGGGTATGGGTCCTCACTGCTTCACAGGCAGCACTCATCACATGCACACAGACAACACAGGCTGGCGGCTGTGTAGATCTACAAGAGTGTTCACAGACCACCAAACCTACAGACTCCTCGGCAGCTGCGGTCCACAGAAAGTCCCACGCTTGTCCAGGAGACATCATCTGAAACAACGCTGTAGGTGGCTGCCACCTCCTGTTTTTACAGAGCTTCTATCTTTAAGACAGAATAAAAGCCCCAATCCCTCCATAGGAGGAAGCTCACCAACATATTGCCTTACTACTCTGGGCCAGCTGTTTCTGGAGATTGGCAGGGCACAGTGAACCCTGTCTGGGCAAAGCGCAAGTGTGCCAGGTGACCAGCTCTAGAGGTAGGGATAAGACAGACACAAAGCACATTTTACAGCACTGCACTTGGACAACACAGTCCAAAGGCCAGGAAAGCCAAGCTTGGGGTCAGATTATGAACACAATGCCTCCTGGGAAGGCATCAGCAGTCTTGTGTGGGGCCCTGCAAGGTCCATGTTTCAGCTATGCAGCCACTCCAGAGTGTCACACTCTTGTCAAGTGTGTGCCACACTGCAGCCAGCACTGTGGGGTCATGTGTCCTGGAGGGAACAGCAGGCACTGAGGGGAAGGCACAGGCTTCCTTCCTTTCACTCCCAAAAACACTTACTGGAAAAAAAAAAAAAAACACATAAAAAAACAGAAAACAAGGAAGGCAAAGAGTGACAAGTGCCATCCCAGGAGATACAAGAGTGACAAGTGCCACCCCAGGAGATACAAGACATTCTACACCCTGGAGCTCCTTTCTCCCCAAGTGCCGCCCCAGGACATACAAGACATTCTACACCTGGAGCTCCTGTCACTCCAAGGACCCCTTAAAACTATGGCTGAAGAAGCACAAACATGAATATAGGACCTCACTGGCTGGCAGGGATAATGCAGCTTGTGGAGAGACCCCAGCTGCATACACTGTGCAGAGCCTATGGGCATCATGGGTAATGTCCTGGGTGCATACCAGACACAGACGGCAAGGAAGGTACCTGTAGGAGGACACTGCCATGCAGTACACAGATCCTTACACACCGAGCCATGAACAGTCCCTGGGGGGAGGGGTACCTCTACCCAGGGACCAAAGGCCCAGTGCACAACCAGAATATCCCCGCCTGTTCCACATGCCACAGCTGGCCCACCACATCTACAGAACCATTCAGAACCAGCCCACAGGCAGCACCCTGGCTGCCACGCCCTTGCTCTGGCCTGCAGGCCAGTGCCTGCCCTTCCCTGAGTGTGCCTCCCCCTCAAGCACAATCCTGCACCTATGGAAATGACAGGCAGCAACATGGGACTGCCTACACGGTCAATCCCAGTGAACAGAGTAGGGGTTGTGGCAGCCACTTGCCAGCCAACAGCCCACTTCCAGAGGCTCACCCTACTCCACTTCCATGGGGTAGAATCATTTCCTAAAATGTCACGGTGGCAAGCACAGTCACTGACACTCACCAGGACCCCAGACTTCTTCACTTAATTTAATTCAGTTCTCCACAACACACATTGGGTTCATGGCACACACTCCCTCCAGCCTCCAGGCCACTGAAGCACACTTCCTTAAAACTGTAGCACAATCCTTAAAACTGTAGTATACAATCTACCCTGTGACTCCGTCCTCCCCATCCACACCAGCACCGGGAAGCTGCAAGGATGGCGTCCAGGCAGCACCACACCCTGTACTGTCCTGCCCCTGTCATCCCCATCCCAAGCTGTGTGAGGAGGAGGACGGTGAGTGATGACACACAGGAGGCCAGCAACTCACTGGACTCAGCCACCCAATGTGAACCAATAATCACAACAGCATAACTGCGGCCAAACAGCAAGTACTTAAACAAGCGTGTGCTGAAATAAATGCTGCTTCAGCAAGAGCAGGGGATGCCATCACTGCAGCCTGTCAGGATGCCATGGGTCCTGTATATCACACATATGGCTACAATGTCCCCAACTACTCCAGTGTCAAGTAACTACACATACCTTTTGATCACCTCCCAAGGGGCTTAGGCCCTGCTGTGACACATCACTTTATATCCTCACAAGATAAAGGCTGTACCTAGGAGCCCATGATCAATGGTCCTGATCTGGTCTGAGCCAGTGTGTGGAGAGAGGTACAGACAGCCCCTTGCTAAAGGTGGCTGTTGAACACATGTGGTCTAGGGTCTTTGTGGGAGCTGCAGAGGTATTGTTATAGGAATGGGGGATTCCTCCCCTAAGCACATGGCTGTGCCCAACATTAGTTCTCTGCTACCCAGATCCAACTCTAGGCTGGCCTAGCCTGGAAAGCAGCAAAGTCCGCCTAGGGCCTCCTTAGACACCTTGCCCAGTAGTGAAGCCTGATTCAAGATGGCAGTTACCTGAAAGCCTACCTCAGCTGAGACCTTTGACCCTCAGGAAGTGGGGAAGCAATGTGAGTCTGGCACAAATTCTCCTGGAGGCTCCTGAGAACCAGTCAGGGCCTGGAATGCATATTGTCCATTGGGAACCCAACATACTGGCCAGCACACTGAGTAGCCACTGGACATCAGGAAAGGAGGGCCCTTCTCTCTTCTGTAAGCAGGAGTTAGGGTAACAGATCAGGCGAGTGCCTGTAGAAGCAGCCCTGCTTCCCAGTGTGTGTACTGGTGACAAACAAGCATACTGTGGGAGACGGAGCTGAGCATTTAGAGCGTCTTACTCTATGTCACTTGGTTACAGGGCAAGTCTTGCTCCCTAGGGCCTCCAAGTTCTCAGGATGCAGCCAGGTAGGCCAGATGGCTTCAGCTCCAGTAACCTCACATCCACCTAGTGGGGCCGGATGGCTTCAGCTCCAGTAATCTCACATCCACCTAGTGGGGCAGGTGGCCAGTACATCTCAACCATTTATAAACCATATACATGAGGCTAGAGAAGGGAACCTGGAGTCCTGGCCAGCCTAGAACCACAGTCAGCACACTGAACAGTCCACAGGACACTGAGTTTGGTCATGATAGGGGCAGCAACCCCTATCCCTGAGGAAAAGGACAACCTCATGCCCCATGTACTTAAAACACTGTGGACGAGTGGGCAGGCTGGTTCTCTGTCTGCCAAGCCAAGGGTAGCGCTGGCAGCCCCTTCCCTGGCCAATGCCCTCACCTGGCCATGGGCCTTCCTTCTACCGTGCCCTTATCTGGGCGGCCACCCTCACTAGGAGTGAGTCTTCACACATCAGTTGAGGCAATCAGGGAAGCTCTTCAGGTGAGATTCCCTACAATTTCCAGCAAGTGGACACAAAAACCAACTGTTACCCCTGAGGTCTCAGAAGGCCTTGGTGAGACTGTGCAGGACTTTACTGACTCCCCCAACAGTCATCAGATGGGAAGCAGGGAGCTCAGAGCCATCTGAGAAGCACGGAGCGGAGGAAGGAGATCACTGAGCCGCCCCAAGTTACCACGCTGGGAACCCCAAGGACCACAGGCCACTCAGCCTATCGAGAGCTGGAGGGAAGGGAGTGACCACAGAGAGTCAGTGCACAGTCCTATCCCTACAAGGCTGGTGTCTTCTTTGCTGTACCCTAGACTGCCCCACCCTGCATAGCTGACCCAAGGACTTTTTCATACCTCAGTGATAACAGAAAGCACCTGGGAAGGGTCAACAGTCCTTACAATACCTGGACCACCTCATGGGGGACCCAGGTAGCCCAGGATCTGGGGACCTGGACCATGGGGTTTCCTGGCAGAACACACAGTTGGCAGGACATATGTGGGTTCCTTACAGTTCCACAGTTAAACTGGTAAGGGAACTTACACAGAGAAGATAGACAGTGTCTCCCAATTCACTCAGCTATCAAGTGACTGCATAGATAGGAGCTCAGGCTGTATGGTTCTTTTCCAACTCAGGCCCCAACATACATATCACAGGCCCCGTGATGAGGGCCCTGGGAACTGGAGGTTACACCAGGCCCTCTAGGGTCACACTGGTGAGGACACACAGCTCAAGAAGCCCGGGGTTTGCTACATAATAGCTCATGATGCCAGCCCAGTTCACACCATGGTGGCCAAGTGCCATCAGCTCTGAGTCCCAGCAGGAGGTCAGCAGTGAGCCATAAGCAGTGCTCCTCACAGCTCCTCCACAAATCAGGCATGAACTAGAATTTAATAAACCTTTCTCCCAGCAGAAACCCTAACTCGGGCTCTTTTGAACAGCAGTTACTTACTTGAAAATCTCTTTCTTCTAGAATTTCTCTCCTCCATCTCACGAGGAAAGCAGCACAAACATATAAGTGGAAATGAGAAAAGCCCTCCGGTTCAGACTGAAAGAGAAAAAAACAAGGAGGGTCACTTAGTGTACAGAGCCATCAGCCAACGTAGTGTACAGAGCCATCAGCCAATGGCTAAAGCCATGGGGGGGGGGGCTCTCCAGTCAGGGCCACAGGGAAAGTTCACTTTCACTCAGAGACTGCACTGCAACATGCCCATCTCATTACAGTAAATGCCATTTTAAATACCCGAAGTTTGGTAAACAAGGTCCCAGCCTAGGCTTTCAACAATGTCAAGGGCAGTGACTTTCTTCGGCTGACGACAGCCTGGGATAGTGCCGGTAGATCTGGTGAATGTCCATCCTACAGCAGGCATCAAACCTGAGCTTTGGAGAGCAGCTTCTACTTCCCAGAGGAGAAAGCAAGCCTGAAAACTGAGGAAGCAGCCCGAGAGGGACACCAAACAACCACTGATGAAGAGCTGTCTGCTGTGTGGGCGTCAATAAGGCATGCAGCTGGAAGGACAGGAAGTCTAGTGGCTTCTACCCGAATTCCCACCCATGTGTCTCTCTCCAGTGCAGTCCGATGCATGCCTCCCTCTGTTCTTACCACCTCATGATGCTGTCACCCCTGGAGACCTGCTGGGCCTGCCCAGCCCACCCCACTGGACCTGCACAGCTCCCTTCTAGAAGGCTTTCATTCCTTCACCCCCTGCAACTCCTACCTAAGTTCAAGGCCATACCACCAACTACTAAGACTGGTGGTCCCCAAGCTTAGGGTTCAGTTTGTCACCTTCGTGGTTCTGCCACGTCCAGGCATACCTATGCAGCTACTGTTACTGGCATATTAAGCAATATAAGTATGCAGTGCGTCAGAAGGTGGCATGCTTTGGGAAAAAACACAGCAAACAAGGGGGAAGGATAACAAGAGGAGTGTCTATGCACACTCAGGAACCTGCTCTAATTTCTACACAATGGTCAGTCAGCTATAGAAACATGAAAGCAAAGAACCAAAAGGGAGTGCCAGGCAGACAACAGAAACACAAAGGCCCCCAAGGTCAGAGAGTGCCAAGGACCACTCAGAAACACTAAGATCAGCAGTGCTATTGACAGTCAGCAAAGCTGGCAGTGCAGGAAAGCTTGTGGAGGACAGATCTGCAGGCCCATGCCACCAAGTGCTCCCATGAGCCTGGAAAGCTCTTAGCAGGCAATTAAAAGGTTCCCCTGGCTTTCCTACTGAGAACACAGGCAAGGTGGAGAGAAGAGCTCAGGACCAGCTTGAGGCACCGCCCGCATAAAATGGCAGGTGTAAGCTGGTTGGTGGTAGCGCACACCTTTAATCCCAGCACTCAGGAGGCAGGGACAGGCGATCTTTGAGTTCAAGGCCAGTCTGGTCTACAGAGTGAGTTTTAGGACAGCCAGGACTAGACAAAGAAACCCTGTCTCAGAAAAATAAAACCAAACGAAGAAACAAAACAAAACCTGAAAGGTGTTAGTGATATGCACCAAAAAGGGGCAAGAGCTTGTAACTAGCATGCACATTCTAGGTCCACATTAAAGGTTGAGCACATAGTATACTGCTACATGTGAGACTTCAGGGTCTAAGAGGAAGAGGGAGGAAGGACTTTAACTCTGGTGGACTTGCAAGATGAGAGGCTTTACGGCTGCAGCAGAACACGTTTGACAAGATACCTGTGACTCTAAGCCTGGGCAAGGAGTTAAGAAGTGGTCTTGAGCAGGCACACTGACAGCGGTCATGGGCTCCCATGCAGGAGGAGTGGGAATGTGGTCATTGGCCTTAGTGACATGGAAGCCACTGGGCAAGGCCGGCTGACCACTCTCAGGCCTAGCGGTGGGCACTGTTTCTTCATCTCCCTGCACTCCCTACCCAGCACTGTTAGCTGAACAGCCAAGCCACTTTGCCTCTACTTCCTGGCTTTAAGGGATCAGCTGCCATCATGTCATTGCAGAGAGTGATGTCCGCTCAGGCCTGGCATCACAGCAGCTTCAGAAAGTCTGCTGTGCTCCAGGCTGAAGAGAGCTATGCTCCAGGCTGAAGAGAGCTCTGCTCACAGTCACAGATGATGTGTGAATCCACTGCAACCGCAAACAGTGCTCATCCATCTGGTGATGGAGATGGCGCCCTGAGAGTTCCCTTGACTGAACCAACCTTGTATTCCCAGCATGAACTACATCCAGTCACAATGTAGCCCAGCTTTTAATGATATCTAGGTCCTGACTGCACTCACTCTGCAAGGTGAGACTGTAGAATCTGTTCTCTAACTTCTTTGCAGGGTCTAAGCATTCGGCTCTTGGCCTCTTTCCCCTTTCCTTTCTCAGAAGGACACACACAAGTTTGGGATGTGTATACTTCTGATTCCTGATAGACAGCCCCATGTGCTGGTCAGGATCTGATGACTTTTCTATGAGACAAACTGCACCCCTGAATTAATTTTTATATGGTTACAAAACAATCCAGACTTCCTCACAGTTTTGCACATTCTTATTTTTTTCTAGAAATGTCTCATCAAAGTTTTCAAACTTGCTCATTATACATTTTCTCTCTAGATTTCTGTGCATTTAACAGTAATACCTTATTTGGAAATGTGTGCTCCACACACACCTTTTTTTTTTTTTTTTTTTTTTTTTTTTTTTTTTGAGACAGGGTTTCTCTGTGTAGCCCTGGCTATCCTAGAACTCAGGCTAGCCTTGAACTCAGAAATCTACCTGCCTCTACCTCTCAAGTGCTGGGATTAAAGGTGTGCACCACCACTGCCCAGCTACTCACTCCATTTTTTTAGACTGGCCCTGAGGTTACAACCCTCCTTATCCTCCTGGTCCTCCTCCTGCTGTGTGGACCTCTTAGAATTCCTCCTTCTACTTCAGTTGCCCTTTCCTCCACGTTAGCAGTTAAACAGGTTTAAGCTCAGTTGTTTTCTAAAAACAAGCAAACAAACAAACAACTTAAGATATCGATGATGGGTATTCTGGCTGGTTTTGTGTCAACCTGATACAAGTTAGAGTCATCAGAAAGGAAGGAGCCTCAGTGGAGGAAATGCCTCATGAGATCCGGCTTAGTAAGGCATTTTCTTAATTAATGATCAATGGGGGAGGGCCCAGCCTACTGTGGGTGGTGCTATCCCTAGTCTGATGGTTCTGGGTTCTATAAGAAAGCAGGCTGAGCAAACCTGGGGAAGCAAGCCAATAAGAAACATCCCTCCATGACCTCTGTGTCTTCTCCTGCCTTCAGAATCCTGCCTTGCCTGCCCTGCCTGCCCAGCCTGCCCTGCTGACTTCCTTAAATAAAGAACAGCAGGCGATATGGAAATGTAAGCCAAATAAAAAAAAACCCTTTTCTCCCCAACTTGCCTTGTGGTCATGGTGTTTCTGCACAGAAACAAACCCCCTGACTGAGACAATGGGCATGTGTCAACCTCTCGGTCACCTTGATTATTCCCTTTCTCTAAATGTGGCTCTCTCTTGTAGTCTGTTGTGGACATTATCAAATACAGACAGAAGCCGAGTACTTTCTTTTTCCAGTTCCTTCTCTAACTTAAGGGAGCTGGCTGCAAGCTCATTACTGTCTGGCTTTTTTCATTTGTGATAGAAGCAAGCAATACAAGTCTGTCAGTCACCCTCAGAAGCCACACTTCAGCAGCACTCCAGTCTTAATGAAGCTTTATCATCCCAGTGTCTAAGAACATGCCATTGGCTTTTAGATGTCTTTTTTGGATCATACCTGATTTATCAGTACATTTTCCAATTTGAAAATGCATGGTTCATTTTTATACCTTTAGCTTCTGAGGTGCTGACTGCTGGTTAATCAACTTCTTTTAGGATGGGACTCAAGGACTCCAGTTCTTTGAAGGTAATTTGGATTTGGGTTGGAATAGAACACAGCTTCCACAAATGTTTCCTGAGGCAGCATCCTTGGAGGACAGAGCGTGAACAGAGAGGCCACAGTCCTGGCTCTGACACAGCCAACATGACTAGGCTGCCAGTGAGTGAGCCATGGGGACCACCCCACACTCTGTAAGTAGCCCTAACAGAGCCCTGGTTCACCAACTTGGGCCTGGACAGGTCCTTCTTTTGCTTTGCTGGTATCTGCGGTGAGTAGATGTTTCTCTAGGTATCCATAGAAAAAGCCACCCCATAAAATGCCTGCTGTTCTGAAACACATGGCTGGAATTTCTGGAGGCAGCAATTCATATATGTCTATTGAAGAAAACTAATTCATAGTCTTAAATAATTTTCAATCCAGGAAATAAGGATGTATTAAAAAAAAATCCCTATGACAACAGTAGATTTATTTTCTCCTCATAGCTCTGCCAAATTTGTTTTCTGTACTGGAAGGTACGTTATTGGGTGCATACAAATTCAAAATGTCTTCAATATTCTGTCGATAAGCATCGCCTTCATCTCAAGCAATCCACTGCACAAGTGTCTGGCTTAGAGCAGCAGCAGGCCAGCAAGACACAGCGGTGATGTGTCATCAATCCGCTTTGCTCAGTATCTAGTTTACAATGAATTACATCCTAGTATGTGTGTCCTGTGAAAACATCATCACAGTTAGGACAGCACACACATCTGTCTATCACCCCATATGTGTCCTTGTGGCCACTGAGAAGTCCTCTCACAGTGCCAGTACTGAGCTGTTCTTCAACACACACCAGTTTATGACTCACACTTGCACAGATATGCCACTCTACTGTATGGACTTTTTCCAATGTCCTTCACTCAGAGCTACTGTTTTGAAATTTGTCTGTCATGTTCCATGCACCCAGAGTGCATTCTCTGCAAATTCCACAGAACACTTCCCTGAATGGCACACCACGGTTTGTTTTTCCATTCCCTGTAAATGTTAAGGTTCTCCTGAGTGGGCATACCACAATTCATTCCCCACAAACACTGAGGTGTTCCTCTGTATCTATTCCCTATAAACACGAGGCATGTTTTCCTGGATGAATGTATCCATTCACCTGTCTAAAGACACTGAGCTGCTTCCAGCTCATGGCTACGATGCAGAGCTGTGTGCACGCTTGTGCATTAGTCTCCCTATAGACACATGTTGCCAAACTACTTTCCAGAGTGGCTCTACCACTAAGTTCCCAGGAGTGCTGAAGGAAGTTCATGCTCTATCCCAGCCAGCATCCTACAGAGCCAAACAACTGTCTTAACTGAGCTTCTAATAGCCTGCAGAAGTGTTTCACTGCGGCTTCCAGGCCCCTAGCCACACTTCCCAAATGACCACTGACTAAACGTCCCTCATGTTGCCCGACATCTTTTGGTACTTAAGAGTTTTTTTTTTTTTTTTTTTTTTTTGGCTGTTTACCATTCTTGAGTTTTAGAGATTGTTTTCTTATATTCGTCATGTTAAGTCTCTTGCAAGTCTCTATAGGGAAATGTGACGAGACGAGACCTTGTCTTTCCACACTCTGAAGAGTGGCTTTGGGGAAATGTGTCTTAAATTCTGCTGCAGGTTCCATTTTAATTTGTTACATCTAAGAAACCTTCCCCCAACTCAAGAGCGCACGGGGTTTGCTTCTAGTACAATTTTACACTTTCTGTTTAGGTCTCTGGTCCACTGCCAATCGCTTTTTCACAAATGTAATGAAGTTCAGGGGGCGCGTGTGCACACAAACAATGCCCTAACAATTTGCTAAGAAGCTGGTGCCCACCCCCTGAGTTAAGGTTGAGGTCACTCTGGCTTTCATGTCTACCCTTCTCCAGAGCACTGCTGCCTTGCATCTCCTCCATTCTGTATCGATTGCATAGTCAGTTTTCAATTACTGCAAAAGAGCTTGTGAATCTACAGATCAACGTGTGTGTGTGTGTGTGTGTGTGTGTGTGTGTGTGTGTGCGCGCGCGTGCGTGCGCTTATTTGTATGTCTGTGTGTGTATATGTCTACGTCTATGTGTGTGTGTATATGCGTGTTTGTATCTTTATATGTCTGTGTGCATGGGTATGTCTGTACATATCTGTAGTTGCACACATGCCCACCCTAGAAACCCTGAGATTTCTTACCCTTCACTCACTCAGGTCTCTCTATCTTCAGCAGCATTTTGCAGTTTTCAGGATTCAGATAAATTGCAGTGTTTGCCAGAATGTCCCTAAAAATGTCATTTGTTCTGATGGTACTGAAGATATTGTCCTGAAATCTTCCAATCTGCTTCCTTATGTTAGTAGTTGGCTAACTTCTGGAATTTTTTTTTTCTTTCTTTCTTTTTATCCTTAATTTCCCTTTGTCTCTACAGTGACAGATCTTTCTAAATGAAGTCAAGGTCCCTAATTCAGCAGCTTGGTCCCTGTGAGCCATGACTGACACTTTCTGTTATTCTGCATCCTAAAACTCTCAACCTGCTGGTGACTCCATGCCCTCACTTCTTTTCCTCCTTGTAGTGAACTGACTTGTCTTTACTCATTATTCCAAGGTCTACCTCTAATTGACCCAGAAATTAGCGAGTTTCTGCTCTTAGTTTAGCAGTAGCCTTATTTTAGCAGACAAAGCTTAACTCCGTGGATAAAATGGGGCCTACAAGATGATGTATGGAGTAAAGGTGACTCCCACCTGCCTAATAACCTGAATTCCATCACTGGGCTCCACACACTGAGGAAGAGAACAGACTCTTGCAAGTTGTCCTCTGACCTTGTATACATATGAGAAACATGTGCGCGCGCACACACACACACACACACACACACACAATGAACAATAAAAGAAAATTAATCCTTATCCTTATTTTAATCCCCATCAACACAGAAGGTTAGGAATACCTTCGCTGTGGTCACAGCCAAGCCATGCATTGCTTTCCCCTTCCCCAACTTCACACAAGTGGTCTGTCATCTTGGCTACCCTCCTTAGCACCTGGGAAGCCCTTTGTGTTGCTTTCTCGATTGGATTTGCTCAGAAAATCCTTGTCCTGTCTTTTGGGGTCACCACTTTTCATGAAATCCAGGAACCCAGCTTTCCTACCATCCTCAGGGCAGTCCTAAGTTGTCTGACGTTCAGTACACCATATTCTAGCTTCTGCTATTTAATGCTCTCAGTCTACTTGTTATTCAACTGACTCTCTTTGGCTGCTCTCTAGAACCTTCTTTGGTCTTGTGCATTTTCCTTATGATGATTATTTTGTCAGAGATGTCTTATCTTTTGGGATCTAGGGGCAGTTCTGACAAGAGGAAACCATGATCAGATCTGTTAACTTCACACCAAGAATTCATCTGTCTCTCTCATGGTCTCTGGTGAGGCTGATTGTCATTCTGTCCCCATTTCTTTTATATTTTATATCCCTGTTGGCAAAGGATTTTCTTTCAATCTTTATTTTAGCTAACTAATATCCTCCCCTTCTGTGTCACAATTTCCTTTAAACTTTTTTTACTGCATGTATTTGCCTCTGTGTGTATGTAGACACTCACACACCATATGCATATGCACATGCATGGCATAGCATGCATGTGGAGATCAGAGGACCACCTGCGGAGTCTTTCCTCTCCTTCCACCACGTAAGTTCTGGTGATCACACTCAGCTCATTAGGCTTGGTGGCAGCCACCCTTACCTGCTGAGGGATCCTGCACATCCCTCATGTAATGCTTTCTCTGTAATTCATTTATCACATTTGACTCTGAGGGCTTTTCAGTCTCTCACTCTGGCATGGTTCCCTTTCCTTCTCCTTCCATCTCTCCAGTCCAGGCATACTCTAGGCCGCATCCCAGGCACCTCCTCACACACCCATCTCTGAAGCTGTCTTTTCTGCTGACTCTTATGTCTGTGACTCCCTTCCTTGGAACATATGCCTGCTGGGATTCCCTGAAGCTGCTTTCAAAAAGGCCTTTCCTTTGCTTGGTGCCTTACAGGACTTTGAGCCAGGCTACTTGAAGTCAATTTTCAATGGGCAACTTTTCCAGGCAACTGTCAGTGACCTGGAGCCCCAAGCCCACCTGAACGCAGGACAGTGGTTGGCAAGGACATGAGGGTGGATCCTTCCTTTTTCATTACCTCTATGGCCAAAGCTAAGAAAGTAAAGCCCAGCACCTGGCAGCTCTGAACAGTGTCCTGGTTGTAGCAGTTGGCTCATTAAAAGTAACAGGCAGATCCCAGATAGCACAGGGCAGACGTCTGGGTAATGCAGCTTTGAAGCCATTCTTTCAAGTTTTTCAGCTTAGAGAGTTCCCCCAGATGCCTGGTCTCTGAAGTGGTATCCATGTTTGTAAAAACCACACCAGCCCCGGTGGTGCATTCTGGAAGAGGAGGACTTAAAATCTCTATGGAGAAACAAGCAGCAACTGAGTAACTGCAGTAAGACAGCGCAAGACCTTCACCCAGTGGCCTTAGCACTCTGCCACGGTGTGACCAGGATGCCTCCTCCAACTCAGAGGCACTGTCATGCTATTATATCATGTCACTAACCATGGAGGACCACAGTTGCCACTAGCCTCTTGTCTGATACCCCTGACCTTGGACCTTCTCCTGCTTCCTGCAGTGCTCCAGACCTGCAGCCTGCCTGGCTTGTGCAGAGGTGTTGGCACAAGCCCTTGTTCTGCCAGAGAAACCCATTCTCTCTTCTGAGCCCCGTCGCTCCTCCTGGGGTCCTCACCAAGTCTGCTGCTGTTTCCCACACTGCGATCATTGATGGTCATAGACTCTATCTTCTAGTCCTCTGTTCCACCTACTCTGGGGTCTCTGGGACCCCTTTCCTTTGCAATCCCTGTCCCCAAACCCAACAGTGGAATTAAGAGACAGAATGAAACCCCATCCTCCCAGCCTCCTGGCTCCCCTGAGGGTCCAGTGTGGTTGGCAGACAGCATTAGAGAAGAAGAACTAAGCAGTAGCTAAAGAAACAGGCCTTTGTTTTCCTTTCTAATAAATACTAAAGATGAGCTGATCCTTGAGGACTGGAAGGAAGTTCCCTACAGAACAAGGCCAGAGCGCAGCGTTATAAGCACTGAGAGGACCAGGGGCTCAGGAGTGCTGGGGACAGTCCAGATTGATGGAGTCTGTACAGAGCCTTGGACACACTCTTAATTCACTCACCAGCCTTTTATTAATCAGAAAAGGCTCAGGTGGGTTGCAGGACACCCACCTATGGGTTGCCAACCCCATAGGAACTCAAGCACTGAGCTGTGAATGCTGCAGCTTGTCATGTCTCCAGCTGAGAGTGGAACAAGGCGTGAGCCGAACTCCACAGAACAGGCGTTGTGGACAAATGGAGTTTTATGGCTTGGCTTAAGTGGATTATTTGTCTTCAGTGACTTGGTAAATTATATTAGAGTAACAATTTGATAAATAAAAAATTCTCATCAAAGATGGAAAATGGGCCTCTGCTGTAATGAAACCTAACCCAGAAGATTCATAGCAGCATCCCAGGAAGAGGCATGCACAGTGGGGCAGGGGAGGGCAGCAGTTAAAGACATACCCCGGGCCAGACCTGCTCAATCTGCTTCCCCCACATAGCCTGTCACCATTCCAGACAATGGTCAAGCCAACAGGCTACCGCTAAGACTTGTGGAGGAGCCCTTTGCCAGCAGAAAAGACCATGGCTCTTAGAATCCCCTTGTCAGGGACATTTCAGACCACAGAGAAGGACAGTGTAGGCTGTTTCAGTATGGTCATGCCGGAGAGCTGGACCACAGGCTTTAGAAAGCATCTGAACCCTAGTCCAGTCCTTCCTTCTAGCCCTGGTTCCCTGTCCTCTCTAACCTCCCTGCCCATAGCCATGAACACCAGGCCTGCCTCAGTTTCCCAGGCTCCATGGAAAAAGAATTGGGAGGGGAGCAGAAAAGAGGACAGAAAGAGTTGTTCTGCAGAAAGAGCTCCTGGATAACTGTGGTCCTGTTTTGTTTGGGAATTTCATGGGGGGGCGGCAGGAGCGTGGAAAGCTCCCTCCCTCGGCCTAAGCACAACAAAACTGTAAGGGTGCTAGGAATGACCTGCTTTTCCCAGCAGACATCCAGAAGTCAAAAACCTGTCACATGTGTGAATGTTTCTAGATGGGGGGGGGGGGGTGTGGAGTCGGAGGGCATGAGGTGCTCATGGGCTATGTTATCAGCTAGGGGTTATTATGTTACTCCTGTACCTGGTTAGATAAAGGGGCCCCAGCCAACCATTCAGGCTGCTGTATTACAGAGATCCCTTGTCAATGGTCCCCAGTGTTGGACCTGCCCTGCTTCTGCTCCTCTGAGAGGCCTGAAGAGCACAGTCAGACCCTGGAACCTGATGGCTTACAACCCAAGTGTGTCCAGAATGGAGCACTGTGGCACTGCCCTTGCTATCCTCGCAGGAGCATCTGGACCTCACACAGGAGGCTCCCACAGACCAGGCACATCAGAGGTGTGGCAAGGGGAGTACAGCTGAGGACATCTGAGATGTGCTGGTGGCTGGTGGCTACCAGTCTTAGCAGAGCATCTATGGCCTGTCCCAGGGCTCCTCCCTGTACGGGTGGCACGGCACCACTGTCCTGGTACCTCCTGTCTACATCCTCTGAGCACTGAAGCACTCAGGAGTTCAAGGTTCTCATCATGTGGTATGTTAGGAACTCTTTGTTGCTATGATCAAACACTAAGACCCAAAGTGACTATGGAGGGAAGAATTTATTTGGGCTTATGGTTCTGGAAGGATGAGTTCATGGTGGGAAGCATGGCAGCAAGGGGAGAGGCATGTGGTCTGAGCAGGAGGCTGAGAGTTCACACCCTTAACTATAAGCATGAAGGAATCAGGCAGAACAACCCAGAAGTAGAACAAAGCTATTCATGTTCACCCCAGTGACCTACTTTCTCCAGCTAAGGCTGTGCCTCCTAAACCTTCCCCCAAAGTGCCACCAACTGCAGGCCAAGTGCTCAAACGCCCAAGCATGTGGGGACATCTCATTGGGACCACCATATGTGATAACAACAGAAGGGCAGGTTTTGTTTCATATCATTTTGGCATTACACTGTCTTAATCACTAGGTAAGGAAACAGTAATTGACGACTTGGCAGTAAGTCTGCCAGGGCTAGATTCAGTCTCACCCCACTGTGAGCACTGTGCAAGTCGGGAGGAGCTTCTGAGCTTTGAGAAGGAATGTGATGTTTGAAACACGTCCTGCCAGACTCAAGTGCTACCTACCCCACAGAAGCCCAGAGCTAATTTAGTTAAAGCTCTATCCATCTACCCAGAGACTGGGTATCATATTCCCGCCTACTGTTTGCAGAAAAGATCCTCTTCCTGACAGAGACTAGTGATGCACTGAGGACAAGCCAGGGCGAGCCTGTGACAGCAGATTGGCCAAGCACAGGCTTGAGAGGCCACCTAGTTGGGCTTTATTCTCTCTACTATATAGCCCCAATCACTTCCCTACAATAGTTCCCACTAGTGGCTGTCATTGCCTGCCTGTCCCCCAGCTCAGGCCTAACCCAGGACTGAGGCTCACTGTCCTCAGGAGAATACACACCCAACACCCAAGCTGGGCAGGCCCTCAGGATTAGCTTGGGTAGCTCAGCCACAATCCCACTTCAGGGTTGTGTGGTTGTATCTTCACTGTGGTTCAAGCATACAAAAGTCCCGGTATGAACAGTGACCCTGATGTCTACTGGGATGTGACAATACCTACCTCACCCTTTTTATATACCAAGGGTAGAGTTGAGTACTGACCTACAACTCTTCCTAGCTCTTTTCCCAAAACACAATTCACCCTGGCTCTACCAGCCTCAAGCCTTCTGTGCTCGATGTGTACTTCCTACATGTTTCTGGAAGTGAGAGCAGTGACTAGGCCCTTTTTTTTCTTTGTTCTATATTCTAATATTCTCTATCCTTTGTGATCCGTGATAAGGATCAGGGAGTCTTGGCTTTATGAGGGCCAGACCTCCACCTCTGCAGTGACATTAGCAATGAAAGTACAGAATGGGAAGACTAGGGCATTTTGTCTAGAACATTCTCCCAAACTGGGAAACTTTGTGAGGAAGGAACTCATCAACAGTCCACCTCCATTGTGACTTTTCTACGGCATGTGGACTCCGAAAGTCAAGAGCAGCAACTGCTGCTCCCCACAAATACAGGCTTCCCACAACCACCTGCCCCACACCTATAAAGCACTGCCAGGTACCAGGGACAAAAAGCCCCATGTGCAGATGTCCCTGGAGTCTACACATCACTCATAGGGGAGAGCTGCCAATGATGGTGACAGACAACAATGACTGCCACCTGAACCATCAGGGATGGAGGAGCAGGGCACCTCTATTGCATAAGTCAGAGATGAAGCAAGGTGATGCTGTGGCCCAGGGACAGTGGCATCAGGGTGAAAAGATGGCGATAGTGACTCATGGCTGCCTCACTACAGATCTGCTGGGAGAGGGCCTCCTAACTTGCTTACCCTGGAACGGCAGCACTCTTCCTTTGATATGGTCCTCCTTAGTCATTCAGAGCTAAGCTTAGCAATCCCAAGCCCCCCAAAGCCCAGTTAAGAGACAGACAAGTCCTGGCAGAACCTGGTCCACTGAGAAAGCCTCAGGACCACACAGCTACATTAGACTGGAGTCTCCCAAGTGCCTTCTTAGTGCGAGCTCCTGTGTCTCTAAGCTTTACCTGTACATGACTGTCAAGAAGAAACTAAGAATGTAGAACTAACGAAGTGGACATGGCTCTATATGAACTGAGTCCCCACAGTCAAGCTCATCAACACATCTGTCACTCTGAAATTACCTCTGTATGTGACAAAACCTCATCAGACCCACCTTCTCAGCCAACATCAAGTCTCTATACAGAATTGTCAAGGTAGTCAGTAGCCTGTGTTCTCCATGTCAGAGCTCACTGGTCCTGGATAACTAAAACTCTACACCCTTTCAGATCTCCCTGTTCCTCACCCCAGACCCCAGCAACCACCATCCTTACATCTGCAAGCTTAACCAGTTTAGATTCCACATGCTAGCAAGATCATGCAAAGCTTGTCTTTCTGCGCTTAGCTTAGTGCAATGTCTTCCAAGGGACCATGAAAGGCAAGACCTCCTCCCTGGATAATACTCACACATTTAATGTCCATATATGTTATATACTGATACACAGAATATGCATATGGCTACATGCCACATATGGCTAGAATCACATACAATTTTGCAAACCATGTCTTGTTGAGAATGGACATCAGGGATGTTTCCTACCTTGGTTATCGGGAATAATGTTGCAATGACCCTGAGTGAAGACGTCCCTCAGGACTGACTTTACTTGTGTCAGACTGATCTCCACAGCAGGATCATAGCTTATATGGTGGTCTATCTCTAATTTTCAGGAGCCTGCGAACTGGTTACTATAATGACTATGCCAATTTAAAATCCCACCAACCTTGTGAGAAAGGGAATGTTATTCTTCAAGTTCTCTAGGGCAAGGGTATGTAGAGATGGGTACAAGGTCAGAGGTCAGGCTGAGAGTTACTTGGAGTGGCAGGAACTGTTGAGCCATGTGAGTGGGGCATGAACAGAGCCCAGCCTTTCCAGCCATCGAGGAACTGAAGTACAGGAGCTACTGAGCCAAATCCATCATGACAGACCAACACTAGCAACACAAAGCTGCATTAATCATGCTGTGAATGTAGTTTAAGCGTGATGCTATTAACAAACTGTGTATCCAGTGTAGTACTGAATTGTTTATGGATATAGTCATTTGATTAATAGACTAACACTTTACAAAGGGGATGATAAAAGCCAATTTCAAGGTACTTAGCTATAGAAAGGAAGGGGAAAGACTTTCAGGTACATATACAACTTAATTTCTAAATAAATAAACAGAAGACCCAAGGCACGATATTAAAAAAAAAAAAAAAAGAACTCTTTTAGATTTAATATCCTGGGTAGTAAATACATGGGTATTTGTGAATTATCACCTAGACTTTTCTGTATATTACACATTTTTCATAATTAAGAAAACCACCAGAGACCAATTTTACATGGTCTTCTGTAGTCATCAACAGTTTTACTTATTTAGAGGATCCCCCCATCTGGGTATCCCAGGCCTGGGAACCACAGGACATGAAGACAGGAGTAGACGGCCAAGCAGACTCCATGGCCTTATCTCTTTGCAGTCTGGTCTTCATGACCTTGGGCAGTCCTGCCCAGTGCTTTCGTTCTGGCAATGCTCGCAGCTGCCCCTTCTCTCCTGGCCACACCTCTTCCCCTGGCCCTGAGCTGTGGGACTTCTGCCCACTTGTTCTGTCACCCAGCATCCGTGATCACAGAGGCAACCAAGGAGAGAAGTCACTCCTGCCCGTCAGCTACCTCTGACCATCAGCTTCTCCTGCTGACAGCTACTCCTCGTCCATCAGTTACCAGAGGAAGGGAGAAAGTAGACCCTGACACTAGTGACATCAGGTTTCCAGTAGTTTCCATGTGGCTTTCAAAATAAAATGAAGGTCAAAGGCGACTACAGATTAACTAAATGCAAATTACATATGACATGAAGTTTTTAAAATGTAGTAAATAAGGCAGAAAAAACAACAACAAAAAACTATAAATCACCTTCAGCTTTTGTTTTTAAATTAAATATATATATATATATATATATATATATATATATATATATATATATTGTGGTAAAAGGAACAATTTTTCACCTTTAATTACATCATTAAATTATACTTATAAGTTTTGGCACTGGAAAAAACTGACTGGCCTTCTGGCACCAGGAGATTCGCCGATATACATGTATTTACATAGATGTATTTCTGAGGCCATTCAAATGAAGGAAACTATTTCCCAGTCTCTGCTCAGATTCAAATACACCAACTTCAGCTGTGCAGGCAAATGCTGGGCCATGATTTCCTTTGAAATATTCATCAGCAGGCCACTGCATGACACAATTACCTGCCGGTAATGCAGAGCACGGCCCTTTTAAAATTCACACCAACATCCCTGTGTTTGGTGCATAGGCCAGTAATGAGAACTGTAAATCACACTTCATTATGCGGCCAAATCGTGGAGCACAAATGAGCCGGCTTCAAAGTGACCGATCTATCAACTCCACGCCAACCTGCATTAGCTTTGGCCAGATACTTATTGGCAGGTGTCTGTCCATGTCTCAGAGCATTCCAGCTGCTTAAATGACAAAGGTCACATCTGTGTATTACGAGGTAGATTCTCATCTCTGCAATCTTGGAAAGGAAGCCCATGGGAAAAGATGACCCTCATGGTCTGAGCCAGCTCCTGGGATTCTGGTTGATGCCCCCAATATATCAGGACTCCCTGACTGAAGCTAGTCTTCAAAACCCAGCAGGTATCATAATGCAGGAAATAATATTTTCAGGAACTTGTGGTTCATGTATAGATAAGGGATATCCAGAGAAACAAAGCCAGAGGGGGTGGGGGAGCATCTGTGTGTGCCCCCATCCAGCCATACGTGTTCATGCTAGGAGCTGATCTGAAGGAAGTCATGCATGCAGCCAGAGACCCAGAGAAAGCAGTTCAAGGCCAAAGGCCCAATGCCAACAGACTTCCTTCTTGCTTATAAGGTCAGTTTTATGGCCTTCAGTGACTGGATAAGTCCCCTCTATGTGATGCATCTGCTTTGTACAAGGTCTCCTAGTTTAAGTGTTAATCTCACTCTAAAAATACTCACAGAAACTTCTAGAACACTGCTTGTCTAACTATCTGAACATGATGGATCAGCAAGCTGAAGTATAAATTCGTCATCACAGTGAGTAACCATGCAGGTCAAGGTCTGCCTGCGAATCTGAAGGTGTTTTTGGTGCTATGTCTCCAGGTCCCTTTAATATTCCATTAACTAACAAGAAATCAATATTCCGTGAGGAGCCCCACTTCCTGTGTGGCTGGTGTCTCAGAAGGGGCCAACCAGTTATTCTAGCAGATTGTCTGGAAGAATCTAGAGATCCTGGGAAACACAGACAATTAAGCCCCTCTGAACCACTGATTCAGGATCTTATTCTGGCCCTGTGGGGAAAGAGCAACCTTCAGCACAGAAATGTACCCTAGCAAAAGCCAGCCAAGAAACACACACAAAGGATAATCTTGATTTACATATTTGAGCAAGGGTCTCAACAGAGATCCATGGTCCCACAGCACAGACTCTCAGGGTAGACCATGTAGGACAGTGTGGGATCACAGGGCTGTCTGTTATCACAACACCTCACATCAGAGGGAGCACACTGCCTGCAAATGCTTCCTCCTTGACGGAGGAAATCAAAGGCACCCTTTTAATGCTGCTGGGTCAAAACTCCATGAATTACTCTGGTTTCTTTTCAGACCCTACCAATCTTTCTCCTTTAAAACTCCATGAATTATACAAGCACTGAAGGAGGGGAAGGGGCTAAGGAAAGAAGAATTAACCTACCATGCTCCCCTCCCACGTCCCAGTCCTTACCATCCCAAGTCTGTCACAACTCAGCATTTCTAGAAGATGCTGTGCCACACTGTCTGGTCTATCAGCGCTGCCGTGCAGGAACCCATGACACCCTCCGAAACCTGAAACACTCCACCACTTTTAAATTTGTGTCAAGGACGTCCCTGGCAAACTCAAAGGAAACTAAAGAGAAAGATCCTGCTGTGGGCCCTGATTAATTTTACTTTGAAGAAAGAAAGGACATCAGGCTGGTTAGTAACTGAAAGCCTCTATGCAAAGCCAACCTAGCCCAAAGGGCAGGCAGGCAGGCGAGCGGGCAGCAGAAGATGAGCAAGGGAGCTGTGGTTCTGGGGTCAGGCCTGTCAGGGGCTGGGCTGCTCTCCTGGGAGGCAAGCAAGCATAAGCAAGCATCACCAGCAGAGACCAAGCAGGCTGCACCCCTGGGGACCACTGTCACCGTGGGCTTGCCATGCCTGTCATCACTCCAGCCATCTGCCCAAGGACTGGACCCTGTTCTCAGATTTGAGAAACCCCTTCTCCTGCCCTAGAAAATATCTTTTACGGTCTTTGGTCTCCTTCCGTGGATATTCCTACCCTGTGCTCTGGGAGATTAACCCCCCACCACTCAAGGACCACTGCAGCCAGACAGGCCCGCAGTGACAGCTCCATCCTCACCTACAGAACCACATAGCCCAAATCTTGGTAAGACCTAAACATAAGGCTGGCTAAACACACAGCACAAAGGCCCATTCTCAGCAGGCTACATAGTGAGTTCTAGGTCAGTCTGGGATATATGGCAAGACTGTTTCAAAGAACCAAATGTAAAACCAACTTTGCATTCCCAACAGTTGGCTGTGAATGGTGAAACCAATGGTGGCTCACCCCAGAATGAGCAGCAGTGTGAAAATTCAGCGTGCATTTTCTTAATTGAAGAGAGGTAGAGATACCCAGATAAACCCTGAGGCCTTGGGAAGCATGAGAGCCAGGCCACAAAGCCTGCATTCCGAGGCTCTCCACTATCAGGAAGGAACCACAGCAAGTCCACCCCCCAGGAGACACCCCTCGACATGAGCCCCAACTTGTCCACATGGGAGTCTCCCTCTCGGTGTGTCAATAGCAAGTATCCACCTGAAGTTAAGGTTACACTGCCTGGCCATCCACCATGGCACCAGGTGGGCCTTTTAGAGCCACATCCACCTGGGGAGGGGACAGAGCCAATCATTTCCTAGGAGGCAATGAAGACACTGGTGCAGGCTGACAAGTTAGCTTTCTGTGTTGCTGGCAGGGATTCCCCACAGATGGCTGGAACTGGAACCTGTAGAAGGAGCTGGCAATGTGGAAATAAACAAGAGGAGCTGTACCTGATACTGAGATGAGAACAACCAGTGTCCCTGACATGACCTGGAGCTGGGAATTCCTGAGGACAGTGACTGGACCCCATGTGACCTATGGCCGTCACACACAGCTCCCAGCATGGAAGGTGGACTGATGAGCCAGCAGATATTCTGTCCCAGAGTAGACAGAAATGGAGCTCCTGGTGGTGGCCTAGGAACCATCATTTGTAACAAGTTCCAGAGAGGAGACGACTCCCACCATAGCAGAGATGAAGAACCACTTGCTGGGATACAAGCTTCTAGAAGAGAGGCCTTTCCTTCCCCTCGTGTGGGTCCCCTCTGCACCCTGTGCTTCTGCTCTCAGTGGGGATTCACAAATGAAAAAGATAATGAGAAAGTGAAGGAATGCTGCGCAAACTTCCACATCATTTACTAATTGGTAGCTTCCTGCTGAGCCACTCTGACCCCTGACCCCTGACTATGGCTGATGGCTGAGGACTTAAAGGGCCTGGGACCACCAGCCTTGAACAAACACTGGCACCTGTCCCCCTGTAAATTAGGCTGTAAATGTGTCTTTTATTGCTTTGAAACCAATTTGAACAAAAGGGAGAACCTAACAGACCTTCCTCCAGGGAACTGCAGATTTAGCAGGAAGTAGACCAAGAGAAGAGTTCCTGATGAGAGGAGACAGGGGACCTGCAGCCCAATGAGAGAGTCTGAGTGAGAACCAGATGAGTGGGGTTTCCACTCAGACAAGCTGACCTCACCCCTGGTGCCAGCCTGTGCCAGCTGTGGCTACTAACCACCTGCAGGCTTCATGCACTCATTTGCTCCGGCCAGACCTATCAGTTTTTGCAAGTGTGTGCGTGGTGGGTGAGGTGGGGTGGGGAAGGGGGGTATGTAGTGAGTACACATGCAAATATGCATGCATATATGTGTGTGTATGCCTGTTTGCATGTGCATGTGTGTGTGTGTGTGTGTGCATGTGTGTGGGTGTGCATATGCATAATTTTGTTAATGAATACAACACATCTGGATCATATCCACTCCCCCGTCTAACTTTTCCTGGACCTCCCCATTTCCCTCACAATTTTATGTCATCGTCATCACCCTTTGAAAAATAATCCCAACAGCTGTCTCTTCTGAATTTAGGCCCAGATGCACAGACCAGAACTTACACCTGACTGTGAACCAAGCCTAGAGCCAGTTGATGGCCCAATTATGGTTGTTTTGCTAAAAGGACACAGTCTCAAGCCACCTTCTAAATACTTGTGCGCATTCCCATAGACTAGAGCACTCACTCATCGCTGAAGCTGCGTGGTGGCAACTGGAGGGCTCAGCCCTGAATGGGGTGGAATTTGTAAAAGCATTTTCAAACAAGCCCCTTCAAAAGTTCCCCAAGGAGAAAGCACCACTTGAGGAGATCACCTGTTCATTACTGGGATGTATGAGGATCTCGGCTCCCCCAAGGAGCCTCCTTGCCAACCCCACCCCACCCACACACCACTGGATCATTCTAAAGGCACCCTGGGTGCCATGTTTCACCACAAATTGTTTCTTCTAGAGCGGAGAACCCTTTCTAAAAGCAGAGACATTCCCACCTAAAACTGCTCCATCTCCCCAATGTAACCCAATGAGCCTCCAAATCCCACGTGCACTCAATGCTGCTCTGCCTTGATAGCCCCCAAATGCAAGCTCTTAGTGCATCATACAGTCAGTCTCCTGCCTCTCAGCCTGTCTCAGAGCATCCCTGTCCTGTGCCTGTGTCTTGAGGGGAGTTCACCCTAGTCTTGATAGGGCTGTTCCTACACTGGGGGTCCTACCTACACTTCTTCCCCAGTACTTACTAGAAAATGGACTCAAGTTGAAAGGCTAGGTTGTACTCTGAGATGTCTGGCATAGTTTCCACCATCAGGAGACACAGAATGTCCATGGTCTCCTTCTTACGATATAATGATGGAGCGACAGGCCCAGGTGCTGCCATACATAACAATTCCCTGCAAGCTCTGGGTCCAGGTGCAGCCAGGCAGGACCATCCACCGCCAAGTCCCCCTGGCTGGTTCCCGAGGGGCTGGTGAGTACAGCCTTGGCCCAGTTTCTGTAGAGCCACACGGCAGGTCTCCCGCCCGCTCTGCACCTGCATTTCTCCCTGAAGAAAGTGTGCCTCTTCCAAAGCTGCCTAGGCACCAGAACACACGCATGTCCGAATCTTCCCTCTTGTTTACCAGCTGGTGATTTAGCTGTCTCTAAAGGAAAACTAGGGTTTTCTTTAGAAATTACAATGAACCCATAGACATATAGACTACCCCAGTAAATGGCCCCGAGGAAGGCCTCCTGATGCCCCTTTTAATCAGGGTGCTGACAGGACCCTGGGGGCTGGCCAGAGGTGCCACTTTTTGTGATTAATGTTGCAGGTTCATCAGGGCATCCTAAGAAGCCCTGGTCTCTTCTCACAGGACATGGTGGAGGGCTGAGGCAGGACTGGTCCCCTCCCCACATTCCTTTTGGATACAGTGATTTTTGCATGAAGAACTAGATATTATAATTTCTCTCTTTTTTGTTTGTTTTTTTGTTTTTGTTTTTTTTGTTTTTGTTGTTTTTGTTTTTGTTTTTTTGTTTTTTGTTTTTTGTTTTTTGTTTTTTGTTTTGAGACAGGGTTTCTCTGTATAGCCCTGGCTGGCCTGGAACTCACTCTGTAGACCAGGCTGGCCT